>NC_139352.1:102699966-103059966 GCF_055883805.1 Amblyomma maculatum
CCCTCTCGCCCCACAGTGTTTGCAGAGATCATTGTTCCTAAGGTCTGGAAGCGCGCGAAACGCCCAGACCGGGTTCATGAACGTATTAGTTTGTAGCCGCCTCCACGCGACAGCTTCTCTATTATTTAGTCTAACATCCGGCGGGGGTACCAGTCTACGTCCCAATTTATAATGGTCGATGATTTCCCCGTAATTTTGCAGATGCTCGTCGTATGCCCAGTGTTCGGGGGGCTCGACGGCTACCCGGAAGCAGAGACTCGGGCTAGCTCGTGAGCCGCCTCGTTACCAGGGACGGCAGCGTGAGCGGGTGTCCAAATTAACTGAATTTTCCTATTTATTGTTCTTTGGGTGAGGATTTTGGCCACCTCCGGCGATATCCTCCCCTTCCCAAAATTTTGGATGAGAGTTTTGCAGTCGCCAATTATGAACTCGGCTTCTGTTCCTACGCAAGCTAGCGCTATCGCAACTTCCTCCGCAGTCTCTATGTGGAGGCCTCTGATGGCTGCCGCGGATACCGGTGCCCCTCGGCCATCGACTATCGAAGCTACCGCCGCACCTGTTCTGCCACTTGCCGCGTCAACATAGACTACTTCCTTTGCTCCCTTGTTCTTGAACCGTCGCTCTAGAGCTTCGGTTCGTTTGGCCCTTCTTTCAACATTAAATTCTGGATGCATATTCCTAGGGAAGGGGGGGGGTGACTACCAAGACATTCCTGATTTCATTATTAATTGTGACTTTTTTTGAACGCACCTGTCTGGGTTTTGGCCTACTTTTGCAAGGATTACCCTGCCCGTCTCGGTCGTGCTTAGTCTCTCTAATTGGGAGACTCCCACTGCCTCCGTCAATTCTGCCTACGTGTTATGCACCCCGAGTTCGAGCTGTCGTTCGCTCGAGGTACCCATGGGCAGTCCTAGCGCCTTGTTAACGCATCTTCGAATCAGGCAGTTTAACTTCTCTTTTTCGCCGGCCTTGATGTCCAGGTTGGGCGAGGCGTAACTGATTCTGCTTATTACGTATGCCTGGATTAGTTTTAGTAAATTTCTCTCCTTGAGGCCTCTTCCTCTAGTGGCGACCCTCCTCAAGAGCCCGAGGGTTTGCATCGCGTAACTTTCTAATTTTTTCAGGACCTCTCCGTTATGGCAGTGGGATTGAATGACCATCCCCAAAATCCTGATCTGATCTACTTTTGCCACCGGTTTTTCCTCCACCTGAATATGAAACTTCCCGCTATTCTTGCAGCGGAGGTACTTTGGGTTGTAAACGAAAAACTCAGATTTATGCGGGGAGCACTAAAGTCCCCTTTTAGCCGCGTAATCGAGAATGATGTCGGTCGCTGCCTGCAGGCGTTCCTCCGTACTCGCATCGCTCCCATGGTTAATCCGGAGGTTAATATCCTCCGCATACATGCTAAAATTTAGCCCCTTGATTTCGTTAAGTTTACCCGCGACGCCTCTCATTGCCATGTTGAATAGGAAAGGCGATAACACTGAGCCCTGCGGTGTGCCTTTGCTTCCTAACTCTATCGTAGGAGATTCTAAATTTTGAAATATTGTTACGAAGCGGTAAGCCGATGAAGACAGGAGACAGAACATGACCGATGGCGATGGTAGATGACGTTTAATGAATGTTCGCGGGGCCTAGCGCGAGCGCTCCTTTCCGCGCCACTGCCCGCTTCTTCTTCCTTGTCGTCCGTAACATGACCCGGGGCCACCGAGCCATCGTCCCGATCGTGGACGAGGAAGTTTAGCGATGTTATTGATTTTATGGCATGATGATGGGCGTGTCTGGATGCTTGAAGAATAAGAGGAAGAACGAAGAATAGAACGGCTTGCCGGTACGATGTCTGATGCGTGGGTGATCCGCCTCCCTTGGAGCTGTCAACCATCCGTCACCAGAGTCCATGGGACCGATGGCTCGAGGTCACGTCGGGCAGCTTGGGCGGGGGTTGCGTGCTCGTGTCCATCGGTTCCTTCGGATCATTCGGATCATTCGGGTCTTTCGGGTCCTTCGTCTCGGTTCTGATTCGCACATCTGTTCTCCTTGTCTTCAGGTCCGGGCTGGGGGCTGGGCGATGGTAGTTGTTGAGGTCTGTGCTTGAAGGGCTGGGGCGAAGCTGCTCGGCGATGTCCCTGGGCCATCGGTGATGGTCCCGGCTTGAAGATGGTCTCGATGCTCCAAGGTGAGGATGGGGATGTCGTACGCCGCACCTCCTGCCAAACGTTACGAAGCGGTAAGCCGATGAAGACAGGAGACAGAACATGACTCGGGGCCACGTTACGTCGTCGTCCGTAACAATATTGTTACCTGGAAACGCGGGACCAAAGTGATGGGCTCACTATCGAAGACGACGACCGAGGAACACGGGCACGACAAAGCGTTGAGAAAGAGGACGACGCTGACAGAGTGGACACTGCACGGCTACTGAAGTCTAGGCGTCGAGCTCAGCCCATCGCAGTGCTGTTACATTAAGTACATCCCCGTAACATCTTGGTGGAGGTCGCGGGGTCGACACAATCTGAAGCTGGATCTCCGTTGTGGCCGTCACCTCGAAACCGTCTCGATGACAACCGAAGCGGCTCCATCTACCTCCGCAACTCCAACTGTCGTCGTAGCCCACCCCCGTGATCCTGGCCCATTCTGCGGTACAGATGAGGTCGATATCGAGGACTGGCTTTCGCTTTATGAGCGTGTTAGCCAGCACAACAGATGGGACGCCACGCTGATGCTGGCCAATGTCATCTTCTACCTTACTGGCACGGCACGCGTTTGGTTCGAAACGCATAAAGCAGAAATACCCTCCTGGGATATTTGCAAACAAAAACTGCGTGACCTGCTCGGAAAACCGGTTGGCCGTCCACTCGCCGCCAAGAGGGACCTCGCCAAACGTGCCCAGACATCTACCGAGCCTTATATTACGTATATACAAGACGTTCTGGCCCTCTGCCAAAAAGTTGATAAAGACATGCCAGAACCTGATAAGGTGGGGCACATCCTCAAAGGCATAGCCGACGATGCCTTCAATCTTCTACTCTGTCGGGACTGTGCTACGGTTGACTTCGTTTTGCAGGTTTGTCGACATTTCGAGCAGGCCAAACACAGACGCATTGCACATCGCTTCGATCGGCTCCCCAACACTGCCCCTACCTCCACGTGCGAGGATCTGCCGACTCTAAGGCAACCTTCCAACACTGAAAATGTGACACGCATCGTGTGTCGTGAACTGGAAGCGCTCGCTCCTGCTGCATCCAACCCGCCATCCTCGGACAGCAACCTAGCGACGATATCCCCCATTCAAGCTGTCGTTCGTCAAGAGGTTGCCAACTTGGGCGTCCCCTATAGTAACACAGTGGAACACCACAGTTCGAGCCCCGTCCCTCCCATGGTCGCCACTGCTACACCCCGCAACACCTACGCGCCACGCTACCGATACCGAAACCCACCGCCGGACACCCACCGGTAAAAAATGGGTACATGCGTCCCCCGGCCTGGCGCTCGGCTTTTCCAGGGGTGTGCGTTTGGGAGAAGCTCCGTAAACCCCGCTGCGCGCCCCTCCTCCGCAGTGGGCCCAAACCCAGTTTCGAACCTCGCAGCCTGCAAAGGTGGTTCTGTTTGTCTTTCAAAGGTACTTCCTTTGACCCCTCACCTGAAGTGCTCCCTTAGAGCCTCAGCTGCAGCAGTCCTAAAAAAAGGGCCACATAATGGGCTGTTGCCGCTCAAGGCGGACTTATTGTTGTCCGATGGCGGAACGAATCACTGCCACATCGGCGCAACTATTTGGGCCGTGACCCCTTTTCCCAAGCATTTCACCCCAGAAGAGCCGAGCACCAGGCCGGGGGAAAGCTTGTACCCATTTAAAAACCGGTGGGTACCCGGCGGCACCAGGGATCGAACCCGGTACCTCCCGAATGCGAGGCGGATGCTCTACCACAAGGCCACCGCTTGGCCACAAGGGCCACAAGACCCCTCACCTGAAGTGCTCTAAGGGAGCACTTCAGGTGAGGGGTCAAAGGAAGTGCCTTTGAAAGACAAACAGAACCACCTTTGCAGGCTGCGAGGTTCGAAACTGGGTTTGGGCCCACTGCGGAGGAGGGGCGCGCAGCGGGGTTTACGGAGCTTCTCCCAAACGCACACCCCTGGAAAAGCCGAGCGCCAGGCCGGGGGACGCTTGTACCCATTTTTACCGGTGGGTGTCCGGCGGTGGGTTTCGAACTAACCACCTCCCGCAGCCGAGACGGGCGCTCTAACCATTAGGCCACGGCGCCATTGGCGCACCCCTGACGACAGGCCGATCTGTTTCGCGTGCTCGCGTATTGGCCACATCGCTCGCCTTTGCCGCAGCCGCTGGACATCACCACCTCGGCGTTTTCCTTACGTTGACCGCTACTCCAATTACGGTCACCCCCGTTTCACGCCTCGTTATGAGCCGCCCCGCACCGCTACTACTCCGCCTCCTCCTGTGTCCAGTCGGCCTGCTTCCCCGCCAGCCCGCCGTTCTCGTTCACCTATTCCTAGCCGTAAGGCTCCTCTATTTTTTAAAGGCAGCGACAGGTCTTGATCCAGCCGCCCCTCCTTCCGATAGGCCGGTTGGCTGCACGTGACCTCTTCGCCGCCAAGCTCCGCCCAAAGTGTCCAGCGGAGCTGGCTGCGCCGCTGAAATGCATGGCGGTCTGCCTTTGCCAGCGTGATATTAGCCGATTAGTTAAGCAAAAAGTGCTTCATATGCGTCTATTGCATCTTTAGGAGTGTATATGCAGTACTTAAGCGGACGCAAGAATTACATCACTGAACTCAAATCTTGAAGAGTGCGCGTCACATGCGGCTGCGTCGGGCTGCTGTGCTTTCGGCTGCCGGAACAGTGCGGAAGACGCAAAAAACTTTCTTCGCGGTGACGATAATAGCAACAGAAGAAAGCTATGGCCTAACGAAATCGGGCGTAAAATTTCATGGCCACGGAAAGCACCCGACTATGCGAAGAGATTTCTGTCTGCTTAAAAAGCCGCTCGCTTACCCGGGATGGCCTTTGTTTGGGCATATGCTATTTCATGAGCAAAATATCAAGAACGCTATGACTATGTAGTCATTACTTGTACTGTGGATGTCTAGTGAAAAGTCACGGCCGTTTCGAGCCCCCTTACTTTCCCGAACATATCAGGACTGCAATATTACGAGTGCAATAAATGCTGTCAAAATGCTCAGAATGAAAAGCCAATGCTTGATTATGCTTATTAAGAAAATTTTGTCAGTACTATTGATCAGTTAATTGATATAAATGAAAAATGAAACATTGCAAAAAAAAGGAGGGTGCGAATGTGTCAAAGTGATCGAAATGGAACGTCAAAATTTGCCTATAAAATTAAAAATTAAAATTAAAAAATAAAATTAAGTATAAAATTAAAAAATAAAAACAAAACTTTGTACCATGAAAAGTGGAAAAACAACCGTGAGTGTGAAACGCTATAGAGCCATTGTTTTAACGGAGGAGTCTCGCGGCGTTGCATCGAATGCACACATGTTCCGCTGAACGCGCGCAGGGACTCGTCAAGTTTCAAGAGGCGGCATCCAAGCTTACTGGTGACATTATTGGTCGACAGGCTATAAGGAAAAGAATATAAAGCAAATAAAGAATACAAAGTCAGAAAACATTATCCGCGAGCTTTTTATCACATCATACCCGACTTTTTTTGTATTTGTTGGAAGATATACATGCCTTGGTAATGCACAGCTGCAAAGAAACTGACTTTTTCTCAAAAATAAAGCTATTGGAATACTGTAAACGAAATAAACTCGAGCCAAAAAAGTGTGTACAACGGAGTATACCCGAACAGTTACAAACGCAATGAAGCCCTTATTTCATCAGAGCTCTATGCGCAACGACGTTCCCAAAAGTTGCAGGAAAGTCGCAGCCTACTTATTTTTTTAGTAAGGAACCGAGCCCAATACGTTTAGTGAAATATCGTTTCTACTTCAAGTTCGCTACAAATTTCAAAGCATAATTATTGAACAGCTTCCTAGCCGCTGTACTGAGTCGAGAATGGTTCAGAAGAATGAGCTGGCTTGTTAACGCACGCGTTTCTGCAACGTTTATGCAGCACACGCATGTTTAAGTTATTATTCCTGTCTTTTGCAGTTGCCTGAACAGCAGAGGACACAAATCTGTTGAATGAATCGGTTTATGTGTGCACCGAGCGCGGCTTCATGAGTACGCGGTATACGCTCGAAAGAGTGCCACGCGTCGTCTGCTAGCGATGCCCCTGGACCCCTCGAGAGGGCGCTCGGGTAGTTGTCGGTACCTTTAAAAAAATAGAGGAGCCTTACCTAGCCGCAGTTCCTCGCGTCCTCTGCCGGCCGCTTCATGGGAAACTAGCCAATGCAGCTCCCGGACGTGACGCTGCATTGGTACCCCGACCTGGAAATCCTCTACTGCCCATTTCTTCGCCCTGTAACCTCCTCTCCCTGTTCGTGGATGGTGTTCCCGTCTCTGCCCTCATTGACACTGGTGCCCAAGTCTCGATCATGAGCTCATCGTTTTGCCGTCGCCTCAAGAAAGTACAGACCCCCGCCGCTTCGCCCACCGTTCGTGTTGCCCATGGCAGTACTGCTGCCGTGACTGGGCAGTGCACTGCCCGAGTCACCCTTGCCGGTCATCACATCCCTGTTTTGTTCAACGTCCTCAACCAGTGCCCTCACAATGTGATCCTCGGCCTTGACTTTTTAACGGCCCACTCTGCCCTTATCGACTGCTCCAGCGGCCTTCTGCATTTGGACCTACCTGTCTGCTCAGTACATCCTCCATCTGTACCCCGCCTTCGCTACACTGAGTTCGCTCGCCTGCCCCCTGACTCTGCTGTTTACCTTTCACCTTTCCCGCCTGTGCCTGACGGTGACTATCTTGCTTGCCCTATCACCGAGGTCTTTCTTGACCGCAACGTCGTTCTTCCTCATCTCATCGTACACATTACACAGAACAGCACATACCTTCCTATCCTGAACTTCAGTCTGTCACCCCAAGTTCTCCCCGATGAAATATCCCTTGCTACCTTGTCCCCTCTCACAGACTGCACCATTTGTGCCCACATTCAAGCGTCCTTCCAACACCCGTACTCTCCAACACAATTACCGACCCTATTTCCGCAATGATTGCCTCTGACCTCAGCCCCGAATACGCTCAGGACCTGCACAACCTTTTGTTATCCTTCTCCGACATTTTTGACTTTGCTGCCGGTTCTCTGGGCCAAACATCAGTTGTGACTCACCGCATTGACACCGGCGATACAAAGCCTGTAAATCGGAGGCCTTATCATGTGTCCCTTTCTGAGCGCCAAGTCATCCAGCGGGAGGTCGACAAGATGTTGGGCGACGATATCATCGAACCTTCGAACAGCCCCTGGGCATCTCCTTTCGTGCTCGTTAGAAAGAAAGACAACTGTTAGCGCTTTTGGGTCGACTATCGACATCTGAACAAGATTACAAGGAAAGATGTTTACCCGCTGCCGCGAATAGACGATGCCTTGGACTGTTTACATGGAGCCCGCTACTTTTCCTCCATCGACCTTCGTAGCGGCTACTGGTAGATCTCTGTTGACGAACAAGACCGCGAGAAGACAGCTTTTGTCACAGCCCATGGACTTTACCAATTTAAGGTTATGCCTTTTGGACTTTGCAACGCCCCTGCTACGTTTGAACGAATGATGGACTCCTTACCCCGCGGCTTCAAATGGACGACTTGTCTATGTTACTTGGATGACGTGATTGTCTTCTCGCCCTCGTTCGAAAGCCATCTTTGTCGCCTTTCTTCCATCTTGGCACTTTTCCGTCGTGCCGGACTTCAACTGAACTCAAAGAAGTGAAGTTTTGGTCGCCGCGAACTTAAAGTGCTTGGCCATTTGGTGAATGCCACCGGTGTGCAACCCGATCCCGACAAAGTTCGCGCTGTCAGTGCGTTTCCATGTCCCCGTTCACCCCGTGATGTCCGCAGCTTTATAGGACTGTGTTCTTATTTTCGCCGGTTCGTTCCAAACTTTGCTACTGTTGCTCGTCCTCTCACCAATCTCCTGAAGAAAGGCGTTCCTTTCTCATGGGGACCAGAGCAGGCTAACGCATTCTCCACCCTCATCGCTATTCTCGCCAATCCTCCTGTGTTGGCCCATTTCAACCCGTCTGCCCCAACGGAACTTCGCACCGACGCCAGTGGCCACGGGATTGGTGCCATTCTTGCACAGCGACAACGCGGCCAACATTGCGTTATTGCCTATGCCAGTCGTCTCCTGTCATCAGCAGAACAGAACTATTCTATTACGGAACAGGAGTGCCTGGCTCCCGTTTGCGTCGTTGGAAAATTCAGACCCTATCTGTTTGGCCGACCCTTTACTGTAATTACCGATCACCACGCCTTATGTTGGCTCTCTTCTCTCAAGGATCCTGCTGGCCGCCTCGGCCGCTGGGCACTGCGCTTGCAGGAGTATACCTTTTCCGTTGTATACAAATCCGGTCGGCTTCACTACGATGCAGACTGTCTGACCCGTTATCCCGTCGATCCCCCTTCCTCTACTGACCATGAGTCGGACTCCTGTGCCTTCTCTATGTCGGACTTTTCCCACATAGCCGACGAACAGCGGTTGGACTCAACCCTCAGTTCTCTTATCGACCGCCTCCGCACACACAGCCGTGACTCTTCCCTCGCCCTGTTCTTCCTTCATGGGAATACGCTATACAGCCGCAACATGCGACCTGATGGCTCTGAGCACTTGCTGGTCGTTCCCCAACATCTACGCTCTGCCGTTATCGAAAAAATGCACGACGCCCCTACAGCTGGTCATCTTGGCCTCTCACGCACATACGACCGCGTGCGCCGGCGTTTCTTCTGGCCTGTACTCTACCGCTCTGTCCAACGTTATGTAGCCGCTTGCGACCTCTGTCAACGCCGGAAGAAACCCCCTGTGCTACCACCTGGACACCTGCAGCCGATTGCTATCCCGACTGAGCCATTTTCTCGTGTTGGCCTTGACCTCCTAGGGCCCTTCCCCGAGTCCTTGTCAGGAAACAAATGGATCGCTGCGGCCACTGATTATGCCACGCGATACGTGATCACTCGCGCCATTCCAACCAGCTGTGCCACAGACGTTGCTGACTTCCTTTTGTAAGACGTCATACTACACCATGGTGCTCCCCGCCAACTACTTACCGACCGTGGCCGCTGTTTCCTTTCCCGAGTTGAGGAAATACTTCTTTCTTGCTCCGTTCGGCACAAGTTCACCACTGCGTATCACCCTCAGACGAACGGCCTTACGGAGCGTATTAACCGCACACTCACCGACATGCTCGCAATGTACGTATCCTACAGTCATCGCGACTGGGATATTAGTCTGCCATTTGTCACCTTTGCATATAACTCTTCGCGTCATGACACTGCTGGGTACTCGCCATTCTATCTTCTCTTTGGAAGAGACTCCTTACTGCCCTTCGACACTTTGCTTCCCGCCGCTGGCCCCGTCACAACCTATGCCCGCGATACCATCGCCCGAGCCGACGCTGCTCGCCAGATTGCTCGTCACAATCTCACCATCTCTCAAGGAGCTCAAAAACGCCGCTACGACGCTCACCACCGCGATGTGCACTATCCTCCCGGATCTCTGGTGTTGCTCTGGCTTCCGTGCCGTCGTGTGGGGTTGTGTCAAAAACTTCTGCCCCACTACACAGGTCCTTACCGTGTAGTGACCGACGTGACCTATGAGATTTCACCGCTCCACCCAAAGTCACCGACTGCTACACCCACTTCCGAAATCGTACATGTCGCCCGCCTAAAGCCATATTACTCCCCCTCCACATCGCACGCCTAATACGCACCGCGACGTTGCCTTTTGCCGAGGGGGGTAGTGTTACCTGGAAACGTGGCACCAAAGTGATGTGCTCACTGACGGAGACGACGACCGAGGAACACGGACACGACAAAGCGTTGAGAAAGAGGACGACGCTTACAGAGTGGATACTGCACGGCTACTGAAGTCTAGGCGTCGAGTTCAGCCCATCGCAGTGCTTTTACATCAAGTACATCCCCGTAACAATATCATGCAGGCTTTTCTGCCCGATAAGAAGTCTTTTATCTTTAACGTGCGCTGACATCGCACAGCACACAGACGCCTCTTCGTTTCGCCTCCATCGAAACGCAGCCGCAGCGGTGTTTTTGGTAGCAGCGTTACTCATTGACTCTAACATTGCAACGGCCAGGTGAACGACCAGGTGTACCGTGGAAGGTAGGAAGGACGTGACCCTATTAGTTTTGCTCTTCCTTTTTTTCGTAGACAGAGGGTTTTAGTCCTGTTAAGGTAGAAGGGGGAGTTGTTCGTCGCAACGAACCAATTATGTGGACGTCTGTGGTGATTGGACGTTGCTTAAACTGAGCCCGTGTGTCCAGTCCGGCGTCCTGGGCTAGGTTTAAATACTCTGCAGCTTCGGCTATGCAGAGGTGGGAATATTTCCTTGTTAGCCAGTTCCACCTTGCAACTCTGATGTAAATGTTGTGAATGTTTTCTGTGTGTATAAATATCCAGTTATTCTTCTCTCAAGCTACTGCCTTCAAGTCGTCTCAACTTACCGTCTGTGGTGCACAGAGCAAAAAGAACCAACGGAACTTCACGCACAGTTTGCATGTCATTTATTTGTGCGACAGTTAGCCGTTTAATTTTGTTTAGGGATACTAAGGGCTCCTTTTTACATGTTTTTATTCAGTTGAGATTTAGTAGAGGTTTGCGTGAATTTTTCATTACAGCGCACTGTATTCAAGGGAATATTACGGAATATTTGAAAGAAGTTCTTCAAGATAGTCACTTTTTTATACATCATTTTTATCGCATTATCTTAGTAATGTGACACGGAAGGGACGTAGCAGATATATATGTGACTCACTCTTCCCTTAACAATGGTTTAGGACCGTGTACAGTGCTAGCCATGGCCAAGATGTCCTTAAAAGAGCTAAAAAATGGACATTACTCATGCAGTCAAAACTTTCTTTTTTTGTCTACATAGCGGGTTATCAAGAGAAAGGGATATTTGTCCCATGGGAGTCCACTGTTTCTTATGTAAAAAGGATGAAGCCATAGAGCATGTTTTCTTGGACTGCTGGGAAGCAGTTTTCTTCTGGGACGTTCTCCAAAGAACTTTTTAAAGGATTTTCCGCTTGACCCTCACGGAATAAGGTATCTCCAGACTGAAAATGAGGACGGTATTCCATATGATCTTTTAATGGCGTTGGGCCTGCGCAGTATGTGGGGAAGCAGGCTGGCAGTGCGTCATGCATCGCTTCATGTACGGGCAGTTAGAAAATACTTTAAGGAAAGGGCTGCAAGAGATTGTGAACTTATGAAAACTTGTGGAATCTGCATATGACTGACACATTGAAATTTTTTAATCATTAAAATAATTTTAAACCTGGTACGTAAATCAAATATGGCTGGCGGCTCCTTTGTAAATATTGTATATTTTGGGTGCAATATAAAAAAAAAACTGGTGTAACGGTAGCATGCTGGTCCCGCAATCAGAAGGCCGGGAGGTTGAATCCTGGTATGTTCGGAATTCCTTTAATTCATTGTTTATATTCATGTTACAACGGACATTGACAACAACAAAAGTGACGCCAGCTTTTCAGCGACACGGTGCCGTTACGCTGTCGATTAAAAAAAAAAGGCCGCAGGTTGTTGAAGGCGGGGTTACAGGGATTACCGCTCACAGCTTTCGTTCGTGTTATTAGGCTTAAGCAATGCATAAATCCCACTAACGTTTTCAATACAGGAACGTATGTGTTTGGTACCATGCGCTCAAAATGGCTCACAGGAAAGAGGTAGGATGCGTGACCTGATAAAATAAAATAAAATAAAATAAAATGTAGCCACATTCCATTTTCTCCTTCTGAGACTAGAGGTGCTCAGAACGTAAAATTTAAAGTCGTTTGGTGACCAGCTGACAAAAAAGCGCCGTCTCGTAGCAAATTGTAGATCGAAGGAAAGTCTCTTTTCCGAGAGGCGAGAGGACCAAAACTCTGTAGTCCCTTTTTTTACTGTTATCATTAACTCATATTGAGGAACGGAGCTGAAATTATTTTAAAAGTGAAATCCAAACACGGTGTCGTGACCAGGTGAAGGAAGAATATAATGGTTATTGACTGATCAATAAGAAAGGAACTGGTAATTTCTAAATTACTAGCAAACTCTTGGTAGTTATTCTTGGCGTACCCCAGTAGCAGACGTTTGCGAATAGCTGACTTCAGGATTAGAAGTCTGTCCAACTTGCTGGCCATACAGGTATAAGCGAAATGACGTGCGACTAACACGTGTCTGTGTCCAGGTTCAACCGCATGCTGTCACCGGGAGCCGTGCTGGGCAGCGTGTGTGGAGGAGTCCTGTGCCAGTGGCTGGGCCGGAGCCAAGGACTTCTTGGCTGCTCCGTATGCTTCCTCGTGAGCTGGGTCGGCCTCCACTCGGCTGGCAGCTCGCTAAGCCTATACGCCGGCCACTTCGCCGTGGGCTTCTCCGTTGGCTTGGTTTCCCTTTGCGCACCCGTCTACGTGGTCGAGGTGGCCGCTACGGAAAGTAGGGGACTCCTAGTACGTGTACGCCGTAGCGCTTATTAAGGGGGACGGCGATGTCCCATTGATAGTTTCCAGCAGGTCTTATTAGGACAATGCTCGAGCGTCAAAAGGACAAAGTTGAAGTCCGTTTGGTCCCACGTATTGAAGATAAGCCTGCAGAGTGGGTCAGAGAAATAACTCGAATAATTGACATTATAGGAGAAATCAATATGAAATGGACATGGACCGGACATGTAGTGCTAATAGAGGATAAGTGATGGTCGCATAAGGTAACAAATTGCATTCGAAGGGAAGGAAAGCGTAGCAGGGGGCGGCAGGAAGTGGGTAGTTGAGGTTAAGGAGGTTGTAGCGGTCAAACAGATGCAGTTAGTACAGAATCGGGTCACTTGGAGGCGTATGGAGACGCCTTCGCCTTGCAGGCACTGTCAGCTGATGATGATGACTGATGATAAGGAAGTCGACAGGAAAAAAAATGTGGAAGAATGCTGAGGAAGATTGCTCCAAACGGGAACGTCAGCACTAAGTGTTGCGTTAAACTAAGCAGCGTTATTAAGGCTGTTTTCTGCAGAAAATCTGTCGTCGGCGGGCGAAAAATCTAGAGCATGGATCTCATAGACTAGCTGGCAGATAACGTGCTCTGGTCAACGCGTTGTGTGACATCATTAGGTCACACTACATGACCGAGTTTATACGAGCTGTCAATTCCAGTAGCTCCTCTGACATGAGAGGAGGAGACGAGAAGCGAATCCTCCAGGACCGTTTGATTTTGAGCCAAGGGTGGTAGCTCTATTTCTGTAGGCACGCCCGTAGGACTTGGGTAAAATTGGGGCCTTTTATCTATGTCGAGATGGATCCTTCACATATCCGTAGTTTTCAACAGTATGTTAATGAATATGTATACGGTACTAGAGGTATACGTTTCAAAACCGTTTGAGATCAGTGCGGCATCGGCATTAGGGGCATTCATAAGCATTCCTTGTGGAACAAAGATGAGACACGAAACAAGATAATAGGCTTCCGGTTTGTGACATCACACTATGACGACCCCACGGAAGTTAGGTACCACGTGACTCCCCTTCGACGTCGGCATTACCCCCTTGTGACCCCTTTCGGGTTCGGACTTAATATAATTATTAACAAATTACTCTACATGCACCTAATTTCTCCTCAGCGAGATTGTTTCATCTTTTAGCTTGTGCAGCTATTGTTTTCTTATCACTCGTTTCCTTCGAACGTAATGCTGCCCCCAAAGTACTGGTGATACGGCATACCCGACGTCTGATTGACCTAATTGGCTCTAAATAAATAATTAATTTTCATGCACCAAACGTTTTCCCCAGCGAGATATTTTATTATGCTCTATCTAGTGCAACCATTCGTTTTCTTATCGCTCATTCCGTTCCAACTAAATCCTGCCGACAAACTTCAGATGACATGACCTTCAAAAAGCATACCCACCTAATTCTTACAGATGAAATATATATATAATTAGTCGCCTGACAAAGCGCGTGTCAATTAAGGGTGTGCGCATGCGTAAAGAATATCCGGGAGAAAAGCTGCAGACCAATGCCATTAACGCCATTCACCACGCCATTCACCACGCCAATAAATAACGAGTTAAAGTGTCCATCAAATTCTTCTGATGTGTCATTGTCATGTTGGCATCCTTTTTAATTACCTCGCATCCTCCTTGATACCCTCCCTCTAGTGTTAGTATATTGCCGCGAAACCTTCAAAACAGTATTTGTTGTTTTTTAACAGCCGCCGGCATACAGGCTTATGACTCTGATTCTGGACCGCGTATCAGTTCCGTAATCTTTGTTTGTTAATGCTCGATGTCGCGAGTCACACCTTCATCAGTTTTGTTGTAGCGCAAGATGCACCGAGATCTGTCTCGAAGGTTCCGGCCACTCGGGTGTCTTTCCACAATGTTCCAGCCCGTGCTGGTAGCTGTTTGCGACGTTATCTAGATTGTTCTGTGCAGCCTTTAAATTGAGCGTTGACGAGTGTGACGGGCATTCTTTGTCCGACGATCGACGAGCACGATTGTTTCTATCGCCGCCGCCGAGTTGCTTAGTTCTTTTGCAAGCGCAAGTCAGCCCAAATAAAGAGTTTCTTTAGTGCAATCATCGACCCCCTTCATTTGTGTCGTCGACCTCGTCACCACTACGTGGTAATATCTTTGTTATGCCTATATTGACCGTGTAGTGTGAGTCTCGCCTTGGAGCGAATACGCGTGAAGGATGCATGGCCGGAAGGAACATTAGTAGCCATCGCTGGGTCCGCTACTTTGTATGCTCTCAGGTAAACAGGTAGCCCTGAAATACGGCTACGGCAGACGAAGCACTAGCTTTCTTACTGAGCTCCTTCCACAAACTAAAGTGTGAAGAGTTTACAGACGAAGTGAAACTTAAATCACGGAGCAAAATTACCACCAAATCATCGCACATGATAAGAGAAGGAATGGTAGCCAAAGTTCAGAGTTTGAACGTAACAAGAGCTCAAATTATTTAGAAAAGCAATATAAATAGGAATATTGTGAAGAGGAAGTAGTGCACGAGGAACATTCCAGGCAGTGGCATCGTGATCGCTGCGCGTGTTGGACCTGACTGTGTTCGCTGTCGCTGTGTTCGCCGCTGATCTGCCCAGTCCTGCTGATCGAGTCCTGCTGATCTGCTCAATAAACCCACATCTTACATTTGGTGGAGGTGCTGGGTAAGATCTATCCTCTCGCCCTGGAACTCCGCAGCCACACATTACCACCTCCTGCAATGCCTGAGGACGTTAACCACCAAGCCGTACAAGTTGGCTCGGCCATCATCTGTTCCG
Organism: Amblyomma maculatum; assembly: GCF_055883805.1. Classification (NCBI taxonomy): domain Eukaryota; kingdom Metazoa; phylum Arthropoda; class Arachnida; order Ixodida; family Ixodidae; genus Amblyomma; species Amblyomma maculatum. Next base: position 102,715,376 of record NC_139352.1, read on the forward strand.
GCTCCTTCCGCCAGCGAGACCCCGCCATCTTCAGCGACACTGACGACCATGACGTCGAGGACTGGCTCACATCCTATGAGCTAGTGAGCGCTTACAACAAATGGGACGCGGAAACGAAATTAAGCAACGTGATTTTCTATCTCACCGGCGTAGCCAATCTATGGTTTCGAAACCATGAAGCGGACATTCCATCATGGTCCGTGTTCGAAGCCAGCTTCTCTGACTACATCAATTTCGCTCTTCCTTCGACTCTCATCAGAGTTGTTTCGGTCAAACTTCTACAGTAACTCATCGCATTGGTACCGGCACCCACGCACCACTGCGACAGCGCCCATATAGTGTGTCTGCAACGGAACGCCAGGCTATTGAAGAACAAGTCGACCTAATGATTCAGAATGGCGTGATTCAGCACTCAAGCAGCCCTTGGGTGTCCCTTGTTGTCGTCGTAAAAAATAAAGATGGTTGTATCCGCTTCTGTATCGGTTATTGCCGCCTTAATAAGATTACGTGAAAGGACGTCTACCTTCTCCCACGCATCGACGACGCTCTCGATTGTTTGCAAGGCGCCGAGCTCTTTTCTTCCCTAGATTTACGTTCCGAGTACTGGCAAGTTCCCCTGGAAGCGGCTGATTGCCCCAAAACAGCCTTTGTAACTCCCGACGGCTTGTACGAATTCACAGTTATGCCGTTTGGCCTTTGTAATGCTCCGGCAACATTTGAGCGGATGATGGACACCATTTTTCGTGGCCTAAAGTGGAAGACGTGCCTCTGCTACCTCGACGACATTGACCGGATTTTGACACACACCTCTACCGTCTAAATCACGTTTTGACCTGCCTATCTGATGCTGGACTGCAGCTCAATTTGAAAAAAATGTCGTTTTGCCGGCCGCCAGCTCACCATTTTCGGCCATGTTGTCTCCAAAGAAGGTGTATCTCCAGATCCTGCCAAACATTGTGCCGTAGCAGCCTTTCCCAAACCGACTTCCATCAAAGATCTACCTAGCTTCCTCGGGCTGTGCTCTTACTTTCGCCGCTTTATTAGAAATTTTGCTTCCATTGCTGCTCCCTTGACAGACCTGTCCGGCATCGTCATGGTCGCCAACCTGCGACGATGCCTTCGATGCTTTACGCCGCATCCTCACGGCACCGCCTGTCCTACGTCACTTCGAACCCACAGCGCCTACTGAGGTCCACACGGACGCCAGAGGTATTGGTCTCGGCGCTGTGTTCGCTCAGCGTAAATAAGGTTATATTGAATACGCGGTCGCCTATGCTAGCCGTACACTCACGAAGGCTGAATTCAATTACTCTATTACTGAAAAAGAGTGCTTAGCGATTATTTGGGCTCTTACTAAATTCCGCCCTTACATCTATGGCCGCCCTTTTGACGTAGTGACGGACCACCATGCACTTTGCTGGCTTTCCTCACTGAAAGACCCGTCCGGCACACTGGCAAGATGGGCTCTTCGCCTTCAGGAATGTGATGTCCGCGTTGTTTACCGCTCCGGTCGCAAGCATCACGAGGCCGATGCACTTTCCCGCTGCCGCCTTACAGCTGAGGTCGCGAGCCTTTTCTCTTAAGACGATCCCCCGCCATCGCTTCACATCAATGACATGCCGTCAGCGCAGCGGCAAGATCCTTGGATAAATTCTCTCCTCAATTTTATCTCCAATCCTACAGCTGCTTCTCCATCGCGTGCTCTCCGCTGCCATGCTTCCCAATTGGAAATTCGTGATAACCTCCTCTACCGCCGCAACTACTGCGCAGATGGCCGCAAGTGGTTGTTAGTTATTCCCCATCAGCTACGTTCGCAAATCTCTGACTATTTCCACGCTGTCCCACAATCCGGTCATGCGGGCGTCTTCAAGACATACACTCGTCTCCGGCTGCGTTACTACTGGCGCGGCATGTACTCCTTCGTACTGAAGTATGTTCACTCATGCCTCACCTGTCAACGTCGCAAGTCATCTCCTCAACGTTCTGACCGCGTCGGTACTGATTTGTACGGGCCACGTCCCTACATTGCAGACAGAAACCGCTGGACTATCGTAGCCGTTGATCATCTGACGAGGTATACAGAAACCGTCTCACTTCCATCTGCCACAGCGTCAGAAGTAGCTTCCTTCATTTTGCAGCGATTTGTTCTTCGCCACGGCGCACCTCGAGAGCTGCTCAGCGACAGAGGACGCGTTTTCTTGAGTGAGGTTGTGAAAGCCTTGCACACCAAATGCAACATTATTCATAGAACCACCTCCGCCTATCATCTCCAGACTAATGGCCTCACTGAGCGTTTGAATCGTACCCTTGGCGACATGCTCTCTATGTACGTCTCCTCTAACCACTCAAATTGGGACCTCGTCCTTCCGTATGTCACGCTTATAATACCGCAACACAGTCTGCTACTGGCTTCTCTCCTTTTTTTCTCCTCTACGGCCGTCACCCCTCTGCTACAATCGACACCATACTCCCGTATCAGCCAGACATATCAGAGTATACTCCTGCGCCTCAAGCAGCCCAGCATGCGGAAGACTGCTGACAAATTGCCCGCGAATTCACAGCTAACACCCAGTACCGCCATAAATCCAACCATGACAACCAACACTCGACACTGGACTTCTCGTCTGGCGCTCTTGTGTGGCTGTGGACACCTTCCAATGCTCCTGGAATCTCTTCAAAATTTTTTGCTAAATACCATGACCCATACCGAGTTCTGGAGCGTACCTCCCCGGTTAATTATGTGGTGGAACCTTTTACGCCGTCTCATGATCTACGCCGGCGTGGACGAGAGATTGTTCACGTCCGGCGCCTCAAACCCTATTATGACCCTGCCGTCTTGCTCACGCTGTAAGTGGCCAGGATGTCTCCTCTTCGTCCCGCGGGTAAATTGTGAAGAGGAAGTAGTGCACGAGAAACATTCCAGGCAGTGGCATTGTGATCGCTGCGCGTGTTGGACCTGACTATGTTCGCTGTCGCTGTGTTCGCCGCTGATTTGCCCAGTCCTGCTGATCGAGTCCTGCTGATCTGCTCAATAAATCCCCATCTTACAATATGTGATTTTATTTCCCTTGTTAGCGATACTGTGGATGCCCACCAAGCTAAAACATTATGGAAAATTTCCTGTTGTCCCAACAAACCGTTGGCACTCTATTTCGCAGTGAGCATGTTCAGACCACAGAAATGATCTTTTCTGGCAACATAATTTTGTGAAGTTACCTCAAACAAGTGCCACAGAGCTGCAAAATACCGTGATTAAAAAATAGTTATAGTTTAGCTATGGTTAACCCTAGTTGAATTGCGAAAGCAACGGAGGAAGCTTCTTTTGCTTGCGACATTATTCCCCTATCACGCCCTATCAGTGTAAGGTGCTGCATTATTGGGGACACTTAAGCTCATTATTTAGGTGTATGACGTGAGTTTAAGCTACCAACCCACATATAAAGTCACGCTTCAGTCAAGCCGTATGGACGTGCCTGCGAGTCGTAGGGGTAACGAGAATACAACCGGTTTTGGCAGGCTAATTCCGATATCACCCTCCCATATAAAAGGAGCGACCCGAGTTAGCAGCTCCTGCTCGTGGCATAAGGGTGTCGTGAATTCAAATGTCATGGCAGGCTGTTTTTTTAGGCGACCGTAGCTACGCCTCTTCCCGGCATAGCTACGTCTCTTCACGGCGTCACCGCTGCCACCCGAGGTCTCGCTTTGGCTGTCGGAGTATTGCTTTCGCAATAAAAAGCCTGCTGAATTAGAGTAGAATTTCACAAATCGAGAACATTGGGTCATTAGCAAAAGACTACTAAATACAGTGTCGTTTTTATAGTTACACCAAGTGGGCTTCTTTCACTTCGTCGTCACGATCATATCTTTCAAATCAGCGACATCAGCAGATGACGCTGGATGTCATCGTTTTTTGCGCGAATATGACATCCAGCGTTTTTTACGCAGGCAAAATCATCGCTTCTTTGGTGGAAAACAAATTTGCAGTCCTCTCGGGCTCTTCTTGATGAGTAACAATTTTTGTTTCTTGTGTGCTACCGGCACCGGTCATTTTTGCTGGCCGCATTTCATTTTGGGAGCATAAGAATTTGCAAGTATGATGCTGCAGCTGCTTTTTGGATACTGCCGCTTCTTATAATGAGATGCACCAAATTTTAGGACCGAGAAATGCCTCAGTCGATTTAACGAAGTAATTCACGGCTCTCCTTCAACTTCGTTAAATCGAGTGTCCACTGTAATACTTTCGAGTACCCTTTTTTCTACTCTGAGGTGGAGCATTGCTTGTGTGCAGGATGGTCCTTGCTGGAAAGCTCTATTGCTGTGGCACAGTGGTTAGGACGTTCGACTGGTGGGACCAAGGATGCGGGATCGAATCTCGTCCGTGGTGGACGCTTTTCTGTAGATGCAAAAAGCAAGGCAGCATCGCGCTGCATGATGTCAGTGAAAGTCAAATAACTCCAGATGGTCGCGATTTGCGGCGCCCTTAACTACAGCGTCTCTGAAAGCTGAGTCGCTTTGGAGGGACGCTAAACCTATAAACCAAACAAAAACTTTGCTTGAAATGCATCCAGTGGCTTGTGTGTTGTTATCGGCTGCAACAAGGCCTCCTATATAATTGAAATAACTATATATGTCTGAATCTCTACGCTCTCTATTTTCTGGTTTAGGGCAGTGGCTTGAAATCAGCGCGGAATGTCGCTACTCGAGACGCTTCCGTTTGCTAACGTCTAACTTCAACGACCGTTTCATGTAGACGGATGCTGCCTGTAGAGCAGCGCCCTTCGTCTTCGGGTAAAACGCGGTTTACCCAGGAATTGCACGAAGGACACAGTTCTCAAAATGGGAGGAAAACCCAATTTTCACCCCAATAGATGTCGGCTAGTACTCGCGCTTCCCTAACGCACAAAGTCTACGCACAAGTTTCTGCGTATATCTTGTGCGCATTTTAGAAGGTTGTTTTTGAATAACTGATGACTGAAACCTATTTTGTAGACCAGACATTTTTCTGGCTTATCTTATAAAGCGATATAACCTAGTTAACGACGTCACAGTGTAACGTTCTAGTGCGTTCATGATTGGGGTTGTGACGTTGGGTGAGTGTTTTCGTAGTGTGTACAACCGAAACAGGCAGATATTGTATGGGACCAAAATGGCGCGCAGGACACGTTAAAGCATGGACTGCAGTAATAGTATTAAATGAAAAAAGAAATATATACATATTCATCTTCTTGGGTGGTCGCTCATGGGAGCCTGCGATTCCTATATTTTGATAAAAATTGTCGGCACCAAAAATACTGCGGCACATGCTCTAAGCAAAAGCCGGGGCTGATTGCAATTGCATTTGTCGCAGAAAAATAATAATCCGCAATCAGCCTAAATACAAACTTTTTGGTCCATAACGTGGTCGCACTTAAATGAATGAGCGTCTGTCAGAATTTTAGTCAAACTATAGTCTTGCCTCCTGAATACCATAAAAATGAAACTGCAATATAAAAAGCTCAATTTACTAGTAGCGGGTTAAACGCTACTCAACGCAGTTTATTTTTGTGGAAGTAATGACATGGATGCAATTTATGAAGATTTGCGTTGTTTATAACTTAATTTTTCCTTCGTGCTCCCAGTGCAGCATGCTGCGGTGAATGACGTCTCGCAGGCCATGACAGGAGCATGCTGATTATGCCACCTGCTGAAGCGTTATCCACGCCCATACCCCGCTGGTGGAAGGGTGTCGACTTTCACGAATGACCGACGTTTGAACGTTTTTCACTTCTGATCGCTGTCCTGAAAACTGGCGTCAATAATATGGCTGATGCTGGACAGTGTCACCAGCAGTGCACAGCAGTTATAGTTTTTCAACTTGGGCGAGGACAAATCGTACAAAACTTTGTGTTGTGAATATCCGCAATAATTTTTAAGTTTCCAAGAAGAAATATCATTCAATACCAAAGAGTGAATAACAAACAGGAATAGTAGTCTCCAAAGCTTGATATAAACGTGGAGGGAAGTGAACAATACCACTTTCCAGGGCGGATGCCTGTACGTGTCCGTGGGGGCAGGCGTGCTGCTGTGTCGCTGCATGGGCCACTTCCTGGACTGGTCGTGGCTGGCAGCCGCCTGCGCATTGCCAGCTGTGCTTTTCGCTGCTGCGGCCTTTCACACGGTCGAATCCCCGCGTTGGCTTCTGGCGCACGCGCGCAGGCACAGCGCCGCACAGGTGAGTTGTTTCGCGCAGGCGAACATTTTTGCGGACAGATAATGTTTCAAACATGGGTCTTTTTTAAGGTGACTTTAGCCTTTTTATGGTGAGCCGCGTAGCTCTATGGGACATATTACGATGTAAACAAGGCAGGCCTAGAGCCAATGACAGAAGAACAAGGGATTTAATACTGCCCAGCGTGACTTAAAAAGCAGAGAAAAAGGCTTGTGCTAGCAGAAACAAAATGGCAAGTGACCTGTGGTTATATATAAGCCGTATTGGTAAGTTGAAGTGACGGAGTACACTTTGCGTCACCCTGCCCATAGACACCAGATAAAGATCACTAATTTGATTGCAGTTTAATTTCAGAGAATGTCTGGAAAAGAAGAGGGTAGAGTCGGGTTGGTTGGTTCATATTAGAAGGAAACGACGAAAAACACCGTTTACAGATGAGACAGGAAAGAAGAAGCGAACATAGTCGCTTTGTGTGCGCCGGCCCTGTCCTTGGCCCTGTCCTTTTGGATGCCGCCTCGGGCCGCCAAGAACTCGCGATAATATTGAGGCCCTGTTGGATCTTGGCCTCGATCCCTGCTGTTAAGCTTTGCGTGCACTTGTGTGTGAGGTCATCAGCATAATGCACTTGAGACAGGTGTGGATTTTTAGAGTTGGCGGGAAAGAGGGAGCATACGAAGGTGGACAGAACAGCATCTTGCGGGGTGCCACGGGTGAAAGCAGCGGGAATGTTAAAGCAAGAAGTAGGCGCCATGGAGATTTTTTCGTCAAGCAACGGGTAACCTCTTCACATATTGGAGTCTAATTTATACTTCCAAGGGAAGTATAGTGCTGATGACATGAATGTTTAAAGATCTTAAGCTGATAATTTTGGGGCTACTGACTTATCTGTGCACTTCCGCAGATAGATCAGAGGAGGGTGTGGGTGCTGGCCGTCGTGACTTCGTCTTTGTAATGGTTCCTCCGCCCAATTTGCAAATCGAACCCATCACCCATACGAAGCAGTGGTGCGATTCTAATTCTCTAGGTTCAGCAGAACTCATTCCAGGTTTTGTGGCTGACATGAGTTTTGCGTTTTCGAGGGCAGATATGTTGTGAATTAAGCTGAATATATTACCTTTAAAAATGTCCTTGAGTGCGGGGCAAGGATTCATATGCAGATCCGAAAAAGGGTGAGTCAAGGAAGCTAGATAGCTGACAGTCTACAACTTCCCGGGACAGGATGTCGGGGTTATCGATTTTATTAAAATAATGCTGAGGAGTACTGAAGTCTGCCTGGATGTTGGGTGGTGTGATGTCGACCGCTGGCGTGTGGGACATTATACTCGCCGCTTCAAAGGGCGTCATACTTATTGCGAGTCTGCAGTGAAGTTGAAATGTGCTTTGAAGAGTTTCCGTTCGTTAGGACGATTGGAAAAACAAATATTCATGTTTCGTGGACTGCTAGACAGGATTCAATCTGGTGGTTTGTAGGAGGTGTGGGAGAGTCGCAGTTCACACTGCAGGATACGTCTAATGAACGAGGAAATGATTGAGACCTCAGTGGATGATCATGAAAGCGATTCCCAGAAATGTTCACCTCCCCATGACGGGTTTCCTAAAAGAAGATAACCTGATGGACGAAGTAGAGGGTGAGAATCCAGTGATGATGGAGCGTGGGGTTGGATTTAGGATTTAGGCAGTTACACTGAATGGCTAAATGCCAGGTAGCATCTGTTAGGAGAAATTCGAAGATCCGGTTGTGAGGGATGGTTGAGCGGGTGATATTGAATAAGGACGCTCTGTTCTGTAGGCTCAAGGGATCACGATCTTTTGAGATATTGAGATGTTGCTTCTGTATGTGACAGGATGAGGAGAGAACGGAAAAAGTATTTTCAAAACAAGTTACCGCTTTGGTGAGCTCCATGCGCTAGCCGAGGAGAACAGCCATACACAGAATATCAGACATCCTTTTCCCCAAGTATACCATGTGTTCAATAAGCTGCTCCTTATGTTGTTTACACGAAGCCAGTTTTCTTTAAATAACGTGAATAGGGTGTTAATGAATTACTGATAAAAGGGAGAATGAATTATCTGGGAGGAGTGAGTAAGGGATGTTCGAGTGGTGTGAGGTACACCTGGCAGCACCGGCGCTGGGAGAGGTACAGGAGAGGACCGTGTGCAACGGTCGTAGTAATGTCTTTGTGCCGGAGCGGCGAAAAATTCGAGGTAGGGTTTTGCAGCAACAGTTTTTTTCTAGTCAGTGTAAAAAAAGTCTTCCCGCTGTTAGCAGCTTCATGGGCGGTCATAATCGGCTCCTCTCTGATTCGATGTGATATGATTGCGCTTCATTATTAACTTCTTCTTACGAGTATCGGTGATTACATTTATTGCGACACACAAGACTTGTCATAGTGCAGGTAATATATTGTAGACTACGAAGCGCCTTAATATCAATTGCTGGTACCCAGAATATCGTTGGATACAGCTCAAGAAGAAAACGGCGGGCCCCTCATAGCCAGTCAATGGCGTTAACCGTTTGTGATGACGTCGCTTTTAATCTAATTGCATGTAAATATATAGTGTACACCACCTGCAACATCGCGCCAGAAGACTAACCGCGATGTCGTGACTGATTGTTGAAGACAATGGCAGAGGAACGTCTTTTGAGGGGGATGTTATAACCTGCAGTAATGGATGGCACTTTGCTTGTTGTGCGTTGCAACTCTAGTTGCCAGTACGTTGTTGCCTCAATTCTTGCCTCGCTTTGCAACTTGTAGATGTCTGAACTTGACAACGTCGCATTTTGATAAATGACACTGCTAGGTTCCCTCTAATCAGCATGGAACCGCAGTTATATTTCAGTACAGGCTATATTGTTACGGACTAGGAAGAAACGGGCAGTGGCGCGGGCAGGAGCGCTCGCGCTAGGCCCGCTGGGAATCATTAAAAGCATCTCACGGTTATCGAACATCATCTCTCCGTTCTTTGTTCGTTGCGTTCATCGGCTTGCCGCCCCAATATCGTCCTCCAGTAAAGTAGTGCTTGAAATGAAGAGGTTATTTGTGCAGGCCCTCAGTCTGCTCCGACGCAGGGGAACCAATGAAGATCGCGAGGGTCACCGTACCGACGATGCGTTCATCTGGGTTCCTCCTTCAGCGGTCAACGTACTCCTGGCCTACCACGTTATGTTCGTGCAGCAGTTGACGGGCATCGTTTTGGCGCCACAGTGCGCCGAAAACCTGGCGCTAGCTGCTGGTGTGCCGCTTCCGTCGACCGAATTTGCCATCATCTTGACGTTGCTGCAAGTGCGTATGGAGCGGCTCACTTCGTGTAAAACCACTTTCGAGATGTCGCGGATGTCGTTAGGAGGAATTTCGATGCATTATAAACCGCTTAGGGTAATCAGAACGAACGATCAACACTGTCCGGTTTAATACGGTACAGACTAGATGTAAAAGTCGTGAAACAAATTTTATCGGAGTGGGAAAGGAGGCGATATAGAGTCTATGCTCGGAAGACAAAGTGTCTCTCGACAAGCGTAGGAACAAGGCCAGAGATAATGCTTGCGCTTGATGTCTTCGAGGGGACTGTATTTCAGGCCACATTGTCAAATCAGATGAACATTGGTGGCCATGTTGTAGCTGATGCGAAATATACAGAGCGAAAGCGAGATTATTACCAGAGATAGCACAAGCACCAAGAAAGGTAAATTGATTTACGTAGAATAGTTGAAGTGCACGATCGCACTGCTGCAGGCTAGTTAGTTAGGTGTACGAAAATGGTAGAACCATACTTGCCCACAGGACAACGCTTGTGCTTTTCTCCATGTTTAAGTTTAAACGCAAACCTCTCAGGGACATCGTAACAAATTAATTTGACGCCTTGAGAACATGCGAAGTATAGACCGCCTTCTTTCATCATTAGAAAAATATGCTGTATACGACAAATAATATTGACCGTGGCCTGCGAATCAAATCGCTTGTCAATCAATCATGAATTACTAGAACCACAAATTGTTTTGTATCATTCTATAGCATGATGCAATTTTTTACGCAGCCCTCGAGTAAATATTTCCGACATGTGGTACGGCTACTGCTGCTACTATGTTGGCGGCTATTGAGCGAACGAGCTGTATAAGTTATCGTTTAAAATGACTAACACAAATGACGCGGCGTTTGCAATGCGATCGAGGACTTCCTAAGTGCACATCGCGTTCTGTATTTATCGTAGTTTTCTACTGTCTGCTTCAGAGAGTACACATTGTAAACGAACTTTTCCACCTTATTCAAGTTAGATTTACGGAAAATGAAAATCAAGCAATCAGATTTTCCTTCAAGCCGTGCTGCTGACGGTACTCTGGGGTGCGCCGCAGAAGCAGCGCGCGAGCTCTGCACATGCTCGGAAGGGAGCGGGAGAACGGCAGTGCAAGGAGAAAGCGCATCTGGCGCCCCCCCCCCCCCCCCCCCCCCCCCAATATTCCCAGTTTTCATTTTTCTGCCATAGATGGCGCTTATCGTCAGGAGTAGTGATTTAGTTAACCAATCTAAATCAATAATTAAGATATAGGGAGAAAAATGAGCATGATAGCTACTGCGACCACCCCGTTTCAAAGAGGACGCTCCTAATTCCATCCATTCCATCCATTCCATCCAGTGGAAGCTAGCAAAACACGACTGGAAGATTGGTGGCTTGAAAGCAGAAAAGTGACATAATGTTAGTAATGTAGAAGAAAATTAAATTAATAGAATGATGGTATAGGGAACCAATGCAAAACAATAATTAAGATATAGGGAAAAATGAGCATGAGAGCTACTGCTACCACCCCGTTTCAAAGGGGACGCTCCTATATTCCATTCATTCGTCCTTTAGGAGCCTATTGGACGCCGAGATGAACGTACCGAAGGTTGTTTTAAACCATAAGTTAGAATCTTTCAGGAACAACGTTTTTACTGTATCCTCAGCTGAGAGTAGGCGCCTGAAGAGTCCAAACCTCTTCTTTGCAGTTGCGCTGCTGTGTGTTCGTGTCTGCTTCCATCTGCATTGCCAATAACGGATGACACCTACGTGAATTCGGCTACTATATTCGTACACTGCTAATCAGTGGAAGGCAAAAAACGGTGTCATTGTCATGTTCTTTAATGCTGAATCGAATAGGCCGTATTGTGTATTCTACGTTTGCCGACTATAGAAAATGCCAGCCCTTTGCTGTTTTTCATCACTGCAGTCAACCGTCGTCGTGATATGGCAAATGCGTATTCGCATGCGTGATTGGCCCCGTAAAGGGTCTAGGTGCGCCCACTAAAGTCCTGCAATAAACAAAATGCTATTGCACTTTGTACCTCTGAAGTGTGATGAGGCGAAAGCCTTTGAAATTCGGCTGACTCTTGCTGTACTGTGTCAGCTTCGGTATGTTGTGTGGTGCGGCGTTCGATGAATCACCAAATTAAAGGAGCAGCACGGATGCCTGGATCGGATACGCGGTGGGGTCAGATTCGTATATGTGTAAATCGCCTGATGAAGACAACTGCCATGACGCCACGTCTGGTCGTGACCGATGACGTCACGCGCTGATGACCTTACAATCTCACTTTATGCTATTCCAGCAATGGAAAGTGGCAAACGTAATCCTAATACCAAAACTGGGCAAGCCCCCAAAACTGGAAAACCTTAACTTTCCTTAAGCTCGTGCGTAGGGAAATTAATGGAGCATGTGGTGCAAACAGAGACTAACGTCTTTCATGGAGCAAAACAGCCTGTGGCCGCACGAGATGGTTGGTTTCCGACCAGGATTGTGCACGCAGGACGTGATGCTCCGACTAAAACAAGACATAATACTCACGATCTAGGGACGCCAAAGTACTCTTGGGCCTAGAGTTAATGAAAGCCTTCGACAACGTCAGGCATGAGGCGCTTCTCAGCGGTCTCCAGGAGATCGCAGTGGGATCCAGAACATATAATTACATAAGAGACGTCTTAACCGACAGAACAGCCGGCATTAAATTCCAAGACATTGAGTCTCCCACATTGCAGCAAGGAGCAGGGGCACACCGCAGGGATCATGTCTCTCCCCATTCTTCTTCAACGTGGCGATTAGGGGTCTCCCAAAAGCGCTGAGCAACATTGAGGGGTTCAAATGTAGCATGTACAGGACGACATCAAGCTCTGGGTAAACCAGGGGAGTGATGCTAGCATAGAGAGGCGACTGCTGGCAGCGGCACACAGCCGTGGACTACGTGGCTAGTAGGAGGCTTTGATGCTCACCGCAGAAATCAGGACTACTAGTCTAAAACTCAAAGTCGTTGAAGTGCAAGCAAATCGGAGAATTCGATCTCAAAGTGGATGGAATGTCCGTATCAAAGGTTCACCAAACACGAATCCCAGGACTATTCATTCTAGAGAACGGATACAACGACGGGATACTAAAGAAACTGGAAGGCTACGCAACACAAGTTCTAGGCATATTCAGGAACATAACATTGAAGGGCCGATGCTTAATGGAAGAAGCTTAATCAGACTTATGTATGCATATGTCATAAGCCGCATAAGCTACTCTACACCATAATTAAACCTTAGAGCAGAGGAAAAAAGAAAATTAGAAGCACTCATTAGACGATGCATAAAGAGGGACCTGGGCCTACCAACGAGTACATCCACAGAGAGGCTGCTCGCTATGGGTGTACACAATACGTGGGAAGAAATAGCAGAGGCAGTCAGAGCGTCGCAACTTGAAAGGCTAAGCCAGACAACTACAGGGAGAGGCATTTAAAGTATGGTAGGCTTGCAGTCAAAGGGAAGTAACAAAAGTCGAGCATCCCACTGACATATCGAGATAAGCTAATCATCTCCCCTCTTCCTCGACACATACACCCCATATTCAAAGCGGAAAGGAGGCAAAAGAGAGCAGAAGCACTCAAAAAGCGCTTCGAGCCACTTGACAGCAAGGCAGTTGCATACGTTGATGCGGAGAGTGGAAAGTTGGGTGCCGCGGTAGCCTAGGTAGTCAACGGCAGAGGCGCCCCAGTATTAGAAGCCGTAACTTCGAAACAGCTTAAGAAGTTGCGATAGCGCTCGCTTGCGTGCGCAGGGAAACAAAATTCATAATTAGTGACAATAAAACAGCAATCTAAAATTACGCGAAGGGCAGGATCGCACCGGAAGCGGTGAGAATCCTGACCGGAAAACAGCTGAATAGAAAAGCCAGTTTAATATGGACTCCAGCGCACGTGTCTGTTCCTGGGAACGAGGCCTGAGCTGGCCCGAGCTCTCTACTTTCGGGTAACCGGGGAGCCACCCGATTGCCAGTACATGGGCGGACGTATGTTAAATTACACAAAAATAGCCGAAAGTTATAGACAGCAGAAAACTGATATGTCACCACTGGATAAGCGTCTGAGCAACAAAGAGGCGACCGCATGGCGGCGTCTACAGGCAGGGAATTACATCTACCCGGTCTGGGCCTATCACGTCCAGAAAGATGAGACAGGACGCTAAATGTAAGCAATGTTGGGAAAGAGGGCTCCTCAACTACATAATGTGGGAATGCGCTAGCTCCCCAGGGGCGAATACAAAAATAGTTAGTAGAGAAGCCTGGGGAATCCTTCTGCGGAGCGAGGACCCAACTCTTCATAAGCTAGCCATCCGCCTAGCAGAAGAGGCCGCAAGGAACCAAGACCTCTTTGCCTAACTCTAATCGCGGAGGTCCCGGCCCCTGTTCCCTAGGCTTGCGTGCGGGGGTGGGGAGTAGGAGGCCTCCTTTCTGGTGGAAATAAACGTTTCGCACGCACGCACGCACGCACGCACGCACGCACGAACGAACGAACGCACGCACACACACACACACACACACACACACACACACACACACACACACACACACACACACACACACACACACACACACACACACACACACACACACGCACACGCACACGCACACACACACACACACACACACACACACACACACGCACGCACGCACACGCACACACACACACGCACGCACGCCCACACACACGCACGCACGCACGCACGCACACACTATGCCGTGCCATCTTGTGAAGCAGTGTGACACTTCTCGCGGACGCATGGACACACGGACGAACGGACACTCATAAGCCTGTAAAAGCTTTCGGTTTGACATTATTCCCATCTTGTAAAAATTGTCACTTGCCTCCTTCCTTGCGCCTTCCCATAGGTTGTACCCTCCTATTTGCCAAATAGTGCTGTTATATGCTTTCGCGCGTGTTTTGGTGCTGCTTCCTCCCATCCCCTAGTTCTATGTGCACACGAATAGCACGTTTCGCTACGTTCCGCGCCCTTTCCGTGCTGTTTCTAGTATAGGCCCTCGTTCTCAATACTCTGTTGCTGCGCTTTCGAGTGAAGCGCAGGAGAAAGCAACAGCATGGCAAGCGGCTATTCAAAATACCATTTGCGACTGGTGATGCGGAGCGAATGACAGTTTGGCTGCCCAGAATCGGTCGGGCTGAACCATTAGCAGCCCAGTGGTCGCTGCTCTATGAAGCTAACGAGCGACTCCTCTCTCATCATGAATCCGTTGTTTTTCGCACTTCGAAGTGTCCAGCGCCCATACAATGTTCATCTACAATCTGCGCCACCCACATGTACGTAGTAGAGGCGCCAAAGGCTTTTGTCTAGTTGGCCATGCCTTCCAGCACGTTTTTGTTTAACCCGGGTTAAGGATCACTGTTTCTTTTGAATAATCGGCTTATTTAACCTAGCAGTGACTGTACTTTACCAAACGAAAGGGCAGTTAATGCGTAACTATGACTTAATCTGGCTTTTTCAGGCCCTAAAATTAACTCTGACGTGCCGCTATCGGCAACGCTCAACGACGATGTGTGGGTGACCTAGAATTATATTAAAATGGTACAATGGTCACTTCCTGGACAATCTGGTTGAGTCGCACACTCTTAAAATTTGCTGCATGCAAAAAAAGGACTCTAAACTCTCTACTATTCCATCGGCATTTATTAATCGGAGGCAGCCGAAGGCAAGGAAGCCATCAGCCAAGTGCAAGATTGCAGAGGCGCCTGGCCCTTAGCCTTCATATTGCTACTAGCAACACTATGTAGGCAGACACATTGTGTTGCTTCATTAAATTGTAGAACACAATTCAAGAAGAAATAATAAGGAACTAATGGATTAAACCAAGATGGCTGTAAGAGACAGTCGACGGCGCTGTGGTGTAATCGGAAAATACCTTGTTTAGGCAGGTTAATTGGGAAAGAAGTGGCACGAATGTGGATAAAGTTCATATGACAAACGAAGGCCAGGTATGGGATGAAGGTTTTGGAGAAAGAGAGGACTGCTTGGAAAGCGGTGAAAAATATTGTGGTCATATGAAAAGAAGGTCAAGATAACGATATAGCGAATACGTGGAATTAATTTAGTCTGACGTGCATTTTCTTGTTAAATTGCAGCTGCTGTCTTCCGTGGTCTCAGCGGCGATCATGGACACACTTGGTCGTCGCCGGCTTTTCCTCGCGTCGTCCTGTGTGTGCGTGTTAATGCTGTTCGCTGTAGGAGTTGTTGACATGTGCAGCCGCTCAGGGGATCAGCACCCGGTTGCGCGAGGCCTGAATTTTGTGTTGCTGGTTGCCTACCTGATAGGCTATTCCTTCGGGCTTGGACCGATCAGCTGGCTACTCGCCGCCGAGCTGGTACGTTTGGAACGTGACAGTGCCCTGCTGGTAGCTTTGAGAATTTGAGCAGCGCGGAGGGCTTTTATCCACTAGTGAACGACTACTTGGACTGATCAGGAGATTGGTAAGACAAGCTCAGTAAGTCCGAGCTGTAAAAGCCTTCAGGATAAGCCCCATTACATACTTTCTACCCTACTGGAACCTCAACGCGTCAGGTACATTCGGTTGATGCAATCATAGCGCTGTCTACGAAGCAGATTTTGGACTTCCCAGTACACGAACGTTGAAAAGCTACTTAAAGTGAGCATATGCCACACATTTCAAGAGATCGCAAAGGCGCATAAGGAAGCAGAAATATTCAGGCTCTCGGTCTGCAATGCAGGCTGCATGATACTATACAGCTTAGCTGTCGTACGATCTAAAGAAGGCGCTCTTTGAAAACATGGGAGTGAAAGGCATGCATCTAGAGAGCAAACAGTGCGGTAAGCATCCAAGATACAGTAGCGACCGAGCTGTAGGCTACGTCGACGAGGCCAGAGAAAAGGAAATCAAATACTTTGCCACTATGGTACGAGTGAGAAATGACGAGTCTGGATTTTTGCAGCAGTGGCAGTCACGTCAGCAGAGGAGGCCGAAGTAGCCATTGCCTAAGCTCTCATGGACAGTAGCGTAGGCGCAATAACTACTGACCCCAAGACTGCGATCCAAAATTGCTAAGAAGGCCAGGATGAGCTGTGTAGACGCAGGAATAATAAAAACAGCCAAAGAATAAGCCGCGTAAGAATTAGTTGTGTCGGTGCACACAAGATAAATAAATGAATAAATAAACAATTTGTAGTGTTGCCCCAACGCTCGGCGAATGTTGTAAAGAAGACGAGCGTATGTCGAAAGGCGCGTGCTAACAAAGAAGACAGCAGAAAAAGAAGAAGACGCAAGAGACTGGCTTGCTAGTTGAACGTTCGACCAGAACACCGACCTGAGATTGAACGTATTCTTAAATGTGGTGGAAGTGCTGGGTATGTATCTTTACGGGCTACTGCCAGTCACTCGAGCTGGTAACCGTTGGGTCATCGTGGCTGTCGACCACCTTTTATACAGGTATACAGTTTTATACAAGGCTCTCACCCAGGGATTGTCACTATAATTTGTCTCCGACTTGATTTACACTTTAAGAATGCATAATAGTAGGCTCCTAGAATGCCGCGAAAAAACGACTTGCTGCTCTGAGAACATACGCACTGTGAGCCTGAATGTTTTCCAATGGGAGAGAGCCATTGCGGTAATTTAGCGTCCCGCTGCAATATGCACTCATGTTTTTTGTCGTCTTGGTACGAGTGATATTAAGTGTTTTTAACGCTGTTTATGACACACACGAAACCGCCTAGTTTACTTTGCAACCTTGAAAGAATTCCACCTCCTCCTTCTGTATACGCATTTTCTCGACTTTCGGCCCCCTCGTTACACGAATACCTCCTTCTTTCGCAGTGGCAAAGCGAGCGGCGCAAGAAAGGAGCAATGTGATACTTTGAGCAATCCTTCAGTAAGACCTCGGGGTTTTTCTTGAAGACCAACATGAGCCTCCACCGCCAACTGACAAGCAGAGATGATAGAAAAGTCATACTCGCTTCTCTGGCTACGCCAACGTCCGCGGAGGCAGCTAAGGCCCAAGAGAGAAACAGTTGCCGAGACACAGCAGTGGAAAATTTGCTCGGAACGTGAATCGCAGAGACATGAGCTGTGCAAGAGGGCTAGATGCCATGGAAAGTGTTTCTTCAACTGATCTCACGGCATGCGTAGCTGTCGAGTAGCGCAGTCAAAATAGCTTATTTCTTTATTTTCTGGGATTATAAAAAAGTATTGTGGTTTAACTCTGGTTAACCGTAGTTGAATTGCCATAGCACGACGGAAGCTTCTTTTGCCTGCTACATTATTCCCCTATCAGGCCTTATCAGTGTAAGGTGCTACATTATTGGGGACACTTAAGCTCATCCTTTAAGAGTATGACGCGACATCGTAAGCTACCGGCCACATATAAATGAAAAGGAGAAAGCATTAGCTGCCGGTGATTGAGCGTTCTTCCTCTTTTTCGCGGCTGTTCAAGGTCAAACGTGGGCCTTGCTTGAACGACGCGACGGGCCGAAACCTGCCGCAGTATTGCTATCGCTATGATATCACATTGGATAGAAGCGCTAGTGGGAGAGTATGTACTTGCTTTCAGTCCATTTGGCGGACTCGCTACGCGGTATAGTACACCTCCGATCCCCTGCCAAGTTCTTGGGATCTCAGCCACATAACGCCCAAGCGGAGCTCTGTAGAATGGCTTGTGCTATAAAAATGCTAAGAAACAGCTTTTTTTTGCACAGGGCTGAGCTTGCTGCATGAATCCCAAACACCTCTGCAGAGAAAATGCAGCTGATTCCTATGATGCTTTGTGTAGCCCTTGTTTCGTGCCTCTGTGGGGCGCTGATACCACTCACTATTTTCTGTACGCTCGGCGATCTGGCCTCCAGATGAGCATGTCTTAGGCTTCTCTCGTAGTTAATAAGCAGAGTGGTAGATGGGGTTGGAGGAGAAGCGTGATAGAATTGTCGACACAACTCGTCCGTCTAGCGTGAGAGATAATTTACTTAAAGTTCTTCACGCAGATGGAAATCACAGTGAACTAATAAAACAATTGCAGTTCTTTAATCTAATACCTTTGCTGTATTCTTTAGGAAATGGGCACCCAAATTTCCCTGATTACAGCCAGCAACGTGTATGACTTTGGCAGTGGCTAACGAACCTAAGCTCGGGACATCGAATCCCAGCTGTAGCCGTAAGTATCGATGGCGGCGAAATAAAAATGACGACCGTGTACAGAGCGAGCTGCCAGCAGTGCCTAAGCGGTCGACAATAACTCGAGCCTTTCGCTACGCTGCTTGTAGTCATCGAGAGGTCGCTGTGTGCCACACCCAGTTCACACCGTTTGGAAATGGCTGCGCAGGTTCCACTGCGTGACTGGGGTATGCTGCTGAGCCTGGCGTTCGCCTTTAACTGGCTCAGCTCGTTTGCCGTGGCTCTCTTCTTCGGTGCAGTTCAGAAAACGCTGACCTTCGTCGCTGCTGGCTGGTTCTTCAGCGCCGTCACTCTGATGGGGGCCTCCCTTGTCTACTGGTTCATTCCAGAAACCAGCGGGCGCTCTATGGAGCAGCTACTGTTGGAAGTCACTGCTGACGGAGAAGAGTATCGTTCAGTAATCTCGCGTCAGCAGTCCCTTTTCATGAAGCATTGAAAGGAACTTCATCAGTTCCTTTCGAAACGCCTTGCTATCAACCACCTCTCATACTAATGTTGAAACATACAATTTCATATTTCGTTGAAGATGCTTCCCTTAGTAATCAAGCTTCCTGTACTTAGCCCTCAATAAAGCAACTGTTAAAGCTTTGTTTTGCTGCTTAATGTGTTAATTATCCCCAGCCGACGATTTGTTTACCGAAATATCCCCCCCCCTCCTGCCGTTTGGTGTGTGGACCACTGTGTTACCAAAGGGAACATTTGCAACACGTTTCCCTCTCGTTGTTCCTTTCTTGCTGGGACCTGCCAGGGACGCGCAGACCCGGTTGACCCTGTCCTTATAATCCCATTTCCTTCTACGTCCAGTGAACGTATGTTGAGTGCCCTTAACCCGCCTTCCTCTGTTCCCAATTTCGTTCATTAATACATATTCGCGACTACTATTGACGGCAGCCTGGACCCTATTCAACATACCTAACTTTTTACACTGCTGTACTACTTTCGTTCTTCTTTTGACGTTCAGCAGAGGTCCTGGGAGGCAGTGTGACTGTCACTCATGTCATAGACACCGGTACTCACGCTCCACAACGGAAGCGCCCTTACTCTGCTTCCCCCCCCCCCCCCCCCCCCCCCGAGCTTAGGGTCATCGAGGAGCAGGACGACAATGTGCTAAGGCACCGTGTCGTTCAGCCGTCTACACGTGCTTGGGCTTCTCCAGTTGTCTTGGTCAAGAAAAAGGATGGCTGAATTAAGTTTTTTTTTTCGCATTAAAATTTGGTACTAAGCTTTAAAAAGACATTTGCATAACCTCTCAATCCACTAGGCCGCACATTGTCTCCCCTGTCTATATCTCTCTCTCTCTTTATTCTCGCATTTTTCTCCTCATCTGAAGTTTGAGAGGGGGTTTTTGTGTTTCCATTTTGCCACCTGCCCAACATGGTAGTTGGTTTAGGCTTCAGACAAACGTGGCTTGCCTCGTAAGCCACAAGTCGAATTGTTACCTCAAACTCTCTTCCTCTTTGTTTTCATAGTTCTCTCTATCTCTCCATCCTCTCTTCCAAAATTGGACACGGTGCTTTTCTCTTTTACCCGCCTTGGCAGGTGCCTAGAGATGTAGGCAAACGGCTGACAATTTTTTACTTCACGGTACCCATAATGGTTCATGGTGGACAGCAGTGCACTGAAACAAGGACAGAGTGCAAGCTACGAGAGAGGACAGAGAGCTGATTTCAACTAATATTAATTTCAGGAAGAACGCTATGCATCGTGCACCCTACAAAAGAAAAAAAAAGGGAAGTGAGATCCGGCGTATACAGCGCCAAGCTAGTAAGAGAGTACACGTTCAAAAATTAAGATAAAAATAGTGCAGTCGTTGACAAATGTTGGGCTCACCTGGTCGATGACATGTTTTCAGAGCATATGACAGGGCTGGAAAATACCGGTGGCCCGTAACACGCCTGTGTCAATGTAAGTCAAGATGATCACCAGCAGCGGCAATAGAAGCAGCGTGACTACACTCCGTGATAAAGAAAGGTCTCTCCCATGCTTCTCAAATAAACCTGGTGCTGTGCTAGCCATATCGGCATTATCCTCACAAGCTTCCTGATGTCATTCCCAGACCTAACTTTCTGCCACTTCTTGATAAGATAGGTACGGCCCAAAAAGTTAAACTCATTTTCAGATACAAAATGAGGTGTACACTTAAGCTGTTCCTTTGAGGGCATGACGCGACAACACTAATTGCTTTTGTACGCCGGCTTCTATCGCGAGTATTATTCGCGTTCATTCAGTGTGCTGCTCGCTTAACAAGTTGTCTGATTTTTTCCTCTATTATACCGCATATACCAGCATACAGCCATAAAACACCACACTGTATTAAAGATAGGACATAGATGTACAGGTGCGGACGTAAGTAAATGGAGCACGCTTTCCGTTCAAATTAAAATCACTCCTTCTGTACCGGAGATAAGAAAATAATGTTTGACCAAGTAGAAGTGCACTGTCGTCTACTACCGGTTCGCACATACCACGACTGACAGTTTCAATTATGCAACGCGTGAATAAAATTAGAAGCAAATAGAGTGCTCCGCGTTTACTTTTGTCCGCAGGGGTACATCTCTACTTTAACGAAGCGGTGTATTGGACGTGCCCTGCGCGGCTTAGAGGCACCGTGTAACACTAATGGGTTTGAATTGTTCCCGAAGGCTATATTCTGACCTCCCATCTGGAAGTTGAAGCTTGCGTTGTCAGCGCCTGTCAACTTTACGACGTCTTCGGACGCCTCGCGTCCCAGCTACCAGTCAGCCGACGGCCATGTCAGCTGCCAACTGCCACGTGCCATGGCCGTGAGTTTCTCTATCACAACGTCAACGCTGTCAATGACAACAGCAACGCCAGATGCCTCCAAGAACGGGGCCTTTAAAGCTGTCCCATTTAACCTTCAAGGAGAGCGAATAGTCTAGTCATCTCTTATAATGTATGTAAAGAACGCTTTCATAGATTTCTTTGAGCTATGGTGTTTGTTTCTGAATGTAACTACTGGTTTATGAAGAAAAGGCGGGTGCACCTTCAGGAGAAACGAAGCAAGTAGTAGTAAATAGCTTCAAAAGTGGCTATCGCAAGAATTGAGGTATTCTTGTAGCCTATTCACGCATCGTTCAGTTTGTCCGACATATAGCGCACCACAAGGAAGCGGCACAAACTATAGACCACTCCAACACTGCTTACAATGAGCCAAAAATGGCGCTTGACCAGACGACCGCCATTTATGCTACGCTAACTTTTAACACAGTTTCTCGGCCACTGCGAACGAATGTTGCTCAACTTATTACGCGTGCAAAAAAAAGAAATTGTTTACACTGCACTTTCCTCTTGCTTTGTTCTGTCCACTGGACAATGTTTGTCATAATAGACACGACTTTCTTTGGCTTATTGCGAGTCTGCTCTCGGCTGTTACTAGCCTTTACCAACCTCGTAACCTCGCACATACCCTGTAAACGCAGCAAGTTCCCCCCGAAACCGAGCGAGGTTATAAGCCCCCAAAAGTGCCAGAGATAACTAAAGCGGGCTTGGCCGACAAAATAGCTTCGACAGGATAGCAAAACATGTGGCTTGACCTCCTTTGTGTTGTTCAGGCTATACGGCTGTTTCCATGTTCTTTTGTCCTAAAAGTCCCTCCGAACACGAGGTGACGAAAGCATAGTTTAGCAGCTTTCGTCATGCGCTTATTAATACGTGAGCCTTAAGTGACTATGCTTGAGTTTTTCACCAGAAAATCGTAGGCACGATTGCGTCGAACTTAGGGGAGATAGGAAAAAGAAAATAACTGCAGTCAATTGGGGATGAAAAGATATCATCATGAAAAACATTTGGTGCATGTGGAGTTATTATTTAATAAATTATAGCCAAATAAGTCAATCGGACTTCAAAATGGCCAATCGAAGTAGTGGCGACGTCCAAAGTGATCCCGTGATACCACACTACCGGACAAGTGGTACCTCACTTCTGGTCACGTGACCTTCGAGGACGTCGGAATTGTGACTTTGTTATGTCACCGACGGGATGTGACGCAATTGTGTTTCGAGAGCATTGCAGAATCTGCACTGGAGGAATACGTAGGCCTGATCGTTCCTATACTGCACTTTGGTACATCACACGCCCCTTGTCCAACAGAATCGGCCTTCCGTTGAACGCATCACAGCCCACCGGTGTTCTCTAATTGGTTTACAGAAATGGAAAGGTGCAGTATATGTCACTCGCGGAATCTCGCTGACACATCTCGCATGTCGCGGAGAAATCTTGTGGACACGGGTATTTTCACCGTGAGCCTAAAAAGCTTTCGCCTGAAGAAAGGAAAAGAACATGCGCAGCTTTCTACACAATATCGTCAAAGGCGCATCTGCTATTATAATTTCTGCAATCCGAAATCTCTAAAAGAGGCACGTGATATATCGTGTGCAGCTGCAACACTCAGGCTTCCGCATTTCGTCACTGCAGATTCCGCAGTGATTCCGGATCACCTTTAGTTATACGATTGTTAGCCACAGCTGCCATGGCGACGTTTGCCAATTATCTATTTGTTAAAGCTTGGTGACAGATTCGCCTATTGGCTGAGGAGTGCTTATTGGCGGAAACGGCTAAATATCGATATGTGCGAGGGCGAACCCGAGGTTATTGGCGAATGCCAGTTGTGGTGGAGGACGGGTCTTCAGGACTGGCGGCGGCCCGCGTCCGCCGATATGAGAAAGGTCTTCGCAAATCGAGCACGCGTTCTGGGGGTGACTAGTTGAAGCCATGAGTCGGCAGAAAGTGAACTGAAATAAAATCATGCGATCGAGTTTCTTTAAAATTAACGAAATAAAAGTTCTTCAGCACTGAACAAAGCGTCAGAGTTTACTCATCAACGATCGACATGCGCTGAGCTTTGCAACCATCAGTCGCAAAGTAAGCCTCCCATGGTTCATCATCCATCCTTTCTCACTTGCATTACCACCATGCAAAGGGAAAGCTTCTTGGCCTACAGAACATCAAGAAGAAACGTGGAAGGTATTTGTGACTTACGGCGTCCCGCATAACCACTTTTCCAGCCCTCTAATTTGCATCCTAAATTGTCATCGATAGGGAAACACAAGGCATGCAAATGTCTCACCTAATACACGGCGCCAAAACATCAACATTCACTAGCTTTTTTACACATCTCCAACGGTACTGTCTGAAATGTGTGAAAAAACTAGTGAATGTTGATGGTCTGAGATGTGTGAATTGAAGAGAGCTTAAAAATTGAAGAGAGCTTAATCCAAGGTCTAGATAATTAGATTCTGCCGTCGTTCAAAACTAGTGGTTGAAGGCATTGCCTGCAACCACTAGTTTCAACTATGGAGTGAGGATTTCAACCAAGGAGGTCATAAAAAAAACTGGAGTAGAAGTGGTGACAGAAACATGAAGCCGGCGTCCGCCATCTCGGGTTGGGCAGAAATGCATAGCAAATGTTGCGTATTGCCGCGAGTAATTCGAATCTTTGTTTGTTCTTTTTAGAGAGCCGCTGGCACGCGGCCTTGCCACTGTGAATCTAGCGCGCGTATCGATTATGTGTTGTTGTCCCGAGACGATGCTGTATCATTTTGTTGTGCAAGGTGCGACGAGATCTGTCTCGAAGATTCCAGCCACTCGCTTATGTTTCCACAATGTTCCAGGGTGTGCTAGTAACAGTTTGCGACTTTATCTGTATGGATCTGAGCCGACTTCGTATGGTGCTTCGGCCCATACAAATTCCTCCATCGTATCGGACCGCTTTATTATGAAGTCATCCCCGACGGCACGACCACGTCTCAGGGGCGCAGAACAAATCGTCCATATTGTGCGCCTAAAGCCTTATAAAGCGCGTTAAAGGCCCTAGCTATTTTATTTCTTGTATTTTGTTTACTTGTTGTATTTGTTTATTTTGAGGGGGGAGCAACGCCGATTATGAGATTATGACTAACAGCTTACCGGTATCGATCAAGAGGAAAGTATACAACAGTTGCATCTTGCCTGTACTCACCTAGGGGGCTGAAACGTGGAGGCTAACCAAGGGAGTTCTACTTAAGTTGAGGACAACTCAGAGGGCTATGGAACGAAAAATGGTAGGGGTAACATTAAGAGATAGAAAGCGTGCAGAGTGGGTCAGAGAAATAACTCACGTTACCGACATTCTAGTGGAAATTAAGAAGAAGAAATGGACATTGGCAGGACATGTAGTGCGAAGAGAGGATAACCGATGGTCGCTGAGGGTAACAAACTGGATTCCAAGGGAAGGAAAGCGTAGCAAGGGGCTGCAGAAAGTTAGGTGGGCGGATGAGATTAAGAAATTCGCAGGGGTGAAGTGGGTGCAGCTAGCACAGAACCGAGTTAAGTGGAGAAATATGGGAGAGGCCTTCGCCCTAGGCTGCTGCTGCTGATGATGATGATGCAACGCCGCAAATCATTCGAGTTTTGTTTGTTCTTTTTAGACAGCCGGCACGCGGCCTTGTCACTGTGAATCTAGCGCGGGTATCGATTATGTGTTGTCGTTCCGATACGATTCTGTATTATTTTGTCGCGCAAGATGAACCGAGATCGGTCTCGAAGATTCCGGCCACTCGCTTATGTTTCCACAATGTTCCAGGGTGGGCTATTAACAGTTTGCGGCTTTATCTGGGTGGTTCTGAGCGGCCTTTAAATTGAGCGTTGACGAGTGCGACGGGCATTCTTAGTTCGACGATCGACGAGTACGTTGGCTGCTGTCGCCGCCGCCGCCGAGTTGCTTAGTTCCTTTGAGCGCGCAAGTGAGCCCAGTAAAGATTTAATTACAGTACTATCACGCCTGTGTCTTCTTTTGGTGTCTACGGCCTTGTCACCACTACGTGACAATAAGTGACGCGGTCAAACGTTTTCCATTTGCCTTATAATGATCCCACTCTTGTATGTGATGTAGAAAAAGTCACTTTAGTGAAAATTTTCTTTAAGGCAACATGTTTGATTGTTTCAGTCCTATTTAGTCCTCAGCTAGCGGCTGAGTGGTAAGAAATTAGAGCTTTGGGAAACAAAATGACTAACAATCGGGTGTTGCGCGAGCCGCTTTGCCTAGTTGTTTTTCCCATGCAAACGAGATTTAAAATAATGCGTAATGAATTACACAGTGTTCATTCATTTTCTCTATCTCTCTTTAACACCCATAGTAAAACCTGCAAATGTTTCTTTTCAGAATTTCTGAAGGGAATATTTTATTGCTTTTGCCGCCACTGAGGAAAATTGGAAAATATCTTCTATGGAAGGTATTTTTCCAGTGTGTATTACCTACTAAAACTTTAATTCCTTGCGGTTCATTCATTCATAAATCCGGAATATTGTGGTTATAAGCACATTCGAAATGTGTGGACCAATGAAGGAATTTAAGGAATCAAGGAATCAAGTTAATACAGTGCTATAAATTTTAGAGGGGAAATAGGTCATCGATAAGATGCAGTAACATGTCTTGCATTTTTTATATTTACCAAATTAGATTATATGAGAAAGGAATTTCTTGAAATCAGGTCACCAGATTATTTACTTGAAAAACATAAGGGATGCCAGAAACAAAGAAACTAAGAAATTGATCCCAAATTCCATCAGAACCATTATATATACAATACCGCGCCCGCTATGCAGTCAACTGCTAACAGAAATAATCATGCAATGAGCATCACATAGATACGCAGTTATATAGAAGATCGAATAAATTACTTTGATATAAACACTCCGAATTTAGTGTGATCTTTGCGAGTTGTATTTATACACAATGAATCGAAAAGTATAGCTTGGTGCACTCGTGCATTAAGAAATGTCTGAAGCTGCAGTTTGCTCAACTGCATTCTCTTTACGACGTGTTGTACAAATTGTATATCAAATTGCAATATATGCCTACAATCGACAGTAACGCAGATTTTAAACGTCGCCATTTCTAACATAAAATACATAATACCACAGAATCATGGAGCGGAATGCGGAATGCGGAACGCTCACTAACTTCAAATCGATCCCACAGCTGTGTATTGGCACCATGCAACTTTTTATGCTTAATAAAGCGGCCTGAATAAGTGTGATGGTCGCGTTTATTAGTTACAAAAGTATATGTTTCTTTTTTTTTTTTATTAAAGCATAGGGTGCTATTTTTTCCTCTTGTTTTTCTTTTTTTTTTCAAAATACTGAACTCTATGGCTACTCAGCTTTGTGGCATGCTTTCAATTACATTTATTTTGACAATTAAATATAAATAATGACGACATAGAATTAGTCCAGGGTCATTATGCTTATTCGTTATACATGACATAACCTAAGTAACATCCTGTGAATGCTCCAAGAAACTCCCGGCCCTCAGTCGCCAGCGGCTGCGAAGCAACAATACGGCAGCGGTCAGGCCTTCAGCGCAGCAAAGGATGCTAACAATCTCTGGCTCCGGACAGGCCGCCATTGTAAACTCATTCTGACAGCGTTTAACGTTAGAATCCGAGCTAGTGAAGCTGGTTTAGCACTGCTCTTAGAGCAAATAGAAGGTATGAAATGGGATGTCATAGGGCTTAGTGAGGTTAGGAGGCCGAATGAGGCATATACGGTACTGAAGGATGGGCATGTACTGTGTTATCGAGGTTTACCAGAGAGGCGACAACTAGGATCATAGGTTTCCTTGTCAATAAGTATATAGCGGGTAATATAGATGAATTGTATAGTATTAATGAGAGGGTGGCAGGCATCGTAATTAGGCTTAATAAGCGGTATAAACTGAAGGTTGTACAGGCCTACACTCCTATATGTAGTAATGATGACCAGACAGTCGACTGCTTTTACAAAGATGTAGAATTGCAATGGGGAAAATAAAAATGCAGTATACGGTACTAAGGGGTCACTTCAATGTCAAGGTAGAGAAAAAAAGAGGCTGCATTTGATTTTGAAGAGCGTAATACCTTAAGGATCATGAATATCTTCTTCAGCAAACAAAATACGTGAAATGGCACGGGAAAACCTTAACAGGGGCACTGAAAAGGAAAATGACTTCACACTTTCTTCTAACCACGAAATTACGCAGGATGTCGAGGTAATCGGGAAAGTGCAATGCAGTGACCGTAGGATGATAAAATATCAAATTATTCTAAATCTGAAGAGGGAACGTAAAAAAGTCCATCAACGAATTAGCGATGAGGGGCAGTGCAGAAGAATTCAGGATTTCGCTACAGAATAGATATTCAACTTTAGCCGATGATGACAGCTTTGCTCGATTACAATGAACAATAATTTCGGAGATGTCGTTATTGAGTGCGCCGTAGAAGTAGGTCGTAGGATAGTTAGAGATGATAACGGTAAACTATGTAAGGAGGTGAAAGATTTGATTAAGAAACGCCTAAAAATGAAAGCTTCCAAACCAAATGACAGGATAGAACGGGAACAGATATAAAAGGTAATCAATAACCGTAAAGAAGCCGACATGGGAAAATTGAGCATGCCTTAAAGAACGCGGGCAGCCTTAAAGCGGCGAAGAGGAAATTGTGCATAAGTAAAAATCAGATGTATGTGCTAAATGACAAGGTGGACAATGTCACCACGAATATGGACAAGGTAGTCAAAGTAACCGAGAAGTTCTATACTGATCTATACAGTAGTCGAAGTTGTCAGAAGAATAATGAGATTGGCAGTAATAAAAAACAGTCAGACGTTCCACCAGTGACGAAGGACGAGGTTAAGAAAGCATTAGAAATTATGAAAATGGGGAGATCAACTCGGAAAAATTAGGTAAGAACAGACTTGTTGAAGGAGGGAAATATACCGGGATAGCAAATCTGGTCACATTGTATACGGATTTCCTGGTGTCATCGACGGTACCGGAATCATGGACGAAAGCTAACATTATTTTCCTTCATCAGAATGAAGACGGTAAAAATACAGACAAATCATTTTAATATCTGTTAAGTAAATGTTTGCTAAGGAAATCGACAACAGAACAGGACAACCTTACACTTCAACCAAGCAAATGATCAAGCAGCTTTTCGGAAACGGTACTTTACTATCGATCATATCCATTCGCTGTCCCGTTCCCGCCTGGCTCAGCGGGTCTTTCCAAATATGTTTGTGGAGACCGTGGTTCATCTCCACAAATTTAGTGACTCCGGACTTCACGTCTTCGCTCTCTGCTCCTGCCCTGCGCTTGCATCAACCGCTTCGCTAAGCCTACCAGCGCCCGGAGCTCGAGACACCGCCTACATTCGATCGTGTAAGCCATGGACACGGATTTCTCCACTCATGTACCGCCTCCGTCGCCTCACACGGCGTCACCTCATGAGTCCGTGGTCTCCGCTCTCAAGCTCCCTCTCTTCTTGTCATCGGACTCGGAACTTTGGTTCCTCACCATCGAGGCCTTGTTCCGCCTGCACCGCATCACTTCGCAGGTGACCATGTTCGACCACGTCATTGGCGCGTTCATGCCTACTACTGCTGCAATTGCTCGAGACGTCCCGAGGTCTCCGCCTTGTGAGTTTGTGAGGTGGACGAGCCCACTGAGCATATGCTCTTGCACTGCATGGTCTCACGCCATCACCGAAAGATGGCACCATGCTACCGCACGCGCTCGGTGTCTCTCAGCTCAACGTTGGGGGTAGCCGGGCGGCCACGACCAAGAAGAGACCAAGAAGCGGGTGGGCCATAGCGCGCGCACGTTAATGCCCAAACTGCGTGAATTTTACTGAATAACATACGAGGGCGTTACTGTGCCTTCGTGCGCATGCAATATGTATATATGTGTTACGTTCAAGGCTAGGGCATGGCTAGTGAGTTTCCCGTCCGTTACAAAGGGAGCAGTCAATAAATTCAAATTCAATTCAAAATGCGGAGCTCGAGCCGTATATAAAACTCATGGGTCTGGAACTTTGTGCATTCTGGCAAAACGTGCGGTAGGGTGCCCTTTTAGCTTTTGCAAAAAAGACAGAGCATATCGTGTTCCGCAGAACACGAAGAGGGACAGCGGTGCGGCCATATCCTGCTTGGAGCGGGTTACCCACCTATGTAACAAGATAAATAGGGCCATGGAAACCAGGTCAGTGTCGCGCCTCGTTCCAGGATGTCATAGCTCCTTTCGCTGGCCGCGACGGCCAGGGAGAATCCGCCACGTACTCTCCAAGCAAGTACGTTGCGGAATCTCCGAGGCCTTCGCGATCAGCGAAAGGAGCCTTGACATCCCGGACCGAGGCGTGACACTGACCTGGTTTCCATGGCCCTATTCATCTTGTTACATAGGTGTATCATCCGTCCCAAGCAATATGATATTGCTACACCGCTGTCCTTCTGGCGCCACCATGTGGCCGAACCATATCTTGGCACGTGACCGAGCGTCTTCTTCGATTTCGAGCCTCGCCGCATTAAAGGACCAGCTGGGTCTTCTACTGTTTGCCACGTTTGTCGGTGACAATACTGTAAATGCTAAAACTACGGTTTCAGCTATGTGCAAGTAGCAGTACTTCTGTTCGTCTCCGTCTTTTCTACAATCCCTCTAAACAAATATTCTAACCGCATTATTGGTAAAATATTTACTCCGTTGAAACAACGCTCTGAATTTCAAGATTTGTTTGAGATTTGAGGTGAATTTCTAACGTGTGCTTGTCTGGACGTAAAATAACTTGCTTTCTGGACAAGTGTCAATGTGCTCTCTCACATAAACAAGCACAAAAAAACAATAACATATTTAGCTGCATGGTATGCGTACAAGTGCAAATGATCGAAGCCGCAAAAATTTTTCGAAGGCAAGATACGCTATAGTACAAGTGTAGACTGCAACAACGTCAAGTAAGAAAAGAAATAATTCTGACGCTTCCGCATTGACTTGGAACAAATAAAAACTGAAGGAAATGTTGACAAACTTGGTCTAGAGATCCACACTCAGTTATGCTTAGGAATTGTACTCTGTTCTTCGGCTGCTTTCCTAATAATGTAGTACCTCTATATCCTCTAGAATTTACTACTTAGCTTGAAAAGGCCCTTTACGCATAGTGGCGACCGACACTTTGATGCCAGAAAAGCTTTCAATCAATCACTAAATGAAGACGCTCACATCACAGCCAGAGAGGTCGAATCGGGCGTCTTCTTCAAGTTATGTTTTCTGCTTATCACATAGTTTGATCCCTTATTGTCAGTTAGTCTAATTAAGAATAGAATGCGAAATCAACTTTATAGATGTCTGAAAAAAATAGTATGATATCGCATGCTTTGTGCCGAATGACGCGCTGCAACCATCACAAGATAAAACATATAAGCAACAACGTAATAAAATAAGCTAGAGCTAAATGCATGTGGTTTTCTGAAACCAGATGTTACAAATTTTACCAAAATATCGTTAAGGGTTTTTTTACAGACCACGACTTCACGTTAGCCTGGTGCGCTAACAGACAGGTGGCGAGCTTCTCTTTCACACACTTCATTCTTCTCCCCTTAGTGTTGCCTCACATTGCCTCCTCGATATTATACCGGCGCTGCGACAGGGGACGAGGAACAAGAAGAGACGACAAGACAAGCGCTCGGACTAACAACTGAAGGTGTAATGAAATATATTCTCACATGACAACCAGAAGCGCATGCGCTATCCCTTCCCACACACAAACAAAAACACAGCTATGGATCCAAATACGACAGTCCACAATCATTGATGATTACTGGTGGTGTGCTAACGCACGTGCCACTATTTTTATGGATGTGATAAAAGCTTCACTGAGTTACCTGGTCAATTTGCTTTGATTCCCGAAAATAATTTTAGCTTTATCAAGGATCGGAGCACACGCTTTTTTCGACACCTTCGACGAATCGGGATCATTAAGATTACAATCTCTGTAATGTAGTGCTAAGTTGGATGAGGAAACTGCTTTCAAAAAGGTTTATTCTGGCGCAGGCACGTATTGATGCATTCCCCCATTTGCCCTATATACCTCTTCCCGCATGTAAAGGGAATATATATCATAGACTGCTCTTTCTGCGCATGGCATAAAACGAAGCTCATGTTTTACTTTACATCTTTTGCCAGTTTTTTGTTTTTGTTCTTTAGATCTCCTATCTACCATAGCACAAATTTTTTCCAGCCTATTGGGAGCCGAAAACAACACTTTAACCCCATATCTATTGCCAACTTGTTTGAGCCTGTGGGATAGCTTGTGAACGTACGGTATTACCGCATAATTTTTTTCATTTTTACTTGTGCCCGATAGATCCCGCTTACCAAATGCCTTTAACTTTTTCAGGATTTTATTGCAGGCCAGTATTATCACTTCCTTCGGGAAGCCTGCTAACCTTAATCTCCGAACCTGCTTATTGAAACTGTTGTCGATAGTGTGGACACAGGATTTTGTGATTGCCGATCCCAAACACGACACAGCTATGCCGCACTTGACTATCTCCGAATGTGCTGAATTGTGATTTAATAAGGGCTTTTCAGACCTCTGTTGAAATGACCAGCACACATGGTCGCCTTTTTCTTCTAGTCTCATATCCAAGAACTGCAGCTGATTTCTTTCCGGTGTTTCATAGGTAAATTTAAGACCACACCCATTACGGGTAAAGGTATTTAAAACATCTTCCACCTGCGTCTCTTAGATCACAGCCTCCAACAAAAACCAAATATACGTCCACATATCTGAAAACTTGTATTACATCTTTGTCTAAACAGTTTTAGATAGCTTTGTCCACATAAAAAAGAAATATATTACTTAGTACAGGCGCTACTTTTGCTTTAATGCACACCCCCGTTTTTTTAATATACAAACTACCATCCTATTATACAAAAGTGGATTTTAGATAAAAAGACACAAGCTGCAATAAAGATCCGACATAGACACCGCTCTTCGAAATGAATCCTTCTTCGTCATTGTCTTCTTCTATACACTTCCTAACAAACTGGAGGCGCCTATCATGGGGTAATGAATACTATAAATCCTGTATATCTATACTAAGCATCCCACACACAAGTGGGCTACAGCGTTTTAAATATTCTACCACTGCCGCTGAATTTTGCACAAGAAACGGATCTTCTACAGAAAGTGAACATAAACAGCTTTGTAAAAACATTGAAACAACATGTTGCCATGTGCACCGTTCGGTAACAATGCAACGGTAAGGAATACCAGTTTTATGAGTTTTGCTGAAAAAAATATATCTAGAACATTTCTTTCGGCTTTCATGATCGATGACCGTAGGCCTTCCAAATTCATATTTTCCGCCATCTTTAACGCTTCGCGCTTCTGCATTAGCGCATTATCGCGCACAGGTTTAAAGTTCTTCACAATGAAATTGTGTGCCTTTTCGCTGAAAAGTTTCTCTGGTAAAATAACAAAATACCCTTCTTTATCTGAAATGAGGACACGCAATTATTCAGATGTCAAGACATTGGCCAAGGGCGCGAAACCTGACCTTTTTGCGGACCCCCCTTCAGTCCCCTTCAACGCATCCACACACTCCACAACGCACCTCGGTTGTTCTTTCCGGGCTCGGCGTTAGACGGTCCTTCCAAGAGATCCCCCAGACCAATGGCCTTACGGAGCGCCAGAACAAAATGGTTGCGGACATGATCGCCATGTACGTCTACGCTGAACACAAGACCTGGGACGCCATCTTGCCGCACGCGATTTTCGCGTAAAACACGGCAGTCCAGGAGACGACCAGAGCGATCCCGTTGAAGCTTGTATACGGCAGGGAGCCCATGACGACGCTCGACTCAATGCTACCGCACCTAACCAACGAGGACAACTTGGACGTCACCGCCTACCTGCAGCGTGCAGAGGAAGCCCGGCGACTCGCACGGCTGCGTATTAAAGACCAAGAGCGCACCGACAGCCGACGATACAACTTACTACGACGCCACGGTTTGGACACTAATTTGCCGTCGCGGAAGAAGTGAAACGTTGTTGGGTCGATACTTTGGACCGTCCAAAATCATTCGCCGCGTCGGACCACTGGACTATGAAGTCATTCCCGACGGACCGTCCGCATCACAACGGCGACGCGCACGCCCAAAAATTGCACATGTTGTTCGTCTCAAGCCTTATTACGCGCGTTAATGAATCCGTGGTGTTTAAATTTTGTAATGATTTTATTTAAATTGCTTTGTTTATTTTGGAACACAGTGGCGACGTTTTTTTTAAGCGAGGAGTAATGCCGCAAAACATTTAAAACTGTATTTGTTGTTTTTTAACAGCCGCCGGCATGCGGCCTTATCACTGTGATTCTGGCACGCATATCAATTCTGTATCCCGTGTTTGTTCATACTCGTTGTCGCGATACGAGGCGTTATCATTTTCTTTGTCGCGAACGATACGCCGAGATCTGTCTCGAAGATTCCGATCACTCGCGTATGTTTCTACAATGTTCCAGGGTTTGCTACTAGCAGTTTGCGACATTATCTAGATTGTTCTGAGCAGCCTTTAAATTGAGCGTTTACAAGTGCGACGGGCATTCTTTGTTCGACGATCGACGAGCACGATTATTTTTATCGCCGCCGCCGAGTTGCTTAGTTATTTTGCGGGAGCAAGTCAGCCCAATAAAGAGTTAATTTCAGTACCATCAAGCCGGTGTCTTCTTTTGGTGTCTACGGTCTTGTCACCACTACGTGGCAATATATATACCTATAATCCTGAAGGCCGCTAGCATTGATGTCAGCAACAGAATTCTTCGTGACAGCTTGCTCGTGCCAGGCCTTGATGACAATGAAAACGAAAGCTGGACTGCATCAGAAACAGAAGTCTTGCAATTCTGTTCGAATAAGCTTGAGATCACAATAGACTCCAGCAGTATTGAACGTGCCCACCGGGTGGGTAAGTTCGAGTCTGATAAAAGGCGCCCGATCATTGTTAAGCTGGCACACTTCAAAACTAAAGAAAGTATCCCTGCCTGTGCACGTAAACTAAAGGACACAAACTACGCCATTAGAGAAGATTATGCCTTTTCCATGCAGCTTGCTCGCTCTAAATTGAGAAAGTTCATTCGACCCAAAAACTGCGTATTCAAGCTACGTTTTGTTAAAGTTCATGTGGAACACAAGTGGTATGTTTATGACGCATTTTCTGATAGCGTAGTCGAGACAGGGAAATAACTTGTTGGTAGCGATAAGAACACCGAGTTCCCCTACAACTCTTCGCAAAGTACTGCCTGACACCCCACAAAACAGGTTAAGCCAATAAGTCACCCACGTCTTTCGTCTTGCAAGCATCTTAGCATCGCCTTCCCTAACATACGAAGACTGATGCTAAAGCAAGATGAACTGCATAGCCTTATTGACAACATTGATGCCGACTTTGTTCTGTTAACAGAAACGTATGTTACATGATGGTATCAACGATAATTAAAGGCTCCCACTAAATAGGAACTACGTTTTATATAATTCAACAGGAGGAAGTTTTGGCCCATTTGGTTCGACATAGCTGTGGAAGAAAAGGAACCGCGACAGAAACAGGAAGAAGACGAAAAGTGGACATGATGAGCGGTAGAGTTGTACTACCGCTCGTCCTGTCCACTTCTCGTCTTCGTCCTGTTTTTGTCGCGGTTCCATTTGTTTCACAACTACGTTTTATATAGTCGTGATTGGCTTCGACGGAGGGGCGAGGGTGTGCTTGTCGCTATCCTGAACACGTTATCATGATCGCTCAATGGTCATGACACTAAACGTGTGATGGTGTGATGTAAGCATATCGGCTAATTACGGTATCCCCAGACCGAGATATTTTTCATTGCAGTTGACTCGCGCAGGTTACGTAGAAAGTATTCTCGTTATGGCGCCTCAAGTAAGCGTATTGCTGCTGGGCAAATCAATGTCCGGCGCGTATAAATGAGGGTGATAATAACAATAAAACATGTCGCAAGAAGCATGTTCGAGAAAAAAGTCTTTATAACGGGAAAAGGTACTGCGCTTTACGTTATGTGTTGTTTAGCTTTGAGAAACTTCGCATCGTCTGTATGAGATACATGGTAATGTAGAGTTGCGGACTAGTTTAGACCACCGACACTCTTTTCTCACTTGAAATGACGTCAAACCACTCTAGAGTAATATCGTGTCTTTCCTACGACTAAATGCGACTGCTGTGTCCCAGATTCCACCGGGTGGGGACTTGATACCCGCACGTCAAAGCCCCAGAGCTACCAAAAGGGGGTTGAAAGTATGTCTTCGTATGATTAGCTCAAGTATCACTGAACCTTAAAAACAACTGATTCATTTATTAAGCCGCGCCAAATCAGTTTACTGCACTCCTAGTTCATTTAAATCTTTAATCACCACTACAGCGTAGAGAACGCCAGCAGAATACTAAATGAAAATTTAGGAACATGTGGAAAAATGTATAAAATATTGGGTTTGTACCGTAACATTGTACGCTGTCATGATCCCTAAACGAAACAAATATGTATTGCAAGTTGCAGGTTACTGGCTGACGCTTGAGTGAAACAAGGACCAACATCTCCCCCTGTGATACTTAGCCGCTTGTATCATCGTACTCGGCGGAAAACGCATACCTCCTGGGCAGTTATCAGCTTAAGTTATGTGTAAGCTTCTAGCTTTTAGAATTGCTCCACCTCTGCACAATTTGTTCAGCGGCGTTGTCTAGTGTGATAAGATCACAGCGTCATGTGGCATGTCTGAGCCATGGTGGTCCGAGCACTGAATGATATATGGGCGAGGGAGGAGGGGAGGGGGGGGGGACTACTTGAAGGTGGAGTTGGCAGTAAAGGCTCATTGTTACTGTGCGGAGAAGGAAAGTGGCGACAAGAGGAAGGGAGTAGTGAGGAAAGAAAAAGGATAAAGAGCGGTGGTGATGGAGAGAGAGACAAAAGAAACTAAAGGCGCCTCAGTTGGATGAAATACGAGGGCGGAAGAGGAGAGTCCGGTTCGAAACATTGATGCAAGGACCACTCGACACTTTTCACCTGGCGCTGCATGCTATATTACATTTCTTTATACATCGACGATAGCGCATCTATATAACATGCTGTTGGAAACACACTAAAACGTCTATACCCCAATATGAATGATCATCTGTGAATTATATGTATCAGTTCGTTACTACCACCATGCCACGCAGCTATCAAAGCCCAGTTGTCTCTCGCAGGCCCGTGCATCCAACCACGCGCCACACGCAACGCCACAGAGGTCTTTGAGTGTTACCTGCAGTTCACCTCACAAAGGCTTAGGGAAGTGCTCAACAGTGCCTCGGACATTTCCCCTTCTTCTGGGCCACAGAGGTTTGAAATCTGCAGGTAAAGTATTTAATATTTTTGGAACACTTAAGCGACACCTTTAAAGGCATGGCGTGACAACGTTAATGACTCCCAATCTTCGTCTCACCTTGCGGACTCTAGCTCCTGTGCGTGTACTTGTTTAATCCCTAATATCTTAATTTGTGCATCTACTATGTAACATATGCTCATTGAGCGCTGACTGTGATGCGCACACTACCAATAACAGTTGGTAGTGTGCACATGTGGTGTCGTCTCTTGTGTTGTCTTCTCTGCGCCGTAGTAGGTTTAAAGTCACGAACGAAATCGGCCTACAGGCCCTCACTCTTTTTAACTGTTTTTTTTTTCTATTCAGCCTTGGAGAGACCGTATCGTCATGCAAGCTTGACCTCCACGAAAACTGCGTAGCAGACGTGAACAAATATCACAAAAGTGAGCTTGCCTACCGTTCTCAGCGAAAGATCTTCTGTGACCAGAAGAAAGTCCAGGGTGAGTGTGAGTTTGTTAGTCGCACACCAGAAGCACAGTGGAATCCACGTACGCGCATACAGATTCCCCCCTAAAAAATGTGTTAAACATTTCTTGACAGCTAACGTCAGCAAACGAGCACGTGCTCATATCTAATGATTGCTGCTGCAACTTCTTGTAATTTATTTTAAAAAGTTGCTTCCTAATTTAGGGACCAATCTAACACAAAGACACTTGTTTCACGTCACAATTTTAGGATTAACATTTAAGCGTAGCTCAGGATGAACACAGATTTTCCCTGAAATGTTGAGCACGTGCTTCTATTACGCCTCTATCACAGCTCCATTTAATTTCGTGGATAGTATCAAATTGAAGTGCTAACATGACACATTTTATGTTAAGCTTGTGGATGTTACTTTCTTAATAACATATCACCTGTAGGATGCTTCTCTTTTGCGAGCGAGACTTTTGAATATTACCTTGGTTTGTTTTTGCAATGGTACTTGAGTATTTATCTATCGTCTCCCTTTTTGTGCGTCACTTTTGTGGTATTTATTTACTTCATTCCAGTTTCAGACCATTTAAATGATTTGCCTTTTCTGGAGCTTTCTTTGTTTGGAATGGTCGTGTTAATTTTTTGATTTGTAATCATCTGCTGCGCCTATTCGTCTTACCTCTGTTGATGGGCGCATTCAACTTCATTTAGCCATGTTTTTGTTCGGTTCTTAAGTACTCCCATTCTCCCATTTTCCCTTTCATGGTCCGGATCTGTGGTCCTAAGTAGACATATTCGCTACCTATTGTAAACTGCTGTTCCTTTCCGAGGTTGTTGAACATTATCTTAGTCTCCTGAATATTAATTTTCAGCCTATCTTTCTGCTTTTCCTGTATAGTTCATCAATCATTATTAGCAATTCATCCCCTTCCAGTACTTTCGCATAAGACTCATCTACACCCTTATTTCACGATGCCTGTATAACTGCTGAGGTTTTGACTAAGTCAAATGCTTCTTGCAATCTATGAATGCCGTCTATAGGGGCTTGTTATATTCGAAGCATTTTTCTATCACCTCGCATGAAATTTATGAAAGCTAATTAAAAGGTAGATAATAATTCCTGCACATTATGAAGGTTGGCTCGGCTGTTTTGTTCTTTGCATCTTTCGCTGTCTGCAGTGCACTACAAGGCTGAAACGTGACTTTCCCGATATACCTGTTCCATGTTGTCTTGTCCTATCATCAACACATCTTCCTGTCTGACAAATATAATGCTGCCGAAAGAACAAGGGACTCTGATGCAAAATGTCTTGAATGCAATTGAGTACTTCGTTCCGTGGGCAGTTTGATATTTTACCTTGCTCTCATTGTATTTTAGTGCGTATATTCATGATCATCCGCCAGGTTCTTCGTGTTATATAAACTCTTGCTCGCTGTTTACTGCTACACTACTGGTCAACGTTAATCGATATTAGCTTCTCTTATTGGCAGCAGATGGATTCATGGTTAGGTGCTATAGTTTGCTTTATAGTTTACGAGCCGCTTCAGAGCACCTTGATTTTAATGTAACAAGTGGGTAGAAACGATCGTATTGTCCATCGTTCAAGCTGAGTGCGCTCTTAAATTTATTTCACGTTTTCGGCTGCGTGAAAATGAGCCTGGTTCAAAACTTCAGCCTAGTGCGCTGTCCTTAGGTTTCCGGCGCGTAATGTAGAAAATGTTTCATAAAACTGTCACGTTCAAGCAACTGCGGCTAGCTACAGGACCTGCCACTAAACTTTACGTCGTAGGATATATTTTTTTAGCACTGCCTTTCTTCCGGTGGGTATTAATTTTACTCACTCATTGTTTTCGTAGACTACATGACTGAGTACAAATGCCTGGAACAAAGTGAGCGGCACGCCAACTGTCTGCGTCACATTTTGAAGAACAGCACTGCTGACGACCATCAACCTGTCAGTGAGTATAACAAAATTTATGCCCTCTCCGTAACGACGTCACCTCGCCCATCATTTCAGATGAGATCGATGAAACAACGTTTAGCAGGCCGCTAATCGTGTGACTATGAAGATTCAGCTCGCCTTATGAGCACGGTTTGGGTATTGTCTAGTGCATGCGCAGCACCCCGTCCGCAGAAGTCCAGAAAAGCGCCTAAATTCCTAAAGTGCAATACCAGTATAACTTCCTATTCAGACGATTTGCGTGAAACAAAAAAATTAAAACCATATGAACAAGTTAGTAAAAATTAGATATAAATTAGTGACTGTGTCCAGAAGTACTAGGTGGTGTCTCGATTTATGGCCGTATATGCTTTGAGACAACTACTTTGCTCAGGAAACATGAAAACAGTCTCGCACAAACGCAAAGCCCTTTCGTAAGAACTACGTTTGGTAATGGACTGCAACTGACCTCTCTTGTCACACCGGTTGAATGGCATTCTGTGCGCGAATGCGTTACAAGCTAAGAGATTGATTATGCGGTGTTACACGAAACTGTAAATTTGTTACAACGCACAGATCCCCATACAAGTGCTTCAACACGGTAAAGTGTACACGGAAGCAAATCCCTAATCGTGACAGGCTTACTTATATCAGCTTAGCCGAATCCACGAAAAGAACGCTTACGAAATGGAAGTAGAACGTCATGGAGACATGCTATGTTCATCACTGAAGACAGCAGCTATCTTGAGGCGGGTGACGATGAGTCATTGTACAGAAGCAGTGCCCAGTCGGAAAAAACTACAGAAAATTTTCTGATGTTACGACAGAATTTCTGTGCGGTTTTTGACGGGAAACCTGTTGTGACAACAGAACATTCTGTCGTAACATCAGAAATTTCTGTAGTTACAACAGAAATGTGCTACAGAACTACATACAACAGAAATATACTACAGAAAAACTACAGAACTACAGAAAAGTACTACAGAACTGCAGAAAAATCTGATGGTTACGACAGAACTACAGGATATTTTGTCGTATTTTTGACACAGTTCTGTAGTTTTTTTCGACTGGCCGGTCCGTACCAAGCCTGTAGCGCCTCGGCGCGTTCCCTCGACAGAAATATGATCGCAGTGGGTCGCCCAGAGGAGACGTAGCATGCCCCGCCGAGGTGGTGCAGTGGCAAGACGCCCGACTACTGTGCCGGAGTACCCGGGTTCGAACCCGACCTCATTGGCTGCGTTTCGATGGAGGCGAAACGAAGAGGCGTCCGTGTGCTGTGCGATGTCAGCGCACGTTAAAGATCCCCAGGTAGTCGAAATTACTCCGTAGCCCTCCGCTACGGCTCCTCTTTCTCTCTTTCCACTTTCACTCCCACATTCCTCTCTTCCCTTATGGCGCGGTTCCGTATGGCGCGGTGGCGCACGCCCATGCCCGGGCGTGCGCCACCAAGGATCGTTAGGCTTACAAGACAAATCAGAGGAGCAGCTACTCTTCCCAGGCCTTTCTAGTGGGGGATGGGAAAAGGGGACGAGAAAGAGAGTGGAGTGGTGGAGCACGATCCCATGACTGAAAGGTGTCCGGGAGGACCTGACACTTCGGGCCTGTGCCGGAGATTTCCGGCATGAAGTGTTGGGCGACCGCCGAACCAGGTAAATAGTATAGTCTGAAGACGGTGCCGTAGTCGTTCGTCTGCTTTCTCCAGACCGTGTGCGGGTTCAGGGCAGATTGAGCCTTTGTTGTTGTTGTTGTAGCTGATAGGAAGAAGAAAAAGAAAATGCACTGACCTGCTACTGCCTCTGTAGCTGAGCCACCTGATTGATTGATTTAAACTGATTGAATTATAGGAAGGGAAAGGCGCGGTAACAGTCTCACTTATTTTCTGTGGACACCTCAACCACGCCGTAAGGGAAGGTAGGAAGATGGGAGTGAAAGTGGAAAGAGAGAAAGAGGAGCCGTAGTGGAGGGCTACGGAGTAATTTCGTCCACCTGGGGATCTTTAACGTGCGCTGACATCGCACAGCACACGGACGCCTCTTCGTTTCGCCTCCAACACAGCACACGGACAGCAGACAGAAGAGAGAAAGTAGAGAGGAAAGAAAAAGAAGAGGGAGAGAAGGACGCGCGCCGCAAACAGCCGTCGTCCACCACCGAAGCGGTGCCGGGTGCAATGACAGCCTACAACAGATAAATATTGGGTGGCAGGCTAGCCCCCGCCGCAAGCGGCGGAGATCTACCTGTCCCAGCCCCATCATGGCCAGAATCAGCCACTCTCCAGCCCTTCGCCGTAGATTGAGTCAGCGCGAAGTGCGAAGTGATTGAAAGGTAAGCTAGCGTTATCTTTCGATCCTTCCATAACTTTTGAAACATCTCAATCAACTCAGGGCGCTCTTCGCTCTTTCGACCACTCTTTCTAGTGTTCTCACGAATGTTCCTTTTCTCTTATTGCATATATTGCATACATGCTATTGAGAATAAAAACTCTCTGCCGTATCAGAACTGAAACGTCAAGGATGAATTTTTGTCTTAGAGTGGACATCTTTTATGAAATTACTCAGGATGATATTGCAAGTTAAATTCATTTGGAGGGCGTTGGCTGCTAGGACATGCAGGGATAGTGCAGGATCCATGTAACTCATAAACTTTTTTATCCTATTTCCGTTTAGGTCATTTGTCGCAGCTCATGTGAGCATCTAATGTTTAATAAAACGCTTTCTAAACACTCTTGGCGTACTGTTTGAGCCAAGCGGGGTCTCTCCCCACGTCCGAGATGGAGTTCTCTCGCAGGCAACGCACGCCCTTTCGGACGCAGCGCGTTTCAACCTCACGCTCAATGCATAAGTCAGTGTCATCAAGACAGGTGGGTGCACTTTCCCCCTTTATGTGGC
This sequence comes from Amblyomma maculatum, assembly GCF_055883805.1. NCBI lineage: Eukaryota > Metazoa > Arthropoda > Arachnida > Ixodida > Ixodidae > Amblyomma > Amblyomma maculatum. The sequence continues at coordinate 102,757,525 of NC_139352.1, forward strand.
GCGTATCGCGACAATCCCGCGCCGCGTGGCGAACCGACTCGCGTCAGGACTTTTAACGATGTAGCGTTAAGGAGCTCGTGTCGCAGAAAAGCCGGTGTCGTCGGCGTCGGCGGCGTTGGCCGTGAGCGATAAATCCCGGCATGCACTTCATAAATAAAAAGCAACTTCCAAGATGGGCTGGGTGGGAATCTACGCTACCACTCAGCCACGAGTTCGATGCTTGAAAGCGGTACAAAAGCGCTTCTAGTGAATGCGGTGTTGCCTTAGAAACGTGCCGTAGAACGTTATACTGCGGTGTATATCGGTAATTATGAGCATGTTACTTACAGAAGTCGCAGTTACACGAGTAGCGAAGTGCGTTTCCGCTACATTTCTTCTGCGCTCTGCGCACATGCAGAGCCATCTTGCGACAAACACAGAAGAACCCCTCCTCGCAATGTGCGGCGCTGCCCCGACACGTGGCGCGCCACTCGCCCCTGACGCTTAAGCTTCGCCTTCAAGAGTGGAACGCGATAGCGTTATTGCACCTCGTTCGTACCGCCCACTCATTCGCTCGGTATGCTCGGTGCGAACGAGGTGCAATAACGCTATCGCGTTCCACTCTTGAAGGCGAAGCTTAAGCGTCCACCAAATTTTGTTTGGGACGGCAGGACAGCGCTAGTCGCCTGCCACATCCTACATCTTCCGACGAGCAGGGGAGGCCTTGGCCTGCCGTGCATCCCGACAGTGGCTCGAATACTCGCGTTAAGGCTGATGGAGAGGCTATTAACTGACGAGTCTTACCCTGGTCGTTCGCTCATCCTGTACTGGATGAGCACGGTGCGTCGTATGTTTTCACCCGGACATCATCTCGGTCCGCAGGCGGACAGACATCTGCCTTTTTACCGCGTGGTTGCCGAGATAAAGTCGACTCTAGATGCAGACCTGTTAGATGCGAATGTATGCGACCTACCAGCCAAACGCATCAACGAACTAGTTGCCGTTCGCATTCTTTCAGCTGATGAGCAACGAGATATCCGCTGTCCCCAAATGGCGAGCGTGCAGCTTGTCGTCTGCCAAATAAGTGCGAGATTTTGACTGCCTTAGGCGCTGGGGCGTTGTCACCTGTTAATTATTAGGGAATATTGTTACGAGGCACGTCGAGATATTAGGAGGCGATGGTACGTCGTAGCCTCAACAGTTCACAGTCAGGGACACACTCACAGGAGAACCAGACGTAGCTGCAGCGTCGTCTTTTTCTACCAGCCCAGCACTTCGTCATCGTCTCTTTCACTGCGTACCGTAACAATATTATTAACGATGTGCCCTTAACGGTGCGCACACTCCCAGACACTCTTAGGGTGAGGTGGGGTAGCTATTCCGGTCGCAAAGGAGATGCCCTCGACCTGCGCGGCAAGCTCAGCCGGAATTCAACTACTTTGTAGTGACAGAAGGGGGTGGTCGTTTGGTGCCCAGCGGTCGCCGGTTCAAGCCAGAGTAAGGGTCGGAGCCAGAAGTAACAAACAAAACAAACTTTATGCATAGCAAGAGACGATACAGAGGAATACACAAACACTAAAATTGCACAGACGAGAGGATCACAGAATAACAAACGCTAAGCATGCAACTACAGAATGATTCAATAACACAGATGCTTTACAACAGATCAAACACGAGAGAGTTACATAAACAAACACCAAATTGTTCACCGGGCACTGTTGCAGTCCGACGCCTCAAGAGTCACGATGTGGCCGCCATACTAGACGAGCGCCGCTCCTTTGCAGGTTCGTGGGCTTACCAGCAGCGGGTGATCCCCGGGAGTCCAGCCGAAGCAAGTCGCAAACACTGACTGACTGACTGACTCAACAAGCGGCGCGGTCTCTTCAAATAGAGCGCGCCGCGTCATTCTGTTAGAACGCGTCAAAGCTAGCGCGCACACACAGTTTCGCTGGTTATAGCGCTCTCTCCTCCTCCCGTCGAGCCGCGCGTCGTCATTGGCCAGGTCCCATAGAAGATTCTCGATTTTTCTGGCGCATTCCAGACGGATGAGTCCGCGTCATCACCGGATGATGAGGGCGACGGCGACGCGTACAAGGCTACGCGCTCTCCCGCGCGGGGAAGGAGGCGATACTGACAGCATGTCGTACGTTTTCTGTTGTGCGAAATGATGCGACAGATCGACGTACAGAGGCCACAGCGGATTCTTTCGAGTTCCTGCCGATCACAGGTATGTGCGCCGTATATGCTTTTGTTATAGAAAAAGGAAAGGCTGTGGCTAAAGGTACGTCGGACGGACCCGATCGATGGTCTTAAAGGTACGTCTGACGGACCCGGTGCGTTTTTCTTCGGGATACGACGGACGGATCCGGAAAATATTTTTCAGAGGTACGGCGGACGGACCCGATCGGTAGGGTTCTTCCGACGGACCCAACGCATTTTTCTCCGAAATGGGCCTTGGGATCCGTCGGGAAAGCCGGACGATGTGGTTGTAGCAACTAGAAACGTTGGTAGCAACAACATGGTAGCCATATGTAGCCAAATCGAAGTTGGTATGAGGTGTACGTGCGAGGTGCAAGAAGTATGTACAAGTATGCGAGGCATGCGAGGTGCAAGAAGTTGAAATGTAAAATTACAAAGAATAGTACAGTGGCAAGAATATGCCTAAAATGGGTGATATACTACGTGATGGCATGATGATAGGTTTACGTGAGTTGGGCCGCGGCAGGGTGGCAAGCACGACCAGAGCGCAAGCGCATGTAATCGCGGTGTTGACGGCCAGCCCGCGGCCCGCACGCCCGCTCATTTGGTCCTCGTTATCACGTGGATTAACGTCTACGACGGCCGTTATGTAGTTATGTACTTTTGATTCTTCAAAGTTTCGTCACTTTCATCTGTGATGAGATGCGTCACGTAACGCATCGCTTTCTGCTCGCATTGAGCTTTGGTGCTGCAAGTTCTACGTAGTACATATACAAGCGGCGCTGAAAATGCTGGGTGCCGCTGGCGTGTCTCTAGCCCAAGCATCGCGTCATTCGTGTTTGTTGGAGGTGTGGTTTGTGCTTACCGTGAGATGCTGTGATGTACGGATTACGTCCTACTAGAGTGCTGTGTGAGACTACGAAGAGTGCTGTGATGAGTGCGCCGATGTCCGGACGGGCATCAGTGTGTCCGTTTATGATCGGCGATGTTGCACGTGCATGTCAGTGTTTACTAGGAGCAGTGGTAATTTATTTACACGCGCTGTGCAACAATCAGACGAAAATAAGTCATCGACAATTTGTTAGCCTGCACTACAGAGCTCAAAACTCGGAAAATGGGAATGCACATGATGCAGTTTTCGCATGTTGAAGGGGACCGAAAAATAAGTGCCCAGCCCACACCGCCGGGATGCGCATTACTACAGGTGAAATGGTTCAGGTTTCTGTAAAATAGCTGCCTGGCACAGCACCTTCCTAAATGTTCAGGCTTTGTACTATTGTTGAAGGCCACTTTATCATTAATAAAGGAACGAATATGCTTTATGTGTTAATGACTAGTGCTTTTTCAACATATGTTCTTTTTTTTTTTTCGTTTTTCCTTAGTTTCCTTTGTTTTTCATGTTAGACAAACACAAATAGTACACTTTTAAACTTGTCAGTCCAAAGCTGAACATGAATATCTGCCATGCATGTGACAGCTTTAATGCTAGAAAGGTTGACGTGTATAGCATGTACGTAGACGCTGCGACATCTTAGTGGCACGTTCGGCTACTTGCCCCAAGGTCGGGATGTTTAATGCCAGTGATGGCAGTCGCACTTTGGTGCAGGTGAAATGCAAATGCTTGTTTCCTGCAAGATGTCAACGCAAAGTACAAAGTCCGGGCAGTCAAATTACCTGGAGCTCTCCACTACGGTATTTTTTTATAGCTACATATGTCACTTTAGGATGTGAAACCCTACATGCCACAGGTAGGCTGCATTGTTTTTTAGATTTTGTAACCTGTCATCTATGTTTTCAACATTTGGCTAATTTTAGTTCTCAAACAGTTGTTAAAGATGAAACCGAAGCAGTTCTTGGCATGGTTTCCTGCTTGGATTAATTTGCTAATTGCAGTTCTTTGAAACTTGCATCAATGCTGGACAGTTCAAATAGCAGGCAGTTGAATTACAGAAATGATGTGGATCATGCATTTCTGTTCTGACAAATGGAAAGTAACAGTCCCCTCCTTGCATGCATAGGTGCCCTTAGACAAATACATACTCGGGTGTGTGATTGTGACGCATATCAAGGGTCAACAGAAGGCCATGTGGAGCCAGTGTGATATTCTTCATGAAGGCTAAAGTAAAATTGTACAACAGCTGCTGTACCATGCAGAAAAAAATTGATCATTTAGTGTATGATTAACTGACTATGAATAGCATCTTACTCAGAGTATGATGTGATATATATCTGGTTTAGCATCCCAAAATAACTACGGCTATGAGGAACACAATAGTTGAGGGCTCCGGTATAATTTCGACCACCTGGGGTTCTTTTACAGGCACTGACGCCGCACGGTGCATGACGGCCTATTGTTTCGCCTCTATTGAAATGCCCCTGCTGTGGCTGGAACCAAGTCTGCATCTTTCGGTTCAGCAGCCAAGCACTTTACTACTGAGCCAGCACAACGGGGCCAAGTATCAAAAGGCATGCCATTACATTTCCTTCTAGCCGGTGGTTTTCTTCACGGAACTAATGTATACAAGGAAAAGTAAATAGCAAGAAAACACTAGTTTTATTCCACATTATATTCACATTTCAGCAAACAGTCTCTCGGAAAAAATTTCTCATAATGTTTGCATAGAAACCATGAACATCTTACAATTCAATTCAATTCAATTTTATTATATCCGTTTAGTACATTCCAGCTTATACATACAGAAGGAGGTCCCAGAGTCAGTGACTGTATCGGGACCTCCGATAAATGACAGATAACAATTAATATACAAGACAGCAATAATTCACGGTAAAATAAATTGAACGTAGACAATAAATGAGTTCATAATAAAAATAACATTATTTTGCAACAAAAAGCACACTGAGCAAGCAAGTTAAACACCAAATTAAACAGTAATAAAATATATGCATAAAAAGGCATGGCAGTACAGACTTTAAACATGTTAAACCACATAAAAATACATACCACGTAAAGCTGATAACATAGTCAATATTCAGTATCAGTTTTCTGTTGTTAAAAGGAATTGTTTAACTTCGGATGCAAATCTGTTTTTTTTAAGAGATTTGACGATGGATGGTGACGCGTTCCAGACCATGATAGCAGAAAAATGAAAAGTTTGTTTCCCATAATTTGTTCGTACTCTAGGTAGTAATAAATTTTTATTTCTTGCGAATCGCGTTTTGTTATCATTTATTAGTGAAATCTGTGGGATAAGTGATACTGGAAGTTCGTCGTTTAGTAACTTGTAGAAGAATGTGCATAGGTTGTATTTAACGAGTTCAGCGACTGCCAGGATTCCATGATTACGAAGTAAATGCTTAGCGCTAGAGTCATTGAAGGTGTAAGTAATTATTCTAAGTGCCCGATTTTGAATCGTTTGTAGAGAAAATAAATGCGTGTTATAAGTGTTTCCCCAGGCTACAATGGCGTAGGTGATGTGGGAATGTATGAATGCATAATACAAAGACATCAGTGTAGAATGTGAAAAGAAAGCTCGTGCTCTGATTAGTATGCGTATGCCATATGCTAGTTTAGTTTTGACGTGGGCAATATGCAGATGAAATTTTAAATATGAATCTAACTTCACGCCCAAGTAGATGCAGTAATCGCTTGCTGTAATTATATGATGGCCAATTCGAATACACGGTGATGATGCAATAGTTATCTGGCTTGAGGTGAATAAAAGGAAAGAAGTTTTTGAAGGATTAATCTGAAGCATATTAAGGTCACACCAGTTTGAAATATGAGCAAGGTCCTTGTTAAGGTTACTAACTACAGTCGATATGAATTTGTCTGATGTGAAGATTGTAGTATCATCGGCATATAAGACGCATTTTGAAGAAGTGAGGCGGTTAGGCAGGTCATTAATATAGACAAGAAAAAGAAGGGGGCCTAGTATTGAGCCTTGTGGTACGCCGATATTAGTAGTTTTTTCATCGGAATAAATGCCTGAAATACTTACTAGCTGGCTGCGGTCTTTTAAGAAATTTTTAATCAGTTGCCTGTTATTCCAACCGCTTCTAGTTTCATGAAGAGAATTGAGTGGTTAATAGAATCGAATGCTTTACTGAGGTCTATAAATACTGCACCAGCGCAGTTTCCTGCGTCTATTTCCTTTTTAAGTTTATCTGTTAAATATAAAATTGCTAGGTCAGTACAGTAGCCTGGGCGAAATCCATACTGAAAAGAATAAAGAACATTAAATTTATCGAAATATTTGGTCAAGCGTTTTTCAATTAACTTTTCAATTACTTTGCTGAAAAAGGGGAGTACACAGATTGGTCTATAATTTGTTATCAAGGAGCGGTCACCTTTCTTAAACACCGGAGTGATTCTGCCGTGCTTTAGTTCGTGAGGAAAGATTCCGGTCTTAAACATGTTATTGATAATATTGGAAAGAACAAGAGATATGGGTTGAGCGATTAGTTTTATATAGTTAGGGTGAACACCATCGAGACCTGCGCTGGTTATTTTTAGAGAGGAAATGATGGAAACAACCTCGTCAGGACTTGTTGGGAATAAGAAAAATGAATAAGGTGGATGATTTGTGCCGAATTCGTAATGGGGTGCTGGCACTGAGTTATGATGCGAGAAGTAATTACAGAAAGCATCGGCAATTTCTCGAGGGCTAGAATAAACAACATTGTCGTGGGTTACAGTCGTTATCGGCACCTGTTGTGCATCTTTATTTAGGAATGAGTTAATTACTTCCCACTTTTTTTTAGTGTTGCTACCACATTCGATAATTCGCTGTTCAATAAAACGTCTTTTAGCATTCTTTAATTGCATGGATAGGCAATTGCAGAATCTTTTGTAGCGAGCGCGAAGCTTGATATTAAATGGTTTTTTCTTTGTCTTTTTGTAAAAGTTGTCGCGCGTGCGCATTGCCTTTAGGAGTTTATCGGTTAGCCATGGGTTTTGGGGTGACGCAATAACTTTCTTGCATTTACGTCTCTGGGAGTTAGCATGAATGAAAGATATCAGGAGCGTTAAGAAACGCGAAAAGGCTTGTTGTGGGTCGTTCGCCGAGATAAGTGAAGACCAATCTGCGTCAGTAACTGCAGAGAGAGAGAACAACTTTTATTTAGAATGCCTGCAGAATCGGTTAGGCTCCCTCCAAGCAGGGAGGACAAGCTTTTACCGTGACGCGGCCACTACGTCAGTCTCGTGCGTTGTGCTCCTTGAGGTCTTGTTACGTCCCTCGCTACTTCCGCGGGTTCGAGAGGGCCGCCGCCCCCTTCTTGGGGGTGCTGCCCCCCTCTCCTCGGTTTCACTCGGTCGCTGCCTCTCTAGAGCTGCCGAGACCTGCTGGACGGCCTTGAGTTGTGTCTCTTGATCACAGCTCTTCGTTGCAGCCTCTAGCTGCGGCGGGATCGTCGTCTTCTCGCTGGCTTCGCGCGGATTTAAGCTACAGTCCCAAAGGATGTGAGCCGCGGTGGCTCTCTCCTTCGCGCACAGTCTACACATGTCGCTCGCGTGCACACTCGGACACATGTGCATAGCTAGCAGCGGGGTGAGCAGGGACCCCGTCTGTAACTGTCTGTATAACACTGCCTCCTTCCGGGTAAGCCCCGGGTGAGGTGGCGGCATAGTCTGTCTGTTCAGTTTGTACCATTTCACTATTTCGTTGAAGGTGGTCATCTTGTCCTTGGCACTGCGCCGCGACCAAGACTCCGAGTCGGCCGTGCTTGCAGCCGCGCGGTTGGTTAGTCCTCGCGCGGCCGAGTTGGCCGTCTCGTTGTGGTTCACGTTTCCGCGTTCCGACACGTCACTGCCCATGTGGGCCGGAAACCACTTGATCACCACAGGACTTTTGCGTCCGATGTCTTCGGCCTTGCGAGTATGCGCGCGGCCTCACTACATACCCTACCCTTGGCGTAGTTCTTCACTGCCGTTCTAGAGTCACACAACACTGTAGTGCATCCGGGGTCGGAAACGGCCAAGGCGATGGCCACCTCCTCCGCCCGGTGCGCTTCTCGAGTCCGGACGCTCACCGCGGTCTTCGCTGCACCCGTCGATGCCCCGACAACCACCGCCGCGTATGCGTTGGTGTTCCCTTGATACTCCGCCGCGTCCACGTAGGCGGCGCCTTCTTCTCTGGCGTGGAGGTCTACGAGAGCCCTGGCCCTCGCCAACCTCCGCTCCCTGTTGTGTTCGGGGTTCACGTTCTTCGGGATCGGGAAGACCCTGAGCTTTCTGTTGATGCTATCTGGTATAGGTACGTCTTTCTGCTGCTTGCCTTCCCTCGGTTCGAGGCCAAGGTCCCGCAGTATCTGTCTTCCGGTTCTCGTTTCAGAGAGACGCTCGAGCTGCGCCGTTCTCTGTGCTTCGGCTATTTCGTCCAGCGTGTTGTGGACTCCCAGCGCCATGAATTTTTCGGTGCTCGTGCCCCCGAGGAGACCGAGTGCCGCCTTATACGCCTTGCGTATGGTGGCGTCTATCTTGTTACGTTCACTCGGCCTCCAGTTGGGGAAGGCGGCCACGTACGTTATGTGGCTAACTGCGAAGGATTGAACGAGCCTAGTCAGGCTCTCCTCCTTCATCCCCGCTTTTCTGTTGGACACCCTCTTGATGAGTCTCATTGCCGCAGCCGCTTTGCCCACGAGCTTGTTGACCGTTTCACCGTTGGCTCGGTTTCGCTGGATGAGCAGCCCGAGTACTCGAATCTACTCGACCTCCGGTATTACTTGTCCTCCCGCCGTCTTGACCGTGATCTTGGGACGCTCGTAATTGACTTCCATATTGTTTCTTTTCCTGCCCGATCCTTTCGGGGGAATCACCAGCAGTTCTGACTTGGCCGGAGAGCAAACGAGTCCAGACCCGTCCAGCTGCTCCTCGATGGCGTTGACCGCTTCTTCAGCGTTGTCTCGATGTGTCCGTCGCTTCCTCCCGGTACCCATAGCGTAACGTCGTCGGCGTAGATGGTGTGCCGGACTCCCGCTACTCTTTCTAGCCGGGTGGCCACCCCTATCATCAAGAGGTTGAAGAGTAGCGGGGAGATTACCGACCCCTGCGGAGTTCCGACGCTGCCCAGCTTCTTCTCTTCGAGCTGCAGGTCTCCCGCACAGATTTCGGTGGTCCGTTCCGTCAGGAAGTCTTTGATGTACTGGTATGTCCTCCTGCCCATGTTTAGCCTGGATACTTGGGCCAGGATAGCCGAGTGCTTCACTTTATCAAAGGCGCTCTGCAAGTCCAGCCCGAGTACGGCTCTGTTGTCCTTGGTGCCCGTCGTATCGTCGATGATCTCGTTCTTCAGTAGGATCATGGCGTCTTGCGTCCCGAGTTTGTTCCGAAACCCGATGATGGAATTTGGGTAAAACTCCGATTCTTCCAGGTAACGCTGCCACCTGTTCATGAGAACGTGCTAGAGGACCTTTCCCACGCACGAAGTGAGCGAGATCGGCCTGAGGTTCTCTACGTTGGGCGGCCTGCCAGGTTTGGGGATGAGGATCGTCTTGGCTGCTTTCCATTGCTTGGGTAGCCTTCCTTCTTGCCAGCACTTGTTGTAGAAGTTCGTGAGCGTTTCGATGGCCGCTTCATTGAGGTTCTTGAGCGCTCTGTTGGTCACTCGATCGGGACCCGCGGCAGACCTTCCATTGAGATCCTGCAGGGCAACTCTGACTTCCCAGGTCTGGATGTCGCGATCTAGCGTCTCGTTCTCTTTGCCTTGGTAATCCGGGTGTCTTTCCGTTGGGGTGGTCGGCAGGTACTTGGCGTCCAAGCGCCGCTTGACCTCGTCTTCCCCGTGTTCGCAGATTGCCTTGTGTAGGATCCTGGCCAGGTTGTTGTGTTGGTGGCCCTTGGTCTTGGTTTCGTCGAGGAGGTGCCGCAGCATGTTCCACGTCTTGCCTTTGTGCATCTGTCCGTCGGCTTCGTTGCAGGCCTCGTTCCACTGTTGGGTGCATAGCACCCTGCAGTGGACCTCGATCTGCCTGTTGAGCTCGGCGATCTTCTTCCTTAGACTTCGGTTGGTTCGTCGCTTCTGCCACCTCGCCTTTATGGACTGCTTGGCTTCTATCAGGTGGGCCAGCCGACTGTCCATCTTGTCTATCCGTTCGTCCGTCTGTAGCTCTTTGGTGGCTCCTTCCGTCGTCTCAACGACGTTGGCCGCCCATTGCTCGATGTCCGTAATGTCCACTTGCACCGCGGATAGCGCCTTTCGAAAGGCGTTCCAGTCCGTAATGCGATGCTTCCTTATACCGGTGTTGCCTTGGCCTTCGAGCGGTACGACGACCTCCACGATGTAGTGATCGCTGCCCAGCTCTTGGCCAGTGTTTCTCCATTTAGCTTCTCTTGATCCTCCGTCAGTTTTGACGAAGGTAAGGTCCGGAGTTGTGTCTCTCGTAACAGATGTGCCGATCCTAGTGGGAAAGGCCGGATCCGTGATTAGGTTCAGTCCGACGTCGGTAGCGTCTTGCATCAGCTCTCTCCCCTGGACCGTTGTTCTGTGGTAGCCCCAGTCTTGGCTCGGAGCGTTAAAGTCTCCGCACACTACGAGTGTATTGCTCCCCGCGACTGAAGTTGCCTTGTGGAGCAGTGCCTTGAATTTCTGTTGTCCGTGGGACGGATTGCTGTAGACGTTCACCAGGAAAGTGCTCTCCTTCCTCTTCTTGCCCGTGATTACTTCCACCGTGCAGTGTTCGATGGCGCTTCTGCCGATCATTTCGTGTTCCACGAAGGTGATCCCTTTCCTAACGAAGGTGCAGACCCCTCTGCCCTTGCCCTTGGACGTGTCCCTTTTGCTCGGCGGGCTGTCGTGCGATCGGTAGCCCGGCAGTCTCGGCGTCTCTTCGCTGTGTGTTTCTTGAATCATTATGACGTCTGGTTTCCTCGTTAGTTGCTGCAAGTGTTGCTGCAGCACCGCTCTCTTGCCGGTAAAGCCGTTGCAGTTCCAGTGCCAGACCAAGAGGTCTCTCACTGGTGGTGTGGAAGTTGCTGTACCTGCTGTCCCGTCCATGATTTCTGCAGTTTGGCGATGATCTGTGCTTCCATACCTTGTATTTGTGCCTGTATCTGCGTCTGCAGCTGTGCTTGCGTTTGCGCCATCATGTTCTGCATCGTGCTCTGTATGTTCGTTGTCATCTGCTGAACCGTTTGCGTGAGCGCAGTAAGGCTTTCGTTGGTTACCTTGCTGATCGCCTCGAGACGGTCGAGTCTGTCGTCCTGTTTTTCGATTCTCTCCATTGTCTTTCGTTCCTTGGCGCCCTCTATGGCTCTCCTCTTGGGAGCCGGTCCCGCCGCTTTCGTGGCTCTCGGGTCCACCTCGACCTCTGGTTCGTCCTCGGTTATCTCTTCTTGTTTCCTCTCTTGTGCGGGCTTCGGCAGCAGCTGCTGCTTTTGCTGCATCGCAATTAATGTCGTTAGCTTCGCGTTGATTTCCTTGATGGTTGCGTCCTGTTCGGCGATTCTCTGCTTTAGCTTCTCGTTCTCGTCTCTTAGGGTTTTTATTACCACCCCGTTCTCTTCTTGGAACTTCTTCGTGGCGTTTTGCGCCGGTGGTTGTCTCTTCTCTTCCATGTTTGCCTTGACTGTTTCGGCCCAGGCGACTCTTTCCCCCGATTGCGACGGTCTGTGGCGGCTGGCGCTCCTGCCTCCCTTGCTGTTGTACCTCTTCCGGCTGCTGTCGCGCTGCCTCGAATCTGCGCGGGGCCTCTCGGCAGACGGCTCTCGCAGCGGCGGAAAGCTTTTCGGATCCAGTTGTTGCTGCCTGGCTTCCATCTTGCGTTCCCATTGCCGTTTTTTGAGCACATACGGCATCTTGTACTTGTTCTTGCATTCCCTCCCGCCCGTTGGATGCTGTCCCCCGCAGAGCCTGCACTTGGGCTTGCATTCGCGTTTGTCATCCTCGCTGGGGTTCGCGATTCCACAGCCGAAGCATACTCCGGTGTCGGGATTCGGGCATACGTCTCTTCTACGGCAGATCTTGCCGCATTGCCTGCACACGTCAAAGTGCTTGCGGTAAAGCCCGCACCTGACTAATATCGAGCCATACTTGACGTAGTTCGGTACTTTCTCTCCTGCGAAGAGTACTATAACCGTGGTTGTACTGCCGATTCTGTGCGCCTCCACCGCTAGGGGGTTGCCCGGGTTCACGATGTTTTCGGCTATCTCCTCCGGGGTGTCGTCTACGGCTATGCCTCGGATGACTCCCTTGACCGTGCCATCCGGCGCCGTTCGGTAGGCGCTGACTTCGTATGTCCTGTCTCCTACGTTAAGGGTTTTGACCTTAGAGTACAGCGTGGCACGCCTCTCGTCCGGGGTGCTGACCACGATGATGTTTTGCTGCGCATTCGTGCAGATGGTGTCTGCTTTGGCTTCTTCCTTCGTTACTCGAGCCGCCGTCATGACGGCCGACATAATTATTGAAACCTCAGTTCTCGCTACGTTGAGACCTCCCCGTGGTCTCATGACTATCTTAGTGTCTTCCTTCGGCATGTCCATCGGCATCCTCGCCGCTTTCGTTACCGAGGCTGCAACTCTCTTAGCAAAGCTGGCCCTAGTCTTGGGTCTAGATTGGCGAGTAATGGCGGCGGACTCACCGTTTTTCTTGCCGGCCATGATCTCCTTGACGCGCTTGCCGGAGGCCGACCAGCCTTCGACTTCTTCCGGTGTAATGTCCTCTCCTTGAACTTCAATGCACATACGCCCGCCGAGACTGCCGATGCTCGGTGCTGACGTCATGTTGCCTCCCGTCGACATGGCCACTTCCATTTCGGACGCCATCTTGGTCGTACTCGTCGCCGGGTTAGGCCTTGCGGCCGGGCCCGTCGCCACCGGTGGCCGTACTCGTGGTAGGCCGACGTTAGGCTTAGAGAAAAGTCCGCACCGCACCAGAGAAAAGTCCTCGTAAATCGGGAGAATCACGTACCGCTTGGTCAAAACTGGTACCGGTCGATGCCCCGCACCTTCGCGCACACTTTGGTACCAAATATATCGCGGTAACTGTAAATTAACACTGCGTTAATTGGCATAATAGCAGGGGCCGATGAGAAGCACGTCCCCTCCCGTCGGCGACCGCAGCGCCCTCCCAGTAACTGCAGCGACGAACTTTTCTTTATCAAGCACAACTTTGGTATACGAGATGGCGCTGTGTTCAGGATGGGAATTGAAGCGCATGAAAACTGGGTAGTGATCAGTAATGTCAATGTTCAGAATGCCGGTGTCGGGTGGAAATGCTAGGTTAGATAGCACGTGGTCAATTAATGAACCTCTACCACCAATGACACAACGCGTGGGCAGCGTAATCAGGGATTCAAAACCAAAACTTTGAAAACATGTAGCATAATTCACGGTATCAGAGGAGCTGGTATCAAGAAGATTAATATTAATATCACCTGTAATTATGATGTTCTTAGTTTCGGCAGTTAAAGTCGTCATGACACGATCAAGAGCAGTACAGAAGTCTGGGACAAATGAAGATGGGGAGCGATAGATGCAACCAAGAATAAAGTTTTTTTGGTCTGTATCTAGAAAATTGTTGGCAAGTTCCACCCAAACAGATTCACAGTTAGTGACACTGATTTCTAGGTCGTGCCTGCGTTTATATGGGATGTTGGACCTTATATATATAGCTGAACCACCATGGTTGGTCGACTGCCGATGTGAGTATTCCGATGCATAGGAAGGGAAACAGAACAAATCTTTATCATCGACGTTTAGCCAAGTCTCCGAAACAGCAATTATAGAAAACCGGGTATCCAATGATGAAAAAAGACTGTCAAAGTCATCAAAATGCTTGCGAATGCTACGCGCGTTAAAATGGATTATAGAAGGGGAATGATTTTGAAGAAATCTATTCAGCTCACTTGTCGTAAGATAGGACGCCATTGTTCTTTAGTCGGCAATGCAAAAGCTCCAAAAGTGTATCTATATGACTAGCAGATTAGCGCCAGATCAGACTCGTCAGAGATGCGATACACATGGCTGGTGGTTGTTTTTCTTGCTTTTATCTGGCAGTTGTCCGTCCACAGAAATTTCCAGCTCTTCGCTTTCTTGAGCCTCAGTGCTTTTGAGAACAGATCTTTGTTCCGCATGGTTAGGTGGTCATTCACGAAAAAGGGGCTGTTTTTAGGAGTTGACAAGCCAATATCATGCAGACCAAGCCTAGCTTTTCGCGCACCGCTGACGAACTCTGATTTTACAAAAACAAAACAATGCACTTACTCCACTCCAATTTATAATGGGCAAGGTTGCATCTATGCTACCACACTGCACTTATCACAAAACCACAAGCCCCATCTGCTTTGACCAATCACTTGATGAAGCTAACGGAGACAGATGTTGCACACCACAGACTGGTCGTCTCGCAACATATCTCTGCATATGTTGCATTTCAATTTCATGCCTTTCCACTAAGCTTCAACTGTTGCCAGCATTACTAGTAACCCATCTTTTCTGAAGTTCTTTTTTACGCTGTTGGGATCAGCATCCTTGTTAATAATGGTCTCTGGAATTTTCGATGCTATCATTTTCACATCTTCCTCATCTGGAAGAACGAAGGAAATGACAAGCTTTGAGCAGAAAAAAAATTAGGGAGACTCCTAATCTCCACCTGTAAGGGTATGGTGTGCCAGCATTAATGGTTCTTGTCTGCAGATCCCACTGTGGATTCCCGTTAAGTTACATGCGCTTTGCTACAAACATAATTACTAATTCCTTAATTCATGTCTCTGTTATCTCAGATGTACTCATTAGCATACGGTCGTAGGCTGCCCTGTTTTGTGATAGACAACCTGGCATAGACCTCTGTAAGCCTCAACCTTTCTAATTGGAGCTGAAACGTCCCAGAACATATTTCAAATATAACTTTGTAAGCTTGACTTAACAGCTCCTGCCATGTCGTGTGGCCTTGTGACATTTGGCACGTGGCACTTTTCGCTTGTGCACAGGGGTCATCTGTTAAATACTGGTTAACATGCATGAAAAATACATTTTCACACAAACTGGTGGCAAATGGTCAAGTGGTGCACTGCAGATTCTGAAATGTATACCTATATGCATGCAAGGATCGCATCATCACATATCATGATGAAGAGTTCTATCAGTACCTGTAGTTACATAGCATTTCAATGCCCATTAAAGGACCACCTCAGACAATGGTTGTTGCTACCACAAGACCTGTTCTAACAGCATACTGACACCATTCCACTGAGCGATGGACATGTATATGCATACCCTATAGCTCATGATTGTGGATCTCATTTATTTCTATGACTTCCAAGGAGTTCCTGTTGTCAAAAACCCTACACTTTATGAAATCGGGACAGTTGTCTTAAAAGGTGATGAAAAGAAATAACCTGGTTACCTTGACGCAATGCTAAATTACAGAGGGATTAATATGCTGCATGAAGATACCAAGAAGCTTGTACAAAGAAAAGTGAGAGTGAAATGGCAGGATTTTTGAAACATTGAAATAAACTACACACTATAGTTGTCAAACCTGTCATTAAGGAATGGAAATCATGCAGTAATCAAAAACACAACATGGAGGCCATTTTAGGTCATCTTCACAAAACACATACCCACACCTCACACACAGCTTCATACTTATGAAAGAGGACATACCAATATGCAAGGAGTGTGGAGATGAACTAATAATAAAGCATATCTTACACGTGCGCCAGAGTCAAAAAAATAAGAGGAAACATTTTGTACAATTTTGCAACAGATCCCTTTCCATCCCAGCATGATCCTAGGAGAGACGCGCAAATTTCCTGCATTTTTGGTTTCCTAAAATGTTCCTAAACAAGCTATATCCTAAAGAACATTTTAGTCATTACACACAAAATAAATACATTAAACCTTGTTCTTGGTGCATGGCAGCATTAGTCGCTTATGCACCATAAAAATCAACACAATGCTGTAAGGTAAACCTTGGTTAGCTATGTTATATGAGACAAGCTTTCGGTCTGGTGTGGTCCTTATTCACGTGACAGCGCTGTCATGAGGGTCTATGTCCCAGCGATCAGAAAGTGACCTATTCGAATAATTTTACAAACTGAAGGCGATTCTACAGATTTCTAAAGACTGGAGTGCTCAAATGTTTTATCAACGTCCGCCTGCTTTGACAGCCTGGAGTGAAACTGTTGAAGAGAATACATTTTTGTACACTTAACGCGTTTCTGAAGGCGTTGCTTTCAATTACGGAGCCCGCAAAAAGCAGCTGAATGTCAAACGCCGCCTAGGTAGGCTTTCTAGCAAGACAGCGGTGTAGCGTGGAAAATCGCCCCGCCAGTCCATCGCTGGCGCCGCTGACTTAATTGACAGGCGAACTGTTCAAACTTATAGCTACTGACCACACCTGAAACACTGAATTGCGCATAATCAAGGCAGAATTTCTCTAACACTGAGCACTGGTAGCTATCGATTTCGCGCCCAATATTGTGAAAATCTGTCCTCTCTTCGATTATTGATACGTCCACGGTTGAACATTTATGCGCCTCGGGGTAGGCCAGCCGTTGGAACATGGATGCGTGGTTGTAGCAACGATCGCTTGCTTGGCACACTCTGCAAAATTCCAAGAGTCAGCTTCTGCAACGAAATGTGCAGCGCACATTTTCTACCGCGTACCTAAGTCCGGCGATGCATGCATATCGATCCCGATCGTTTCAAAGCTGCGCGGCCGTTCAGTCCGGTCACGCTAACCTCGAGCATGCGGGGGTTTTAACTACATGTACGCAAAATTCAACGACAAAAGATGCAGGCTAAGCACTTTAGTCTAGTTTTCCCCTAAATACCAAAGAACATTGCTGTTCACAGGGAATTCGGATCATTCGTGCTTCCGGCTTTCCGGTTGTGCACTCTTACGGTGCGGTGCAGTAGGTCTTCGCCTCGACTCGATGTGCAGCTCGCCGCAGTAGCAGCGCAGGCCTCTAGTAGATTCGGCATGTTTTCTGCCACGGTTCTGAGGTAGAATTTAAACAAAAGAATTTAGCTAGGAACATCCTGTTTCCATGTCTGCATGTGAGGAACGAGCATAATGCCATTTCACATACATACTTTGGACTGCCGAATGTTCTGCACGGCGAGGTGTGTGTGTGTGTGTTGTGCCGGCGCTAATCTTCGGAGGTCGATGCAGGACCTAAGACAGCGTAAATGCTAGGAATAGCTCGCTCGCATTACGGGCAGATCGAGGTGATAGTTTTGTGCGAAGCGAAAGCTGCTCGTGAATGTGCGTATCTCGATGCCAGCTGGTGGTGCTGGTGCAGTACGTAGCATCGCCTGTAGCTATGTGCGTGACAGTGATGATTGCCGTACACAACCCCAAGCGAAGACCGTGATCTATGTTAGAACGGATGCACTCTTCGTAGCCCCTCATCGAGAGTCGCAGCTAGCTGATATCATAGAGGATAAGATTCATTCACGCGTAGCAAGCGGAATGTGGCCGCGTTCGACGTGCATATAGCCATGAGCTTGTATATCGACGTCCGCCGTATCTTTACGAGAATCGAATGGATACGTCGGACGTACTTTTAGACACTTCGAAAAGGAAAACCGCTATCGGCTAGCCTTCGCTCATCGACCAGGGAGGGTACCTGTGTTTTCCGCGAGTTGCTTTACGCTTCAGCCTTTCTTCCCTGAGATTTGCTTATAGAGAGAATCATAAAAAAAAAGAGCATTTCGCAGGTTGGTGAGGTGAGAAACGACTTCTCAGTATTACACTACCATGCACATTACGTCAATTTGATGTCGTGCAGGGATATATAACATTCCGGTGTAGATGTTTGAGCTGGGCTTCCAGAGAAGCTTTTATTCTGCTCTCTTAGCCGTGGCGCAGACCTTACTAATTGGTTGGCGCTGCACGTTGGAGACTAATTCAAAGCGCGAGCTGAACCCGCGGCAGCTCGCTTTTTTTTTGTAAGCGGCATTGATTGTACTAGCACTTCCACTCCGCGTGCATTGCACTACCGCCGCTCCCCTACGTGTCATATCTTCCTTAACATCTCATTCCCGAGGACACGTACCGAACTCTTCGCGCTTTATCTAATATCTGCGAGCGCTCCCTGTGTACTCCTTCACGAGGCCGGACATATTTTTTAAACATACACAACCGCGGTTTTCGCTTTTTTTCAGGACTTCCATGTAATGAGCTGTAGAAGGTTGTGATGGGTATGGATACGGAAAGAGCTTTTCACAAACCGCGACCACAAATGTCACCAGTTATTTTTTTCTATTATAGCTGGAAAGCTTCTTTCGTGAAAGTTTTTTTTTTACCAGTCCTTAGTTCCACTGCTGCAGGTACAATTTCATATATGCACAACGGCAGTATAAATAGTGCAAAGATGCAGTATGTGCAGGGTACTGAGCACCAAATGCATTCTTCTCCAGAGCTATTTATGCATGGCTTTAGTTATTAGAGCATTTCACAGCCTTCACATAACACCTGAATATAAATTGGCTCCCTAAACGGTAGGCGCAACCTGTGCCTCCTACGGCCAGTGTCAAAGAACTCATTGTTCATTTACTGTGCCTAGAATTTACTGGCTAGTGTGACGAGCGTCCGCGCTTCCCTATGGGCGAGGATGGCGCTGTTTGCATTGCAAGCCAATCGTTAGCGGCAGAGGGCGCTGCTTGTCGGGAGGGTACCTTTCGGAAATGCGGTTTTGTGCCTAAAATCAGAGATACAGTCGACATTAGAAACAAATCAGAGATCCGTTGGACGATTAGCACTAGGTGCCCACGGCAAAACTACAAATGAGGCGGTACAAGGAGATATGGGCTGGGCATCTTTCGAAGTGCGGGAAGCTCAGAGTAAAATATTATATGAGGAACGCCTGAGGAAATTGGACAGTAACAGATGGGCAGCTAAAGTATTTAAATACCTGTATCTAAAAAGCGTTGACTCACAATGGAGGAAAAGAACTAGGAAACTAACTAGTAAGTATGCTAGTAACAAGGACGGAGATATAAAGAGCATTAAGCAACAGGTAAAAAACACAGAAGGTAAAAATTGGATAAATTCGATGGAAAAGAAACAGAGTGTGGAATATACCGAAAGTAGAAAATGCAGATCAGGAAGGAAGATTTCTTTGATAACTCAAGAGGCAGTTCCCTACTTTTTGAAGCTAGATCAGGGTGCCTTAGAACACGCAGCTACAAAAAGAAATTTAACAATGGAGATGACGCATGTGCTGTATGTGGAAACTCCAGTGAAACAATTGCCCATATTATACTCTAATGTAATGGTATCCATCCGCAAGTTGGTGCAGGCGCAATCACTGTTCCTGAATCTCTGGGGTTTAGAGATAACAGTGGCCGGGTGAATAAACCGGCGGTGGAAACTAGCAAAAAACGACTGGAAGATTGGTGGCTTAAAAGCAGAGAAGTGACATAATGTTAGTAATGTAGGAGCAAAATTTAATAAATAGAATGATGGTTTAGTTAATCATTCTAAATCAATAATTAAGATATAGGGAGAAAAATGAGCATGATAGCTACTGCTACCACCCCGTTTCAAAGGGGACGCTCCTATATTCCATCCATCCATCCATCGTACCACTTGAGCAGACGACGCAGTTTTCTGGCTTAAGAATACGGGAATCTGTTGGTGTTGTGCGTGCGTGTTAAACCTGCTTCTGCGCGTCTTTTGCTTTCACGAAGGTGAAGCAGTTTATTTAGGGTGTAGGTGTTTACTCATGCGAGTCGTTCCGCACTTCTACCTGCTCGGCGACGATTGCATCGGTTTTTTTTTTGTTTTTGTTTTTGCGTTTTGCGCGCGGTTTCTGTGCTCGCCTGTATCCCTTCTTCTTTTTTTACTGTGTCGCCAATGATGAATCGCGGTTCCTGATTGTTGTTTCCCCAGTGCCTCTCACTAAACTGCGGAAAAAAATGCTTAAGAGAAAGCGGTGGTGCACAGAGAAGACTTGCTTTGTTGGCAAACGGGGCTACCGCTAGAACAAGGAGCGTACGTTACTGCGCTATCTGATGCTACGTAAGTACGCATTCTGTACAATGGGAACGAAGCATAGTTAGAAATGACGGAAGGTAAACGGAAACTGCTTTTGTTGGCAAGAAACATTTTTAGAGCATGCAGTTATATTCACAAGGATGGAAACTTGGGCGAGTCGGTAACGGTGCTCCATGACAGTGTGTAGCACGAAGGGTGTATACAATCAGGCGCTACAGACAGCACCTGTGTTGTGTACCTTTTCTGTGTCCCTCGATTATCCTTTTGCGCTACACATATGTCATGTGGATGCAGTTATATATTAGGAGCATGTTTCACTCTAAGCGCGGCATTACCAACGAGCTTCCTCGCGATGAACCGGCCGCGTCTCGTGCATATTGTGTATCTGAGAAAAAAAAAAAAAACTTCGTCAGCTTCTTCATTCAAAATATGGTGACTTCGGCAAAGACCTTGTGTGCAATCACAGGCCGCGATGTACCTTAGCCGCTGTAAGTAAAGGTTCCTCAACGTTTGTGCTCTGCGCTGTTCATGCAGTTCTGCCACATGTGCCTGTGTTTGTTATTACATATACATAAGAGGAGTGTTGCGTGACTTTGTTTCGTGTGTTGTTCGCATATACAATATATAAATAAAACTGCGCGTACGTGTTTACTCGTCAGCAAGTGTACAGTGCGCAGAAAGAACTATGTGTCAATAAAAATTAAGCATTGTTCCAGACATTACAAATATATTCTATATCAATAAATGCCTATGCTTTAATTGTTGTTAGAATAGAAATTCTGGGTTTCCCTTTGTGAGCACGGGATGTCCGTGACTGAGATGCTCAAACTTCGCAGAAGCCTTCGCAAGCAAGAAGCGTTAAATACGTGCACCGCTTCCAGTCCAAGACAAAACACACACCCTGAAACTTGCAGTCAGCGGCTTCAGTTATAGCTGAGGTCTGTTGCCACTTAATGAGAGCTGAAATGCTGTGCAAGTAGCCCTCTTGCCGAAGATGTGAGATCGCGGTAGGCAGCAGACAGCGCGGCTGGTACCCATCCAGTTTGCAGCGCTCTTGGCGGCGGCCGCCGGCATTCATCGCTCATGGTGCCCGGGAGGCCTCGGTCGGCACACTAGCCAATATATTCTAGGCACTATAGTTCATTGGATGCAGTGCTTGACAGGAAGCGCACAGATAATTCTTTAAATTAGTATTTTTTTTTTGCGAGGGAGTTCAGGTATAATATATATTTAAATATGTTGAACTGTACCAGGACCATTTGAATTTACATCTTGCTTGGCTTTGCGGATCATTTCAGGTTTGAGGCATGGTTAACATATGCTAACCTGCCGGACTTGCTAAAAAAGCCCAAAGAGCAAGTTTGCAAATCGTACAAACTGTGCTCCCAGCACTTTTCGAAAGATTCCTTCACAAGTGATGAGTGCAGAAGGCTGGTACGGGGAGCGATCCCCTCTGTAAAAGTGCGGGACAACCGACTGAGGGCCCTGGTTCATCCAGGTATGTAGAATTCTGTACCCTACAAATAATTCTCTGCCATGAGCACATAATAACTGTTTTTGCTCCCCTTTGCAGATTTCTTCGAAGTTGTACCTAAAGAAGGTAAGGGTGACTTATTTAAATAAAGGTGTTTTGCAAAAGCAATATAGGAGAGCACAAGGCTTTCATAAGGAATTGCACAAATATAATCTGTGGCATGAAAAACTTGTCATAATCACTGTCTTGTGACAACTATTCCCATTTGTTTCAAAGTGTGTGTAAGAAAAAAGAACTGTGTTGCAGACCCTGAACTGCTGCTGTGCTTTTTCTTCAATTTCTTCCGGCAACTTGCCTGTACCTCCTGTACCTCTTTTGGATCACGGTAAGCACAGCACTGTGCATAAACAGCTATTGCGACTGTGTTCTCCTTGGAAATAGCTAGGAATAATTCAAATGCAGACTACATCAGTGCCCAACCTGGGACCAGGCCAGCCAGCATTGGTGATCCTTGCATCTCTGAGGATGAAGAGGAAGGTAGGTACTCAGTTCAACCAGTTTCAAGTAATGCGGTTGGGGAAACTTGTCACTGGTTGCTACTCATGCTGTAATACTTTTGTAACAGATTTAAGAACGTAAAGAAATATTTGCAGTATTATTTTCCAACCATCACTAGTGAACACATTTATGTCATACTGAGAAAAATGTAGTTTAGTAACTGTGCTTTATAGCAGTACAGCAACTTCCCCCCTCTTGCTCCTTGCTCTACTGCGAATTGAAGAGCCATAAAGGTAGTGTTGGGGTATAATACCTGTTTGAAATATTTGGTGAATAATTATGGTATTTGTTTCGTGCTGTGTTTTCCCTTTTTTCATGGAGAGCAAACTTTAACACATTTCTCTTCCTTCCCAGGTGGCACCAAACCACTATATAGTCCTGCACCATCTTGCCTAAGTGAAGATCATGCATCTTCAACCTTTTCTGGTAATTCATGCCCTGCCTTACAATGTGGCTGACAGTGCCTTAGTTGTTTTTAAACACCTACTTGATAGGCACACATCTGTGTGTAGTTTACTCAACAAATTTTTATTTAGCTGGAATAGGTATCCAGCAATGTCCAAAGTACCAAGGGTTTGAGCAGATATTCTTGAGAAAATGCTGCACCAGCTTCAAGTTCTTTAAATGAAACATTCTGCATAAAGCTTGTACACTGAATTATTGGTAAGAGACTTTACACTGCCTCAGCAAAGTAATTTACTTGAGTACATTTCTTCATTTGTTCTGCAGACACTGCCACAGCTCAAACATCGTCAACAGAGCCGCCTTGCTTGCCTGATGATGGTAAGTGCACTGCACCAAATAACCTGTCAATATAACACTATACGCTTTTATCTAAAGAGCACAGAAGTGGCTCAGCATCCCACACGGCATTTGACATCCGACGGACGACCGTCGGTACGCCCGCTTCGGACCTCCGTTGGTCATCCGGTTTTTGCCCCGAAGTCATCTCTCGGACGTCCTACGGACCATCCGATGCAATACCGCAGAACATGTACAGTTAATCCAACGGACGTCCGAGTGCGGACATACGGACTATTCTCGAACGTTTCATAGTAGCATGCATACCTAGCAAATCCGCGTGGTTTTTACATGCATTTGTTTAAAAACGTTGGCAGGCCACTGCTTTTGTTAAAAGAACTAGTCATAAGTGAAATGAAAGTTTTATTTCACGATATGTACATACATCAAGAACGTGCTTAGATGAGCTCTTGCGGGTTGAGCTGACCGTTCTGATGAATGCCTCGGCCACGATTTCGCGACAGCCTCAGAGGTGCCCCTAGAGTCCGAGTGTAGGCTCCTCACTGCAGCTAGGAAAAAAATGCAGTTCAAAATACCACAATGAGAACTCGCCATTGTTTGGTCGCGCAAAACATTTGCACAGCGAATGACAATCATGGGATGAGATTACTACTACTACTATCTAAAATATTTAAAAAGATAAAAGCAGTGCCTCAGGGAGCAAACAGTAGGGACGTATGCGATTTTAACCAGAGCTGCGTTCTAACTGTTGCAACTTGTAACGATAAACGCGAATCGTAACATCTTTCTATAGGTTAATCCGCTCGCTTATTCGGCTGTTATTTGCCAGATAGTACAAAACTGTATCGTTTTTAATATCAGTTTCGGCAATTTACTTGCCTGATACGATTAGAATCAAGCTGAAACATGTGTCTGCAGCATCGGTGGTCGGCGACCCAGATAACGAGGCTTGGCTGCTTATGGGTCACCGCGGCAACGATGCTGCAGAAGGATTTCGAATGATTTGTGGTCGAATCAGGCAAGTACATAATCTAAACTGGTATTAAAAAAAGACAGACGGTTGTATGCTATACGTGTGCCGAATTTCAGCGTGAATAAGCGGGCGGTTTAACCGACAGAAGCATTTTGCGGTCCGTGTTGACCGTTGGAACACTCGTACCAAATGAACCACTCCCAAAACCAAACTTTGCGCTGTTAATTACTGGACAGATTGAAGAGCACTTAAATAACTCTGATGAGTGCATAAGGAGATGTTTAATTACCACGACACGGCTATATGCACCGGATTGTGAATCGCACGCCGACGAGCGAAGCTACGATGAGAACACGGCCACTCGTGCTGAGCGGCTAGCGGCTATGGCTGGCGTAGGCTTAGGCTGGCTTAGCCGATACTTTGGCCGAGCCGCCAGTAACGCATATATGGCATGTTACCCCATTATGCCAAAATAAAACTTCCAGTTAAAATTTTATTATGTCACAATAAATAATATGCAGAACTTTGTATTAAAATATTTTTTAACAGCAGTTTATTAATATTATTTGTACACTTTGAGTCAAGACAAGCCGAAGCCATCTATGATATGTAAACAAACATGGCGGATAAAACATCGATACAGTGCTCTAGAATATTGGACAGTGTCTCGTGCGAGGGCGGAGCATGGGCTCTTTTTGCGATGACTGCTGCGCCATCGGCCAGGGGGCGCTTCGTGTAACAGGTGGACTTCAGCGCCGTTAAGTCGGGTCTGATGATTTTCAACGGCTCAACTGATCAGGGTCTTAAAATACTAGGCCTTGAAATACCTAGAGTAGCAGAATATAAATATCTGGGGGTATGGGTAAACGAAGGATTGGCATACATTGGAAAGCATGAGCAATCACTTAAGGCCAAAGGCCAAAGGGCGAAGGAATGCGGGGATAATGAAGCATAAGGCATTGTGGGGATACAATAGGTATGAGGTTTTGAGGGGTATTTGGAAAGGAATTATGGTGCCCGGACTTACTTTCGGAAATGCGGTTTTGTGCCTAAAATCAGAGATACAGTCGACATTAGAAACAAATCAGAGATCCGTTGCACGATTACCACTAGGCGCCCACGGCAAAACTACAAATGAGGTGGTACAGGGAGATATGGGCTGGGCATCTTTCGAAGTACGGGAAGCTCAGAGTAAAATATTATATGAGGAACGCCTGAGGAAATTGGACAGTAACAGATGGGCAGCTAAAGTATTTAAATACCTGTACCTAAAAAGTGTTGACTCACAATGGAGGAAAAGAACTAGGAAACTAACTAGTAAGTATGCTAGTCACAAGGACGGAGAAATAAAGAGCATTAAGCAACAGGTGAAAAACACAGAAGGTAAAAATTGGATAAATTCGATGGAAAAGAAACAGAGTGTGGAATTATACCGAAAGTGGAAAATGCAGATCAGGAAGGAAGATTTCTTTGATAACTCAAGAGGCAGTGCCCTACTTTTTGAAGCTAGATCAGGGTGCCTTAGAACACGCAGCTACAAAAAGAAATTCAACAATGGAGATGACGCATGTGCTGTATGTGGAAACTCCAGGGAAACAATTGACCATATTATACTCGAATGTAATGGTATCTATCCGGAAGTTGGTGCAGGCGCAATCACTGTTCCTGAAGCTCTGGGCTTTAGAGATAACAGTGGCCGGGTGAATAAACCGGCGGTGGAAACTAGCAAAAAACGACTGGAGGATTGGTGGCTTAAAAGCAGAGAAGTGACATAATGTTAGTAATATAGGAACAAAATTTAATAAATAGAATGGTGGTTTAGTTAACCATTCTAAATCAATAATTGAGATATAGGGAGAAAAATGCGCATGATAGCTACTGCTACCACCCCGTTTGAAAGGGGACGCTCCATTATTCCATCCATCCATCCACCATCGTGCGCAGCGAGCCGTCCGCTGGCTGCGCCGCCGTGAGCGTCGGCTCATCGTATCTGCACTGCGTGGTGCGCTTAATTCGATATTTAATGCTTGGTGATCGCCTATTTGCTTAAGAATTCTAACATTTCAACCATAATGCATTGTTCCATGGTCTGCGCGGCTGTATGGCGCTGTAATGCCAGCGACGATATTGGTACAGTGAACTAGAATATTTCACTGTAGTATTGGTGCGGTGCGCGCTATTAGC
The DNA here is from genome assembly GCF_055883805.1 of Amblyomma maculatum. Classification (NCBI taxonomy): domain Eukaryota; kingdom Metazoa; phylum Arthropoda; class Arachnida; order Ixodida; family Ixodidae; genus Amblyomma; species Amblyomma maculatum. The sequence continues at coordinate 102,783,557 of NC_139352.1, forward strand.
CACGAGCTAAATATACAGCATAGGTCGCACTTCGCGTGTGTTATGAGTGCATCTCATGTTTCCTAACCTATGTGAGTCTATTGCACACACTTGGATAAATATGTTGCACAGAAAGAAATTCATTCGAAGCCTGCGGTGTTTCGAAACTCGCGAATCTTAGAATTCTGTCTGAATAGCAAAGCGTTTTAGAAAGCTCTTGCGTTGTGCAAAAACAAACAAACAAACAAACAAAAAAAGAACGTCATTCTGCAGACAGTCATTTATTCAGGCTCCAAAAATTGCACAACTTGCAAATCAGAGCCAGGCCGTACCGTCCTTGACAACAAGCGTACACTTCTGTGAAATGAAATTTCCACCTAACGACGAGCACTCACCAGCAACTATTTGTATGCCTGCACCAGTTAGGGCACTACTGTAGCCCACTAACATGTTCAATTAGTGCCTCCGCCTCTACAGGATTTGAAATGTCTTGCGAACAACTTTTTTCCTCTTATAGAAACTTCCGCCACAAGAGCCTCCTCACCCGATTTTGTGGCCGACGTATCATTTTGACAGTTTTCAGGGCCAATTTGCTACTGTCTCCGGCAGCATCCTGCAGCTCACATGCACTCGGCGTAGTGGAAAGCTTTTTCTCAGCGTGGCAAGGCGATCCTTGACCACATTTCGGGTGTTTTAGTAACCAGGCTACAGGATCTGCTTTTCAGCCATGTAGTAGTGGATTCATACTAAACTTCTGAAGCTCTAAATCTCAAATGTAAAGGCGAGCACCTGTCCTCACTTCTTAACTAGTTGTGATAAAATGGAAATCCTCATTGGCTTTTAATACAAGTGAGAAGCAAAACATGCAGCCTGGTTACTTTTGGCAAAGACGGCACATTCATTTTTCTTGGCAAAATCCCCCCTGTTGGGCTCCTCGGCACTGTCGCCGTCAGATGGCGGCTGCTCTTCATGAGCTAGCTTAAACACTGTCTCCACTTTGCTGCATGAATTGTCTGTTCACAGATGTTCCCGACTTTTATTTTCTTGGGCAGCGACTTTGAAACATATTTTGGTGCGTCCGGAAAAATGGTCGGAACGGCGTCATCAGTAAGCATATGTGACCGGCCGCTACTCTAGTTCACCGTTGATTGTTTTATACGTGCGCTGAATGAAAACTTGTTCAAAATAGCGCTCGCACACAACGCTTGCTTCGTTCAGTACTCTGTTTGCTTTCTTGATGTTCTGTGACCAAATCTTACAGCGATCGGCGTCGATGGATACACGGAAGAGAGAGGAACTCCCTTGCACAAGCTGTAACTGCTGTTGCAGCCCGGCACTGTCCCTTGTGTCGCGTCGTCTTTCCGTCGTCGTGCACGCACTGCTTAGATGTTCCAAGTGGAGAGCACAGATGAGGTTTCAACAACACACAAAGAAAGCGCAACAAATGGCGAAGAACATGCAGAACAACAAAATACGAATTCCTCAAATCAATACGCGAAGACGGTCTGCGCTCATCTTTGCATGCAAGCGAATGGAGCTCGGCTCGGCGCACCGCACCCCTTGGCACACCTGTTACTGGCAGCGCCCCCTGGGTGTCACGCGCGCTTTGATCGCGGCGGCGACCTCACTCCTCTATTGTTCCCCGGCGCGGACGACACACTGCCCGAGATTCTAGAGCACTGTAACGTCGATAATATATTCAATATGCCATAGTTATAGTGCGTTCGTAGCGCTGGATCAATGCATGTGCGATTGAAGTTCATGAACTTAGGACGTGTCTTTGCGGTTAGTGACATCATAAATGTAGGAATTAGGATCAGAGCGCTGTGAGCGCGTCCAAGGAGCGGTCCGAAAATGCCAGTGCACTGCTGAACACCACAGAACTGCCCTGACAGCCTTTTAAATTGATAGCTTTTCGCGAGAAAACGCGATCATTGATAACTTGATATAAATTGCAATGACTGGCAGGGGCTATTGGTTTTTTACTGGTACATTGATGTTATAATAAGTGCGTTCAGGTCAGAATTTCCTTGGTAGCCCATTCCACTAATGAGTCCCCACCAGACACTTTTATAGATTCCTTAATACGTTGATTTTATAGCACTGCAATAATCAATCCATTTAGGCAGTTGAAATGATGCAGTTTTACATTGAAGAGCATTGGAGTTCTCTTTCTGTTGAAAAGCACCCAAACTGCACTGATAGAAAGCACATTGCTAAATTTTGCTCGCACCCAACTTTCACTTCCTCATTAACATTTCTTACTGGGCTAAATGGCGCATACTTGCATTGGTGAAAAAAGCTAACTGCTCTGAAAAATGCGGACCACATGAAAGGAAGACTAGACAGAGGTGCTTGCGTCTGAGAGACTTCATTAGCACGTACAGCTGCCTTTCCCATTTGACAATCTTTTGGTGCCGGTTCCAATCCTAGCGAGACATTATTGCTTGTACCACTCTCATGGTGACTGAAGATTGGCAGGCAGTGTTGGGTTTGCCTGGCAAGTCAGCAATATATGATAAAAAGTCTACTTTCTTCCAGCAAAAATTGCATATTGCAGCCTAATTGACTCAATGTCTATCATAATTATTTTAAAAATCCAGTTGTACGTTTTGGCTGGGAGCTGGTGCCATCACTACTTCTTACCGCTTATTCCCCTCTAATATCACTGCTAAGAAGTAGTTGACTATTTTTCAATTAAAAACTGCATGCGAAGCTTAAAAAACACTTTTTTTTCAGCTGCACCTGGTTCCAGTGGCCTCTCAAGCAGAGGTATGACTAAGACCCTAGGGACACCGCAAGACACCAAAGCGTCCGGGTAGGCAGCGTCTCGCACATACCCCTAGAACAAAAACGAAAGTAGGCAAACTGACTGCACGAAAGCCTTGGGGAGATACAGGACAAAGCACCTTGCAGAGCGCATAACTCGGCAGGAGGCATTGAAGCAGATTGCACTGCTTTTACCAAGAGACCTTTTTGAATTGGTCAAAGCACAAGTCAAGCTCCAGTCTTTTCCTAAATCGAAAAAGCATTGGTCAAAGCAAATGAAGCAATTCGCACTAAATTTATTTTTTCATTCCCCAAAAGCCTATCGATTCCTCAGAGAGGTACTTCATTTGCCATATGTGAGAACACTGAGGCGCTGGCTGTCAGACATCCCAATGGCACCTGGTATCATTCCAGTTGCATGGATTCGATAAAATCAATAACAAAAAATTGGCCAGTACAAGACAAAGCATGTTGTCTCATGTTTGATGGAGTATCCCTGAAAAAAAAATCTAGTGTATTATCAGTCAAAAGACCTTGTGATTGGCTTTACAGATGATGAAAATTTGAGGACTTCTCACGTTGCAAACACTGCACTTATTATGGCAGTGTCTGGCATCTCGAGAAGTTTGATGCAGCCAGTTGCCTATGCAGTGTCTCATAACGCAACACCAGCTCTTGCCATGCGAAAGTTGCTATTAGAAGTAATTCAACAAACTGAAACAAAAGGTTCCTTGGTAAAATCCGTGACCAAGGGTCGAACAATGTCAGTCTATAAGAAATGCTGATTCATTCTATCTGTGAACCATATTTTATTGTCAACAACCGCAAAATATACTTCATGTTTTATACCCCACACCTTGTAAAATGCACAAGGAACAATTTGAGAAAACATAAACTCACAATTGGCTCTGCAGTTGTTGACTGGTCACACATTGAAAACCTTCACAGAAAAACTTGCAGCATAGATCAGGCTTCTAAAACACCAACTGAACATCTTAAGAGTCGATGGGCCAAAAAGCTCAATGATCAGCACATCTGCAGGATGCCCTTCACTGACATGAGAGTGAAGTATGCTACCCAAGTGTTCAGTGAATCTGTGTCGGTGGCACTACTCACTCTCATTGCCATTCGAGAACTTCCTGTAGATGCCAAATTTACTGCAGAGTTCACAGAAAGAATGGATAAGCTTTTTGATAGCCTAAACAGCTCAGGAACAAAAAAAGCAGGACGAGAAATTGTGGTATGCCATGAGCGAGGACTCTGAACACTGTGCCTTCCTTGAGACATGCTTGAATTGGATTGCCATATGGCACTTCGGTAGCCCTCAGGACAAGCAACCATGCACGAACAAAGGTTGGCAGATTACAATTAAAACTTTACTTCTGCTGTGGACTGATCTAAAAGAAGACTTCGGTTTTTCAAATCTTTGCACTCGCCGATTGCAGCAAGGCCCATTGGAGAACTTTTTTGGAATCATCCATCAGAAACATGGCTGCAATGAGGCTCCGAACGTTTACCAATTTGTAGCAGCTCTAAAACAAATTTGGATCGGCAAACTTTTGAAACTCTCCCAAGGAAACTGCGAGGTGACAATAAATGCGTTCCTCACCTACTTTGCGAGTGCTTCTGCATTTCTGTCCTCGCAGCACACCAATTCCAGCCCACAGCAGGCAGCAGAGCCTTGGTTCATCTCCCCTGCAAGTGCCTACTTCGGGTGCCAGTGACATGGTACTATATGAAAATGTAGTATACCATGTCATTGGCTCCCTTGTGAAGCACTTCCTTGACCTGAGGACTAGTGAGTGTACCTGAAAGAGCACTGTGCCATCTAAAGACGGTGGTTCTCTTCAGGGGCAACACCGATTCTTTGCATTGCTCAAGGAAGGCGGTGTCGGCGAGAGCCTCTTTCCACTCAATTGCCGCAACGTCGTAAGAGTGCCGCGACTACATTAAAAGATTGGACACTACCTTCAAAAATGAAATTAAATTTTGTGCTCATTTGACTAATGTATGCAAAAATGTAGTTGACCGGCTGCCGACAGCGCCACAGCTTTTTTGTTCGCTGTACTGTAGCAGCCAGTTTGTAAAGATCTTTTGCTACACAAGGCTGCAGTGGCACCTTTCATTTGTTAATCATAATATAGATGCAAAATCAAAACACAGTGCCCCTACCGGAAAAGTTAAAAAAATAGCTAAATAAATTCGTCATACATTCCGTGATAAACGAGGTGGTATGTGCTGTTTTGGTTTGGTTTGTGGCGTTTTAACGTCCCACAGTGATTCAGGCTATGAGAGGCACGTAGGTTTTGTTTTATGATCTCAAACTTCACTTTGGATATGACAGATGCAGCAGTGGAAAGTCTTGATTAATAGTGTAAAGTTAAGGTTCTTCAGCGTGTGCGAGGATCTCACTAAATTCAGTTGTCTGGTATTTGCCTTCATCAAATAATGCATGCTGCAGCTTGTTTCAATCTTACCACTTTAGCCCCACAAACAAACGCCATAGTCACTGAGCCATCTCAGCAGGACGGGGGAAAACAATTGACTGGATTTTATAACATGAGAGTTACGCTACAATATTATCCATGGCATTCAATCTGCATAAGCAGGGTGCACTTAATTACTGTTGCCTCTGTTGCGGTATTTGTTTTGTGGGTGCAAGTCCACTTGATAAAAACTGAACTTTCTTACTTTTGAAAAACTCTGTTAGCCTGAGCTGTCTTTGCCTGGTGGTGTCACAACAATGAATGTTGCATGTGTAGCTTAAAATCCAAAATCTGCCCCCTAAATGCTACAGTAAAAAGCTCTGGATCAGTTGTGAACACTTAAGGCCCTTCAGCTCCCATCAAAGTTGTGCTAAACAATTGTTAATTTTGCCTGTATTGAAGTGTGGTTCCTTGAGCTTGGATCACATACTGCCACCTTATGTCTGGCAGCTAAATGCCATAGTGACACAGCAATCTCGACAGTATTGCAAAAGGTGGCCAAATAGATTTTAGTGGCAAAAATATTGGGCATTCTACTGTGCATACCTGCTGTTATCCTTCTGCCTTATTTGCATTGCCGCTGCTAGTCCACTCGATAAACAGTTTGCTTTGTTGAAGAGTCTCAGCTTGAGCCCTGCTGTTACCCATTCTATGCATAGCATGTATAGCAATAATGGCTTTGACTATGAGTAAAGAAGAGGTGCAGAAAATAGCTAGCTGTGTAAATGCACCTTGAGGAATGGAGACTGTAATAAAAGCATGCAGACAGAAAGAGATATTTCAGTTCAGGGCTCTTCATTATTTTGACTCCCCAAGGCTATTTAGTGTGCCTCACATCACATGTCACGTGAAAATTTTAGCATTTTGCCCTCATTGAAGTCGGAGTATTTTGTCAAAGTGCGAAAAGTTTTATTTAATAACTGTCCAGTTTTGTCTAAACACAAAACAGGAAGCTTGCTTGATCTCCCAGCTCGATACTGACCAAAGAGGGGTATGCACAAGGATGCATTTCAGTTTTTTTGCCCATAACGAAAGTGCCACATTTTTATTTTGTCCCCATGTATGTGTTCAATTATGTCTGTTTACACTGCATCACATGTGGAATGTTATGCATAAGGTCATAAGTGCATTAGGTAAATTTACTACATGATGTTCCACTTGTAAGAGTGCCATATTTTTTATATGTTATCACCATGAGTGCAGTTGTGTTGCACTGCAACATGGATACCTCTGTCCATGAGCTAGCTGTTCTCATTGCACACCAGCCTCAGCTATGCTGCTTTAGCAAATATTCCCTGCACCTACTCTCGACCTGCTTCAGCAAGGTTTGCCTCCTTCTGTTATCACCCATAAGGAAGGCAATCATTGTTTTGGGTATTTGAGGCTGATGCTGTGTCTTCGATGTCTGTATGGACAAGCTATGTGATACTTGTGATATATAAAATTGGTCTCGTTATTGAAAGTCATGCACTTGTGTGCACAATCTCATTTTATTGTGTTGACTGTCCTTTGTCTGTGTAATGTAATCTGATTATATACATATGCGATCTAGCAAACATATCTGTGAATATACATGTGAATGCTGTGATGCAAAAATTTTTATTTTAGTAAAGCAGTATTTATGCAGAATTCTTGTTTTGTACTCTTGCTTTGCTAGTGTGCACCCTTAGTGGTCGAGCCACAGCAAAAGCAAGGTTGGTTGGTTTGTGAGGTTTAACGTCCCAAAGCTACTCAGGCTATAATAAGAGACGGAGTAAGATAGACAGGAGCGCCGACTACGCTCTTCGGAAGGGTGAAACCACGGCCGCTCAATGGAGGCGCACTTGGGTGCGGCCTGTCGCGTTGCCCGGAAGAGCCGTATTGCGCCTAGCTCTCATCGCCACCGCTCCGTGACAAGTCCGGGTGGAGAGCTGTGTGCAGCTGCCATGGCTGTGCTTTCGTTTCGGCGCCCACGCGGTCGGCGCTTGCTCAATTTAGGATTTATGAGCGGCGTTTCACACATTATGTGATGCTACGTGCAATTTTGCTATTGTTAAGGTGATAGCGGCATGTCATCGCTGGGCTTTTCCAAGTCATTCGTGGTCTTCCGTTTACAACGAGAATCAATTAGGCAGTCGTGTGCTTCGCTAAGTGGGCACCCATTTAATTGCGTTTCAACCACTGTAATAACGTGTTAGATCTTACAATCTTGAAATAGGGACAAGGTTTGGGGCCATTTATTCAGCGTGCACTTTTCTGAAAACTTACAATTCAGGACGTAGCGTTCAACATTAATGTTCAGCCTGTTCCTCCGCTTTCACTGGAGATAATATTCAAGTGGGTACCACCACCTAAACATACTAGCTAACACAAACTGTTGCAAAAGAAACAACACAAGACAGCCAGTTCATCGACACGCCCGCAGGCTCAGGCAATTTTTTTTTTTCGTTTGATTATAAAGTCGCGTGATGCACAGAAGGCACGCAAGCTTATTTTACGAGCGAAGAACGAAAAGGGTTTATGTGCAAACGTGATTTTTTCCACTGTCAGATTGATGTTGCCTGTCCAGTTGGTCAGCAGTGGTCGCATTAGTTTGGTTAGGTCCTTAGTGTGACGGCGGTATTCTCTCTCGCAAATCAACTCCGGAAATTGCACAAAATAGGGAAGAAGGGATGAAACTAACATGTTGCATAGCTTGCTGCTTCTTCTGACCTCTGGGCACTTCATCACCTTGCTAACAAAGGTGCATGGTGATTTTCAGATACCTTCGGCGTCCATCATCAAGAATTTTGATAAGTCCAGGGTTTTGCAGGAATCACAAGGCACAAAGTTAATAAAAAGATGGGGACTAATAAAATAAAGTTATTGACACTCTAAAGTAAGCACTAGAAGATATTTAAACTTTGGTGAAATAAAAGTAATGAAAACACGGGCAGGCACTGAAAACAGAATAAATAAAAATGTTTCATGAGATTCTGCAAAAATAATTATACTTTCTCTTCAAATGGACGTGCAAAGTAACCAGCCAAGAATGCAATCGGTGCTAACTCTATGTTAGCTGCTGGTTCACACCACACATGAATCAATCCAAGCTGACACGAAAACTCTCTCGCAGCAGTTGTGATCGCAGTTGGCAAGGTACGACTTTCATAATCACGAATGCCAAGTTTTATAGCTGCCTAATTGTCGATATGTGCATTTGCAGACTTTGATGCTTGCAAGATGCCAACCTGCACAAAGCATGGCAAAATGTGTATAATCTCAGTCGATATCTGTTTTTTTCGCTATTGGTACCTTCAGTATTTTTTCCGAGGTGAAAACTGCAGCCCTTGCGTCAACTCTGTCATTCCCGCCTTTGAATTGCCTTAGGCTGATGAGGGCCTGCTTTAGGGCGTATCGGAAGCTGAAAATAAGATTTGGTTAAATGCAATGCACTAGTAAGGCACACAGAAGACATTGTTGTCAGATACTTGATGTGATCAAGAAGGTGCTTAATTTCCACCACTGTGGATCTGGTTGTCATGATTGTTGCTTCGTAGGTTTGTTTGGTTATCCTTTGGTTCGACGTGCCTCCTTGGACCTGAATGTCTTCGATATGGCAAAGTCTAACTCTAACCAAGAGAGTCGCTCGTCATCTGACAAATAGAGCGGCTCCTCTTGATGTCTCCGTGACTTCACTTATGCGATGTTGTGCAAGGCACACCATTTTGATATCATTGTCGTAAAAGTGATTGTCGCGGAGCTATCGAGAAACACACATGCTTCAGGATGACACGGGGGGTTGTCCAGGAGCAAATGAAGTGTAGCTATAACAAGTGGGGAAAATGTATCGATTGGCCTGCGCACATTCATTTTTTCAAGGTTGTTTGGCTCAACATGAGCCCGCGTGAGTAACTTAACTTGTAATGTGGGCAGTTCGGGAACACGGAGGGGATGGCTGAAGGAAACAGGATCTTCAGTTTTATGTTCTTCCTGTAATCGTCATCTGTGAAGTGCAGTGACTATACCAGTGACTTGTCGCTCGGCTCCCACCGGCTTCTTTTTCCGTCCTAGCCCTCCCGAGATATGTTTTTCAGCCATGCTGCTCGACGTTGTGAATCGCACAGGAACTCATGGTAACCGATCTTTCCTTGCTTTCGTGGTGCACAGCGGCACTTAGCAGTTGCCTGGCATGGTGCTGCATAAGCTTAGGACGCTGTTGACACAGGCACCGATGACACGCATGCAGAACTATCAGAAACACGCGGTTATGCTGAGTAGCGAAAACGAAAACACGCGCCAACACAGCCAGTGCGCTCCTTCCGGGTCGTCTGATCGTCCGTGCCGGCGGCGCCTCGGGAATGGAATGGAATATAGGAGCGTCCCCTTTGAAACGGGGTTGTAACAGTTGCTATCATGCTCATTTTTCTCCCTATATCGTAATTTTCGATTTAGATTGGTTAACTAAACCATCATTCTATTTCTTAAATTTTTTGTTTCTACATTACTAACAGTATGTCACTTCTCTGCTTTTAAGCCACCAATCTTCCAGTCGTTGTTTGCTAGTTTCCACCGCCGGTTTATTCACCCGGCCACTGGTATCTCTAAACCCCAGAGCTTCAGGAACATTTACTGCGCCTGCATCAACTTCCGGGTGGATACCATTACATTTGAGTATAATTTGGTCAATTGTTTCACTGGAGTTACCACATACAGCACATGGGTCATCTTCATTGTTAAATTTCTTTTTGTAGCTGCGTGTTCTAAGGCACCCTGATCTAGCTTTAAAAAGTAGGGCACTGCCTCTTGAGTTATCAAAGAAAGCTTCCTTCCTGATCTGCATTTTCCACTTTCGGTATAATTCCACACTCTGTTTCTTCTCCATCGAATTTATCCAATTTTTACCTTCTGTGTTTTGCACCTGTTGCTTAATGCTCTTTATTTATCCGTCCTTGCGACTAGCATACTTACTAGTTAGTTTCCTAGTTCCTAGTTCTTTTCCTCCATTGTGAGTCAACGATTTTTAAGTACAGGTATTTCAATACTTTCTGTCCAATTTCCCCAGGCGTTCCTCATATAATATTTTACTCTTCCCGTACTTCGAAAGATGCCGAGCCCATATCTCCCTGTACCGCCTCATTTGTGGTTTTGCCGTGGGCACCTAGTGCTAATCGTCCAACGGCTCTCTGATTTATTTCTAATGTCGACTGTACCTTTGATTTTAGGCACAAAACCGCATTTTCAAAAGTAAGTCCGGGCACCATAATTCCTTTCCAAATACCCCTCAAAACCTCATACCTGTTGTATCCTCACAATGCCCTATGCTTCATTATCCCGGCATTCCTTCGTCCTTTGGCCTTAAGTGATTGCTCATGATTTCCAATGTATGCCAATCCTTCGTTTACCCATACCCCCAGATATTTGTATTCTGCCACTCTGGGTATTTCATGGCCTTGTATTTTAAGACCCTGAACAGTTGAGCCGTTGAAATTCATCAGACCAGACTTAACTGCGCTAAAACTGAAGCCTAGAGCATCCCCTTCGTCTTCGAAATACTTAACTAGAGTTTGCAATTCTTCCAGACTCTCAGCTAGCAGCACAATATCATCTGCATACATCAAACCGGGGAGGCGCTGCTCTACCGCCTTTCCACCTAATCTATATGACAGGTTAAAACCTAGGTTACTTTCTTGTGTCCTCCGTTCCAGGTTTATCATATTAAGCATGAACAGCACCGGTGATAGAGGACAGCCTTGTGTTAATTCTTTGCATACTTTGACATCTTCCGTACTTCTTATTCATTCGCATGTAATTTCTACTTTGTTATCTCGGTATATTTCCTGTAGGAACTCTATTCTCTCATAACCTATACCTTCTTCTTTTAATATGTTCCACAGGAGTTTCCTGTTTACATTGTCGTACGCCGAGTTTATGTCCAGGAAGGCCAAATACAAAGGTCTATTTTCCACTCTAGATATTTCGATGCATTTACCCAATGCATCGAAATATCTAGAGTGGAAAATAGAAAATAGCACGAACATGCTATCATCTAAGCGCCTAACATTTCTAAAGGCGTTCTGAAGTTCTCCGAGTATCTTGTTACTTTCTACCCATGCTTGCACCTTTAATTTCACCGTCTGCATGGCCAACCTGTACATAACAGATGTTATGGTAATCGGCCTTTAGGATTTTATGTGCATCCTGCCTCCTTTTCCTTTATAAATCAAATTCATTTTATTCTGCCGCCAGCTGTCCGGAATTTGCTTATTCATTATGACTGTGTCCAGAGCTTTTGACAATGTTTCCTTACTTTTTGGACCAAGTTCATTAATCAGCTTGATCGGAATTCCATCTATTCCTGCAGATGTGTTGGAGTGGTGGCGCCCCCGCAGAGAATGACGGCGGAAACTGTAACTTCTCCCAATACGCGCTTCCCCAGCCATTGAGGCGCGACGCGACGGGCCGCACCAAGTGCACCTCCATTAAGCGGCCGTGGTGAAACTTTGCTATGTCAGAGAAAGCTTGGTGGCGGATCCGATAGATGGCGTTAGTATTTATCACTGAATCTGCTGAAGCGGGCTGCCGCCGCGTCTGTCGTCTGCTGCTTCTCGCTGCAGTTGCATATCGCCTGCATCGCTGCGGAAATATGTATCGCTTGCATTGCCGCGGGGAATATATTCCTTGAAATTGTGTTGTCTGCGGCTGCGAGATGCACTGAGGTGTCACCTGTTGCCTGCCTCAGCGCTGGCATCTCTTTCAGTCCAGTTGCGCACACCTGCCTCATACAGCTCACCTGCCGCGTCCTGCTGACTCCTTCCTATTTGCGAAGATCCTGATGCAGACAGCGCGTTTCACGTCTCTGTGTTTTCTCTTGTGTCCTGTGATCCTGTGGATGATGATGTGAGTATTAAGATTAGAAAACGGTACGCCATGTTAAGTTCAGTCTCCGGCGCCTGCAGATAGATGAACAGAGGCCGAAGTGGATGGTTCTGGATCAATTTGGGCCACCTAGGGCTCTTGAATATGCATTAAGATTCCGCAGTGCGTGCATATTCTGCGTGTTTATTACATTTCCGCAATGTTGTAGATGCAGCATCGGTGGCATGCTTGTAGTTGATAAGGCCTTAATTGTCCTCAGGATTGTGCACTACAAGCGTCATTTCAAGTTTTCCCCCTGATTCGGAGTGCTCAACAGCTTTCGGTTCTTGATTTTTCTGAAATACTGTGGGAATTACGCCCTTGACTAGGTGAGCCCATTTTTCTTCATTAAGCAATACATTTCCTTTATAGTTGCTGAAGTATTTTAGAGAAACAAATTCGTCCATGAAATGCCGCGTTCATACCCTGTGCTTTTCAGTTAATTCCTGGCAATTCTGGGGAATGTTCTGGTTCCACTGCTTGAAAAGTTTTGAATCAGTTGGCGGCAAAATCAAGGGGACTTTTTTGTTTGCTTTGCCATACCCTGAATTACATCCAACAACGAAACATTTCTTTGCCTACCCTACCATCCACATATAAAAAAAAGCAGTCCACATTATGCGCTCCTCACACGTATGTCAGGCTGTGTGCCGTCCCGTCTGCGCACTGGTGATCTCGCGGCGTGGTTTGTCGTCTGCATGCCACTGTCGACTCATTCTCAAGAGAATATGCAGATGACAAAATAAAAAAAAAAAACACTGGCGGAGCTTTATCTTAAAGATCCTAAAAAAAGATACAGGTTGGTGATCACGATTCCAACCTTGCGTTTTCCGGCTAGCAGACGACGTGCAAGCTACCCCTGCATCTACTCTCCGTCCGTTGTATGCGACACTCGCGCGGTCGCCTGAATCGAGCTCAGGGGCATTGGGTTTCGGCCCCGCCGGGGTGGTGCAGTGGTAAGACGCCCAATTACTGTGCCGGAGCTCCCGGGTTCGAACCTGACCACTGCGGCTGCGTTTCGATGGAGGTGAAACAAAGTGGCGTTCATGTGCTGTGCGATGTCAGAGCACGTTAAAGATCCCCAGGTGGTCGAAATTACTCCGTAGCCCTCCACTACGGCTCCTCTTTCTCTCTCTTTCCACTTTCACTCCCGCCTTCCTCCCTTCCCTTACGGCGCGGTTCAGGTGTTCACAGAGCAAGTGTGACAGATACTGCACCTTTCCCTTCCTGGGAACCAATTATTATTATTATTATTAGCGTTTCGCAACATTGTTGAGAGGTGGCGCGCATATTTGTCTCTTTCTGCAAGGAGGATTAGGGAGGAGGAAAGCGTGACCAAAGCAGTGTTGGCGAGGAAAGGGGAGCGAATGGAGAGAGTACAGTGCGAAGCTGAGCGCCAGACGCGGGCTCGGCGTTCGTGTAGCAAAATTGGCCTACGCCGAATGTATTTCAGCGCGCCCGAGTTGGCGCTCCTATCTTATCTTACTCTGTGGTGGAGCCCAATGAACGGCACCATTTTGGAGAATTTGGATTGGTTTGATTTAACGCGGCTTAGGATAGTGCCGTCGTCACTGATTTTCTAATCATTTTTCTGTAACTTTCTTTTTTGCTTTCTCGGCACTCGTAACAAGCAGAAATAGATTTTAAATAATTACGTAAATGTGAATAATAAAAATGAAAAGTACCGAACGTTTATTGATTATTAAGCAGGAAATATTTTTTTGGCAGTCTTAGTATTTACCACTGAAAAAGCAGATGGCACAACTATCGCCAGAGACTTTTTGCCCCAGTTTGTGTTGTTCGCATCATGAACAACCCTGGAACGTCTGCTGCGGCTTAGGTAACAGAAAGGTTAGTGTCCGCTCTGTGAAAAGAGTTGTTCAGTTGGGAACAAAGCATGCCAGTGAAGGTGCCGCCATGTTCAAATTTTAGCTGCCCCTTTTGCGTGCGATGTTCGGGGTTGCTTACCATTCTCATTTGTCGCATACTGCAGGGATTTGTGCCGAGGTATGCACTTACAGCACGCGTAAATTTAGCACGGCTGAAGGCGAGCACTGCACTGTTTATGGAGCAAGGTTTAATGCTGGTGAATGTTTGACCCTGATGCTTTGTCTTTTTTAAAGGAGTTTGCTATCGGCCAAATACTCACGGCACATGCCATTGATTAGATGCTTAGGGCATTCTGTGATTTTTTTCGTTCTTGGTCCCGATTTTGCAGGTGCTGTTCGTTTTTGTCACATCTGGGTGAAGTGCTTACCTATGATACATGATACAACTTGAGCACCACGAGCTTGAAACTAGAGATACCGATTGAGCACCAGAAGCTCGAAAATAGTACAGAACCTTTTGTTACCCCCCTCGCTTAGTGAGAACCTTGGAAGCCCGAAGACAGACAGTCGACAAGGTTCAATGCAGCCAAAAGTGAAAGGTCCATGGATGATATATGTATGCGTACGCTTGGTGGAACTTTACCGAGTTAGTGTCAGATACGACAAAAAGATAAGCTTTGTTGAGACAGCATAAACGATAACGTAAATACCATTTAGATAACTCCCTAGTAGCGCATAGGCCACGCAGCGGATCTCCCAAGTAATGAACTCGCTGCTGAAAACTCTTATGTGTTCTTTTTTTTTTCTTCCTGCACCATTAGCTTCTTACACTTCATACTAGAGCACTGCATGGACCGGATTTTCCAGCCCCTGCCCTGGCCCACCGTTTGAAGCCCATCCCAGGCCCCTGGTTCCAATCACATGGGCAATGATTACATGGCCCAGGCCTGGATCGGGACCGCACGAAACCTGCAAAGTAAGTCTGAACAGACACCTTAAAAATGTATTGCATGACTAGCATAACAATAAATCAAGATGAGAGAAAAACGTTGCAAAATATTCTTCTCGGTAGTGAAGGACACAGTTAAAGTACCAAAAAAAAAAGCAAAGGCTTGGTAAAAATATTTTGGTAGAACATTTTATTTAAAGGTACTTAGCACAATGCACGTTTAAAAGCTATGGATTACGGGCATTTTAACTATGACTACTTTTTAAAAATTACCTCTTGGTGCAAGTTTTTTACTTAATCACATACAAAAAAAGACTGCCCTCAGCAACTTTGCCCCAACAACGTGGGTGGGCAAGAGCAGGAAAAACAAAAATATGTGAAGAAGTCGTGGCCACACTGCCACATCTCTGGAGACGAAAAGCAGATTTGCCTGTTTTTTGTGCATATATATGCATGAATATCCAAATATTCCTAAAGCATTAAGCTCTTATCTGATGGTCTTTCTTGTAGCATAGCTGGCAGTCGAAGAATTTTTTTGAAGTAGTGACTGCCTGTCTAGCACTCGATTGAAGGTCCTTCTCCAGGGGCTGTTATGAGGCTTCCGATGTCCAGTCGTTTGCGGTAACACAAAGCTGAGAAACTGCAAGGTTTCCTCTGCCAGGTGCTACAAAGATTGCTCACTGATTGCTGAGAAATCTTAAGCTGGTGGCGTTGAGTACTTTACTAGGCACGTGCTCATGCAAATGGGCCGTGTGTCATGCATTACAGGTTACAGCACTCCACAACACCGGCACTGCAGTACAGTGTGCTACTGCGTTTTGAGCTTTTTCTTTTTAACTTTTTGTCCGAAGTTACTTGGACAAAGCACTTAGTGGCACTGCTGATTAAACTCTGTTTACAAATGCGCTTTCTCTCATTTGCTGTCAACAAAAGTACTAGTGGTGTGTTTATTCATAAACCTCTGGAATTATTTTAGTGCTGGAATTGCATCATTTCCGAAAGAAGCCATACACAGCTATACCCAGTCTAATCTGGGTCCACAACTGCAAGTCCGGGCCTGGCCCAGGCCTGCGACGTCGAGCCCGGCTCAGACCCAGCAAAACAGCAATTTTCCAGCCCGTGCTCTACTCCATACTATACTCCATTTCATACATCAGGTGCAACGCAGCGAGAGCTACGCAAGTAGTCCGCAAGTAAAAAAAAGAGAGGCGTATCACTACACACTCATTTCATGGCTGAGTAGTTTCTGCGGAAACTGGCTCTATTCAGAGCATACATGTTTGCAATAATTTGCTTCGCGTGGTATTTGGCTGGAATAGGACAGCGACGAACTGTGGTGAGGAAGAGGAGAACGCAAGCATAAGGTTTGCGGGGATGGTGAGCGTTTGGCAGCACGAACAGTGACACCGGGGTCAACACGGGTCTGGTCGGGGCGAGGTGAGGAATAGCGAGGGGCATAGTGTATGCAGTGGTCGACGTAGATGAACTGACGAGATGGCGTGCACCAACGGCTACGGCAGTGACAGGAAGTGTCGCTGTACGCATGAGCAAGTAAAGCAGATGGGCCGATTGTCATGGGTACGCCATTCATTCGGATTGCGGTACTGAAATCGGGGCGAAAAACTGGCGTTGGACGAGGCAGTGGCAATCACTGGAGGGGCAGATCCGGAATCCACGGTGTCAGCAGCGCTGGTAGAAGGAAAACCCATATTCGCAACCTCTGGGCGAACAACAGCCTGAATGAGTGATATTATAGTTAGGGTGTTGTCGGGTGTATGCTATAGTGAGGCTGCAGGAGTTATTGCCTCAAGCTCTTGGCGGACGATGCGGGTCAAAGCACTGTCATTACTTAGCAGGCGGTCGAGGAGTCAGAAGATCGGCACAGAAGGAGCTGGCAGCCGTGTTTGGCAGCCAGTCGAAACGGTGAGATATGCGCCTCTCTTTCGCTTGCTCGAAACGTCGGTACACCTGCAGCACAGAGTCCATGGGGGAACAATACCTGCACAACAGGAGGTTGAAGGCATTGTCGGAAATGCCTTTTACTATGCGGCCGACTTTATCCTCCTCAGGCTTGGCTTGGTCGACTTTGCTGCACAGGGATAGGACGTCCTGGATGTAAGTGAAATAGGACTCTGTAGACGTCTGGGCATGAGAGGCGAGTGCTTTTTTCCCAGCGAGATGGCGGCCATTAGGCTTTTTGAACAGGTCGTGGAGCTTTTCTTTACAAATATCCCAAGATGTGAGGTCATCTTCATGGGTTTCAAACCACACCCGCGCGGTCCCAGTCAAGTAAAAGATGACATTCGTGAGCATAAGTGTGGGATCCCACCTATTGTGCTTGCTGACGCGTTCATATAGGGCCAGCCAGTCGTCTACAACAACATCGTCGGTCCCACAGAAGGTTCCGGGTTACGGGGATGAGTCATGACGACAGCAGGTGCGGTGGCCGTAGATGTAGCAGCGTCTGTAGCCATTGTGATGGTACCGATGTGGCGGCCGCTGCGGAGATCCAGCGTGTCACAGGTGATCAAAGGATTCACCTCCACCAAGAGATATTACGGGGAAGATTCACAGTCCGACAGCTGTCCGCACCCGTCTGCGTCGTCTTCTTCTCGGAGTCTGTCGCACTTCTTTATCCTCAGCACAACCAGCGAATACCACTAAGTAACAATATTATTCCTTAAAAGATTCCCAGAACTGAATTTCAAATGCTCAATTTTTTCCAGTGTGATGATCAATTTACTTCCTAAGGTGCTCGATTCTGCAATGGTTTTGTTGAAACTGCTGTAAGAACATTTTTACCAAAAATTTTTCTAGTATCCGTAGATATTTTTTCTTAGCATATATCTGATGTTGGTTCTTTTAAACTTAGCACCTGGGGTGTACTGTCAGGGACGGTGTATGTTGCTACGGAAGCTCCCTGGGCCAGAGGCGCCTTATCTGAGATCGTTTAGCAAAACTTGAATCTAGTGAGTTACGAGAAACAACTCAAGCTTTACATAAAGATGATTTACAATATTACTGTAGGGATACAAGACTGAACTGGCTACTAAGAAAACAGACCCTCCTCGGCATAGCCAAAGATGCGGAACACCTAAACCTTTAACGGGACACTTTTTCCTACTCTAAGGCTCAGTTTTACCCTCCTAGAAGCTCTGCCCACATCCTGTAATATTGAATCACTGTAAACATGCCACATGATTGGTTCGCAACGAAAGTCGCACACCTCTCTAATACTGGTAACGTACACAACCCTCTCCACAAAGTGCAAAACATGAAAGGAGCAACAAATTCGGTTCAAACAGATGAATTTCCATTGTGACAATCACTGCTCGATTGGCCCACTACATTGTGGGTCCCTATTAGCGGCTTTCCCAGTGCAGAAAACTCTCTCTGATACCAGGGACAAGAGAAAATACGTCTGGACAGATCGACCTGTTCCCATGCTTTCCGAATATTTCTTGACCCCATGTCTAACAGGATTCAGGCAGTTATCGCACCCACAAGACCAATCGTCATCACTGGAGAATGGCCATATCCCTTCTGCCTGGCAATGTTCGCTTCTTTGTGCCTTGCTTCTCTAAGGACGGCTGTCCCTCGTGCTTCTGGGTGCTAGAGCCGCCCAGTCTCGTGGTGTTTTCTTGTCTTAGTTCATGGTCGCTTGTCTCGTAGGAAATCCTTAAGATATGTGTTCTCGTCGCTGCGTTTCAGTCCTTAAGTTTTTTATTCAGTCGGGCCATCATTGAACGCTTCTTATAGCCCTCTGCCAGGGGCATCTGCCCGAGCCGTAATGTCTGCAGTAGTTTCTCCTTTGCTAAAAACTTTTCAAAGGGGTGCCCGCTGTGTGGTCTCTACCATCGGACCTTGCCAATATCTTCGCGCGGTGCCTTCTTGCATGCTATACCGCCCGTGTCCTTCTTCAAACGAGACCTGAATCCGCCTTTTGCGCGAGTATGTGGCGCCATCATGCGGGAGCGGGCGGGAAACACATTGAGCGGCAGTGTAGCAGACGACGCGAAAGCGCACCATACGAAATGGCCACGCCAACGCTGGTAGAAAGCGAAAGCTTCCCCCTTTTTTGGCCTCGGAGCGGAAAGTAGTGACAGCAATTGCAGCATATCATGTTCACGCAGTATGGGGGAAGGTAGAGCGTTTTCACAATCCACTCATAACGCACGTACGCATATACTATCTTCGTATTGTAAGAGCGTGTAGCGCGGGCCCTGTTCGACGTGACAGAATGAGACGCTCTCAGCGTGCAGGTTTTCGGCAGACAGGAGAGCGTGGGGGCAGAGAGAGAGAGAGAGAGAGAGAGAGAGAGAGAGAGAGAGAGAGAGAGAGGGATCTCAAAGGGCAAAGCAGCCAGGGGTTTGTTGATGCTGCAGAGCTAGGTGGAATCGTCTCCTGTGACTTTAAGCGGCGCATATGCGCGGGGTGTCTTGAGTTACCGAGCACAATGCGGTCACCGCGGCGCCGGCATGGTGCAATGGGCGTCGCTTCCTCCTCGCGTCATCTACGACCGTGCAGCTATAGGATTTCATCCACGAAGATCGGCAGAGAGTCACATATACACACCCCGTGAAAAGGGCATTGTCCCGGCCGGAATGCACACCTGCAGGAAACGCGCTGCATTTTTCTGGCAGTGGATGATTCAGAGCTGTAGCTGGTGTCTGGCCTCAGGAGTCAGAACGGATGCGGTCGCAGTGGTGAAAAGGTTCTCGGTGCGCAGAGAATGGTCATTCTGTTGTGAAAGGATCTCCAACGTTCATTTCTGCCTCCGCCGCGATTTCTGCGGAATCAACAACTTGGTGACACATGTGAATCTCCTACATATCGGATGCGCATCTCGGTCAGGAACCAACCCTGTTCTACGTCCAGAGCGATCCACTCTGCAAGTGAACGAGCGTGAACCCTCCAGGCTCCATTTATTGTGCCGGGAGGTTTCCTTGCCGTTGCAAACGGTTGGACGAAGACGACGATTATCAAGCTCCCTAACGAAGTGCATCTGATTGCGTACATTAAAGGAACAAAGTCCGGATGCTTTGGCGTGCACGAAGGCGAGCCTTTAATTAAAAAAAAATACTGTGCGTCGTGCAAGTGTCAAGTGCGTCATATGCTCCGAGCGGCAAAAACACAGATACTACAGGTATGTATGCATCTAAGCGAAATAGGCATGATGAAAAGTACCTACTGGAGTTTTCACCCAGGCTGTAGCGCACCAGTGATAGCTGCAATGAGGATTTCTTCGGTGCGTGATTGCTGCAGTTGCACCGGGGCCTGAAGGCGATATATTTTGTCCCTTCTTATCTTTATGTGCGAAAGGGCTAGGTAGCTTCGATATCACAGGTGGCTGTGTACGCTAGGCCGTAATATTTAGCATGTTTTATCGTGACTGCCACCTGACTAACAAAAAAAATAAATACGGCGTTTTAATGCACTGCCGTTCGCGAGCCTCATGACGTCAACCACTCGGCTCGCTAACGGCGGTGCATCACAACAAACACCCTTTTTTTTCTTTTTAGTCAGGCGGCAGTCGCGATAAAACATGCTAAATATTACGGTCTAGCGCATACAGCCACCTGTGATATCTGCGCTACCCGGCCCCTTCGCACATAAATAAAACAAACGACAAAATACATCGCCATCAGACGCCCCGAACAAATGCTCATTGCGGCTATCACTGGTGGGTTACAGGCTTGGTGCAAACTCCGGTAGATACTTTTCATCATGCACATTTCCTTTAGATGCATACATACCTGTAACGAAGTGTTTTTCGCACAGTCGAGAGCACGCAGTCGGCTGCCAAGGTCGCCCATTCACGTCTTGACGCTTGGTTGCCCGAATCCAAGCTTCACGTTGTTGCAGGTCGTGGCTCGCCGAAGGAAACCTAACAAAACGCGTCTTGCATCCCGGCACGCCTCGAGAGTGGCAGCCGTAAGCGGCACAGGTGGTTGGCATCGTTTTACCGAGGCTGTGAACGTGACCGCGCTTGCAGCCCCCGTGCGTTGGCTATGAGTGCGGCGACAAGAAGCGCCGTCGACGCCGCTCAGTGTGTTTTCATCAGTCGCCGCTGGGGCTTCGCGCATGCGCAGAAAACTCGCGCAAAAGGCGGATTAGGCAGAAAATTTAGATGTGTTGCAAGCATGCACTTCATTCGTTGTGGCGATTCAGAAACTCAGGACGACCAACCACCAAACAACGTGCTGTTGTTCGGGGCATTAGGGCGTAACGTGTGCCGATTCCATCTTTGGTCTCAGAGGCGGATTTCACACCCTTATGGCCAGCCAGCTGAGGCTAGCCTTTACAGTGGAGATTTCACGTTGGCAAAAGTGATGAACCAGGAACTAATACTGTCCTAGTTATACGATTTTAATTACAAAGTTTTACTATAGATTATGTACATTTTGGCTTCAACCTTCTATACCATTATGGCAGTGACATAAGCCTCAGTGACAAGAGTTTCAGCAGACCATGATATCTTTTCCAACCAAATATTATGAAACACTGTAGTTCCATTCAGTGACAAAATTTCACTGCACCTCATTTGTGTAGCGAAGGGAGCACTGCATTTCAATGAAAAGAGTACCAGAAAAAGGATACACTATAAGAAAATATGACGGACATACATGAAGTAAATATGCATTCAATAAAAAAGCAGGAGTATCCTATGAAGATGTGGTCACAGGGTAGGCTACACTCAATATGGTATGACAAGGTGTCACTGGAGGATAGCAGCACTTCAGGCTGTTTTGTGCGGTTTCCAATGTTAAATTAAGGTTGTAAATTCTGATTTCTTAGATACTGTAATGCTCATTTCTTATAATAAAAGGTAAGATCTTTTCATTTCTACCATCTTTCAAGACATAATTTGGCAAATTGTTGGTCCCCATAATAAGACAACAAAAAGCAAGTGCACAGACTTAGTGGATGCCTCTTTCTTGGAGCTCTTGAGCAGTCACTTAGAAAACAGTTATGTCTTGACACACCAAGCTCATCTCCATAGAACTGTTATCACAGAGGCTGACAGATGTAACTGCAATTGTAACATGACATTAACGCAGAAACTCAATAAGCAGATGTGGTGCCTTGTAGAAATTGCGAGAGGAGGAACCAAATGCCTTTCCTAGTGGCAGCACCCAATGTGGGCATTGACATTTTACAGTATGATGTAACAAAAAAGGTCGGTTTGGTTATTATATTTTTGATTATTATGGAGAAGTGTGGAAGAGAAAGGTCAATTCTTCCAAGTTTATGAATCACAAAATGTACTTACTCGCCACTTTGCTGCGTACCCCTAGAAATGCAAAGTATTTCCAGAAGAATTTTCATCGCTACTTATATTTGATGCTGCTTAGTCTTAACACGGGGTGCTAGCATAACTGCACTTCCCTGATGCCACACGGTGGATGGATGAATGGAACATAGGAGGGTCTCCTGAAACTGGATGGTGGCAGCTGCCATCATGCTCGGCTTCTTTTTTCTCTTATATATCTTGTATTTCGTTATAAATCGGTCAACTGCTTCATCATTTCCTTTACTATATCTTTGTTCCTGTACTTTTAACCTTATGTCACCTTTCTGCTTTTCAGCCATCACCACTCTTCCAATCGCTTTTTGCTGACTTCCACAGCACATTCATTTGCCCTACCAATGGTATCTCTAAACAAGCTTCCAGACGAGTGACTGTGCCTGCATCGACATCTAGATGGATATCACCACATTCAAGTATAATATACCAACTGTTTCTACGCATTTACCCCACACTGCACATGTGTCATCTTTTGGGATAAATTTCTTTTTGTAGCTGCATGTTCTAAGGCACTCTGATCTAGCATCAAGAAGTAGGGCACTGCCTCTTGAGTTATCCAATAAAAATTTCTTCCTGATCTTCTGTTTCCAATTTCAATATAGTCCTACACTCTGCTTCTTTTCCATCGAATTTATCCAATTTTTACCTTCTGTGTGCTTTACTTGTCGTTTAATGCTCTTTATTACTCTATCCCTCTACTTACAGGTCAGCTCAAGCGTTTTTCCTACTTCTCTTCCTCCATTGTGGGTCAATTCTTTTTAGGTATAGGCATTCAAATACTTTAGCTGCCCACTTCTTGCTGTCCAATTTCCTCAAGCTTTTCTCATATAATATTTTACTATGAGCTTCCCGTGCTTCAAAAGATGCCAAGCTGATATCTCCTTGTACCGCTTCCTTTGTAGTTTTGCCGTGGGCTCCTAATGTTAATCATCCAACAATTCTCTGATTTCTTTCTAATCCCGACTGTACCTCTGCCTTTAGCCACAAAACCGCATTCCCGAAAGTGGGCCCTGGTACTATTATTCCAGGGCTTACTTCAGGCGACTGAACGACGAGGTGACGGCGAGATACCAACTGTTGGCTTTTTTCCTTCATTTATTATAACGAGCACCCTCATTTCCCTTCATTTATCTGCTTGTAGCTTACGGGGGTCTCGGTTATGGCAGTCTTGAAGACATAGGTAGCGTAAGAGGGTTCTAGCACAGCTTTCGTCCTCGCTCTTGATCACGTTCTACGTGACGCTGGCGGTAACACAAGACGTTCAACGTCCGCCGTTATGGTTGAGGGTGGTGCTGGTGAACACTCTCAAGGTTCGTATACAGACAGCATAAATACCCAAGAAAGTAGCAGGGAGGACAGCGCCGATGTAGCTCAGTTGGAAGAGCACCGGACGCGATATTCGGAGGTCGTGGGTTCGGTTCTCACCATCAGCACGTTGTTTTTTCTTCTACTTTGTGTTTAATTATCTTTCCCCTAAAAAGCTTACATTACTAATTTCTGTGATTATCCATGTAAACATTAAAAAAAAGACAGTACAATTCCCAATGTTTTCCTTGTCCTCACCGACTGCTGGCTTCTTTCCTTCATGTATTATAATGAGCACCCTCATTTTCCCTTCATTTATCTGCTTGTAGCTTACGGGGGGTCTCGGTTCTGGCAGTCTTGAAGCCATAGGTATCGTGAGAGGGTTCTAGCACAGCTTTCGCCCTCGCTCTTGATCACGTTCTACGTGACGCTGGCGGTAACACAGGACGTTCAACGTCCGCCACTATGGTTGAGGGCGGCACTGGTGAACACTTTCAAGGTTCATGTTCATATACAGACAACATAAATACCCAAGAAAGTAGCAGGGGGGACAGCAGCCGATGTAGCTTAGTTGGAAGAGCACCGGACGCGATATTCGGAGGTCGTGGGTTTGGTTCCCACCATTGGCACGTTGTTTGTTCTTCTACTTGGTGTTTAATTATCTTTCCCCTAAAAAGCTTACATTACTAATTTCTGTGATTATCCAAGTAAACATTAAAAGAAAAGACAAAGTACAATCCCCAATGCTTTCCTTGGCCTCGCCGACTGTTGGCTTCTTTCCTTCAACTGAAAACAAGCCACTCTACCGCCGAGTATCGCCGCTTCATGTGGGTGCACCAGCAGCTGCAATAGGCAATGGCGTCATTGCGCGACGCATTGCCAAGGAACATTGCCTCATGTGGTTACTGCTTAAAGAGTGACCGGCATGTGTGGCATACTGCAATCCTTTGCACGTATCAAGCAATAATTAGTATGCTTGGAAAAGTAGCTGGCATGTTTTCAAAAGGCTCTGAGCATGCCAACAACGTGGAAATTGGCCTTGAAGGATGGCTGCATTGTAGAACCTATGGGTGCCTTTATGAATTCACAGATTCGCTATGAAAAACGTAAAGATGGACCGATGCAGGAAAACAAGCTCTGAGAAGTGCAGGGAGCGAAGACTGCACCATTGTATGCTCGGCTTTCCTTTTATCAAAAGACCTCGCATATCCAAGACTCCATGCGTACGTTAAACTTCTTTTCTCTGAATGCTTGCTTCGCATGCACAGAAATTGTTGCAAGCCATCAATATATTAGTCTCGCCTTCTTTGTACTCACACTTCAGCGAAAGGCACACAACACAAGAACGTACGTGCCGGTATTCACGTCTGGGTTCAAGAAACCCACACACGGCATCCGCTTATGCGCTGCCGTCAGCTTGCGGTTAAGCAGGCGACGGCTTGCCTCAGCGTCCGCCATGGTGAAGCACCGTGGCAAGATATTGGTCGTGAAAATATAACGTGCCACATTGCATGGGAGCTGCAAGACGAGGGTTTCAGTAATGAGATGGACAGAAATTGGACGCGTCGAACGATTAAGTATGCACTACTTACCTTGATGTTGTCGCATATCTCTTGCGGACTTGCATTAGGTCGGGTGAGATCGTTTCCTTTAACATAAACAATAATACAGTCTGCTCACTGGAGCTGTAGGTGGCTCACAGGGCTCACAGCATCTGTGAGACGCACGGCGTCGTAGCCACCGAAGCTGAAAGGGCAGGTCTCGAGCGACGGGACCGGCGGGCACAGCCGTAGGCACAATCGCTTTAGTGCGGAAAGGGATAGCGAAGAAGGGGTAGAGGAAATCAGAGATGAGCGATAGGAAGAAAGGAAAGGGTAGGTAAAAATAAGAAAGAAATATATACACTATAGAACAATACACAGTAGTTTTTTTGCGGGTGGGCCTCAAGCAAACTGCTGTATATTGTTCTATAGTGTATATATTTCTTTTTTCTTTTTATCTACCCTTTCCTTTCTCCATATTGCTCACCTCTTTGATTTCCTCTAACCCTTCCTCAGAACTGGGCATGGTCTTACTGATTTCATTTCATTTTATTACCTTAATGACCCCTCGCGGGGTATTACATAAGGGGTGGGATGAGCAGAAAAGGTACAAGACAATGCAATATATATGATCATGTACAAAAAATGTTGTTTAGATTGCTAGCAAACGATAAAGGGCAGGTGATGTCGACGATATGCTGGGGAAGGACATTCCGATCTTTAGCTGCACGTGGGAAGAAGGAGGCTGAATAAGTAAGAGTTCGGGCACGTGGGCGAGAAACTTGAAGCATGTGGCTAGTGCGGTGGGAAATGTAAGATGCTGGCATGATGTAGGGGGCACGGTTAAGTGATGAGTGAAAGAACTTGTGGTACAGTGATAGCGTGGCTATGCGACGACGAACGGAAAAAGGCGATAGTGCTGATTTAGCTTTTAGGGCTGAAACACTGACGTTGTACGAGTAAGAAGAATGAATGAACCGTGTAGTGCGTGTTTGAACGGCTTCTAGATTATTTACGAGGTTAATATGATGCGGGTCCCATGTGGCGGATGCATGTTCAAGTTTAGGTCTAATGAGTGACTTGTAGGCGAGCAATTTCACGTGATGCGAGGTGAGGCGAAGGTGAGATTTAAGAAATCCCAGAGTTTTGTTGGCAGATGATATCACGTTACCAACATGTGCATTCCATGTTAGGTCATTAGATAACGTGACGCCTAAGTACTTGAAAGATGATACAGATTCTATGGACTCGTTAGCGATTTTGTAATGGAAGGCATGACTTTTTTTGCGACGGGTAATGGAAAGAAGCTTGCATTTGCTAGGGTTCAGGGTCATAAACCAATTTTTGCACCACTGTTCAATTTGGTTAAGGTCCTGGTGGAGGGCTTCTTGATCAGCTATGTTTGTTACTTGGCGGTAAATTACGCAGTTGTCAGCGAACATTCGAGTTTGGCAGGATACATACTGTAGGAGATCGTTAATATATATTAAAAACAGTAGGGGTGCAAGAACGGAGCCTTGTGGGACGCCGGATGTTGCAGGGAGAGGGTTGGAAGAGTGGTTGTTTACAATGACTGACTGAAAACGATTTGTTAAGAAGGCCTTGATCCAGTTTAGCACATTAGGATGTGAGTTTAGAATAGAAAGTTTTTGTATTAGTCGCTGATGTGAAATTTTATCAAATGCTTTAGCATAATCGAGAAAGATGGCGTCAACTTGAAGGTTAGCGTCGAGGTCAGCATGTAAGTCGTTGAGGAACATGGCTAGTTGTGTTTCGCATGAATACCCCTTGCGGAAACCGTGTTGGGATGGATGGAAGAAATTGTTAGAGTCTAAGACGTCCATTACCTGAGAGTATATGACATGCTCCATGATCTTGCAGGGGACGCTAGTTAGAGAAATAGGACGGTAGTTTAGTGGGGAATTTTTGTCACCTGATTTGTACAGTGGAACGACCATCCGAAGCTTCCAGTTTTCCAGAATGAGACCTGTAGAGAGTGATTGCGAGAACAATAATTCTAGATACACTGCACTAATGCACTTCGTGTTCTTTAGTAGTTTAGTGTTTATCTCGTCGAGGCCGGCTGACGAGGAAAGTTTCATTTTCTCAATTAAAGACGAGATGCCAGTTGAAGAAAAAGTTGTTGCGTCCATCGGTGAGGTGGCATTAGTAGGAGGTATCCTTGGAGGCGGGTAGCGTCCCTGGGCGAAAACTGACGAGAACGCCGGATTGAAGATGTTAGCGCATTTTGTGTCGGAGGCTTGAATACCGGATGCATGAGTGAGGGTTATTGAGTGTGATGATCCGGGATTGATAACGCGCCAAAATATTTTTGGGTTATCGCATAGCATGCGCGGTAGGTCGGTGTTAAAAAATGCATGTTTAGCATTGGTGACGAAGGCAAGTATTCTTTTTCGGCTGAAAAATATTTCTCCCACGCTTCGAAGCTGCTTTTCAATTTGGCAGTGCGAAAAAGCCGCTTCTTTTTATTCTCGAGTCTTTTTAGTGTCTTAGAAAACCAGGGTTTAGAGCGATTTTCACGAAAAGTTATTCTAGGGATAAATTTTGTGTTAGTTCGTGGAGTTTATCTTATAATATTACCCAATTCTCGCTAACAGATCTCTGGTTATAACCGGCTTCGAAGAGTGGGAAAAAAATGCTCAGTTCATGATTAATGGCATTATAGTTACCCTTGTCATAGAGGGTGATTGTTTTCTTTTGTATTTCATGGCACTCGGTGTGGAAGGAAAAATCTGCTTGAATGACTTTATGGTCGCTAATGGGCTCTAAGTATGTAATGGATGACAAACTGTCAGGATGAGAGCTTAGTATTAAATCTAAAATGTTGCTCGAATCGCCTGCGATGCGTGTTGGGCTGGTTAATAGTTGGTAAAGATTAAAGTTCAAGCAAACATTTAGAAAATCATTTGACTCTGCACTGATTGGCTGTGAATGAGAGCGGTTGAGCCAGTTTATTTCTGGATAATTAAAATCACCAAATAGAAGAATATGCGCGTTCGGATAAGAGGTCGTGAGCTGTTTGAGGATATTGTTGAGTTTGCGGGAAAAGTTTGGGGTTGCATGCGGAGGCCTAACACACGCTGATTATGACTGAATGCGGTGAAGCACGGCACAAAAGCCACAGTATCTTTAATGGCGATTTCCACTGGTCGCTACGGAGCACGTTTTCTTGCTCCGGGACGACGATTTCGATTTCCACTGGTCGATCAAGATAGGTTGCGCGTATTCCGCTGGTCGTTTGGGGCAGCTCGGGACGCTCCAGCTCGATCCGCCGACCGAAGTCGGATCTCGCCGGAAGTCCTAGTGGCTGACGCGGTCACTTCCGGATGCTGCTGGATTCTTTTGGCTGTTTTTGACCGTTTCAGCGACATCGGCAGTGGACGCTGGATGTCACCGTTTTTTGCGCGAATATGTCGAAGTGCGTCTATCGAAAAACGTCTGCAGCGTTAAAAAAATGAGAAAGCAAGTTGTTGAGGGCCGCACTCCTGCCTATTTATCTACCGCAAACATTTTGGCGCTGGGATGCGGCTACAACTTTCGAAACCGGCTCAGCTTTACTTCCGCCGCGCGCTCTACACGTTCCGCTGGTCGACCAAGGCTGATTCGCTCTGTAGCGCTCTAGGTCGGCTCGGGCGCCCTGCTCTGATCGACCAGTGGAAATCGCCATAAGTTAGATGGTAGGCGGATGGGTGAATAAGATAATTCCAGTCCAGCAGCGATCAGTACACCACCCCCTCGAGAATCTGTGTGGTCCTTTCGATAAATAGAAAAATTTCGCAAATCGGCAATAATTTTAGCATCATTGATATCATTAGTAAGCCAGGTTTTAGTTAACAAGAGCATACTGCTGTTAGATGATGTGACTTAGCTAGACACGCGTTCTCGTTTCGGCATAAAACTGCAAATATTAGTGAAGGTTACAGAGAACGAAAGATGATTATTTGGTAACATACGGGGATGGGTATTGATTGCTTTTGGGGGAGGTGACCGCTATCGTATCTCTTGAACGGTCTGCGATGGGATATCGTACATATAACGCTTAGCACCAATGTGCATTGTCTTGTAGTGAAGTGAAAATTTAACTTTTTTTTATTTGGCGAAAGCTACAAGGTGGCTACGCGCGGTTTGGACAGAACGAGAGAAGTCTTCGCCGATGCTATAGGATGTGTTCTTTTGTTTCCGGGCATTTGAGAGAATATTGTCTTTAGTTTTGTATGACGTGAATTTGGCTATTATTGGGCGACAGCGGTCGTCAGACTGGCGTCCAAGACGATGTGCGCGTTCTATTTTTTTAGGGTCGATTGATATGTTAAGGCGCTCCTGGCGTGTGTGTGAGACTCAACCTGACCAAAGTTGATACAGTGCGGATCAATATGCCAGCTGTAAAGCCTGTTTTAATTTGGTGGGGTTCGAGTACGCTACACTCAGTGCGCCACCGAAAGTCTCTTACAGCATGCGGGAGATTGGGTGCAACAGGCGTCTCCCACTTCGCATACCTTTGGCACATATGTCTAGGGGCGCAGAATCGCAGAGCGCTTCGCAGAGATTAGATACGGCTATGGCTATCCATGCTCCGTCTACAAACGCTCTATGCGAACACGTATGCCTGTCTTTCCCCTGACCATGCACTACTGCAAACATCTGCCTTCTACTTCCAAGCCAATATAAAAGTTAAGGCCGCCCAACGTAACCTATGTGATCCACTAACTTGGATACCCATTAGCGCACAACAAAGGGCATAATGAAGACAAGGCGGAACCCAAATAGGCGCCACCACCTAGCCATAGTGAAAATATAATCGAAGTACATTGACTTTGCAAGAGGAATACAAAAGAAAACACGTGCTAAGCCATGCAGGGTCGTATCATTGGGAGGCTGGATCAATAAACAATCAAGGAACACAGATGTGGGAAAGTTGACACCTGTGTGCACTAGGCTTTATCAGAAGTTTCGCGCATACTTTAATTAGCTATAACTTTAGGATGAACAAGATGTCCGAGATTATTGAGTTAATAATAGTCTATCTCGACATCGGCACGAAGCCGTGTGTGACGCATGCGCACGCACGCACCTTACACGACCTTACACAGCGGTACGATGGAATAGTTAATAATAATTGAAAGAAGGAAATAAAAATTAGGGGGACGCTCAAGCTTCCCCTTAACATTGGACGGGATACAATGCCTTCTCATTCTTCTCTGTATCTCTCTATTTCGGTGGACAACCGCAGTTAATTGTAAATTGTTTATAGGAAAGTAAAGGCGCAGCATGTCACAGATCCCGGTGGGAACCTGAACCGCATCTCCATATTTACTACCATGTTCTGAATATTTCAGACAAAACTCGACAATACTCAAGTAAAAACCGGGTTAACGAGGTGGCTTTTGGACCAAATGAGCTGTAACGCTTCGCATATATAAATATATGCTGCACTCTCGATAGACGAAACTCGGGAATATTGCCGACATGAGGATAAATGGAACAGCTTGAGATAAATATTTGCCCGCCTCAGTTAAAACACGGGGATTAGGAAAGTTTTATTCCTGATATATCAATATGCTGAGGCGACTTTATCCAGAACACAAATGTGGTCCTGATAGTTTCGAAATAAAAATGAAAGGCACGCAAAGAGCCGATCGCCTGGACGATTCGCCTGTCGAACGCAACTTCCTGCGAATACAAGCATTGTGCAAGATGTAACCTTTGGTTCTTTCGAGAAAATTCAAAGGGGATTGCGTTTTGAGAACCCCGCGCAACATGACGAGGATCGATTGGCTCCTGCACCAGTGGCGGTCTACATTGTGTTAAATTCTTCAATGTCAGCCTCACACACAGAAATATGGTATGAAATGCCAGAATATATATAAAGTTCCTCGAATCCCCTTTTCCCCAGCCGCGTATTCACTGCTGCTATAATATATCATTAAACAACATTGTGCATATCAAAGTAAAGTTTCCTGCAATACAGCAGGTTTCCCCTCTACGTTCCATGAGGCAGTCGGCAAAGCAGGAGAAAAGTGGAAAATTTTTGTTTTGTTGCTATTTTTATGCAACACTGAATTAAACCGCGTGCATGATATATATTGACACTACATCATTTGAGCCTGCTCATATAATTATACATCGCGCAACAGAAGGTGAAATTAACTGTTATTTATACATATTTTGAAATAAAGCTTTAACCGCGCGCTAATTGAGCCGCGACGGGAATGGTACACTCTGTAGTTGATCACGAGTTGTCATGAACTTAGCTTCAATTTGTGAACTGGTAGGCGCTGATTGTCTGTTTGAAGCATACTTAGTATTAAGTGCCTAAGATTTGCACAGTAAACTGCTATGAACCTACGAATATAATTGTTCATTTTTTTATGGTTAAATGGTAACCTCTGCATTAAAACAACCTCATCATAAAGTTAACCTATAACAAAACCCTAGAAAACCCATGGTAAACGAAGAGATCACGTGCCTTTAAGGATTAGATGTTAACCGTCAATTACTTTTGCCAGTGCCCTCGAAACCTATCAATCATAAACGCCCATAAATTCGTTTTGCAGGTATAAGCCTCAGTGAGTTTACCTTTAGTACGGGGTCAAGAAAAGAGGTGGTGAGCTTTTATGAGCTTTCATCCGGATCCGGTGAACTTTGCCCTGCGACCTTCTACTGCTTTTCATGCACCCTTGAGCAAATGGTCAAAATATTTTTGTCAGAAACTTGCAGCAGTTACTATGTGGTTCAATTGGTATTTACCAGCTTGAGCTCGAGATCACAGGCTTTAGTCGAGCTGCAGAAGCCGCATTATGATGAAACCAAACGCGAAAACGGAAATGTAGTTTGCGGTTGATATTACAGCCCGAGGTGCTCTAGATAACCCACATACTGCTTTGGGAAGTATAAATCCTCTGCAAAAGCACTTATAATACGTGTTCTGCAACTTAACAGTCTTTGAAAATTTTCCGACAAGCGGCTCCTCAAGCTATGGGAGGCGAGACGCGGGCTTACCAAGCGGTGGAAGAGACAAAAACTCAACAGGAAGCTAAAGAGGAAAATTGCCGATATAACCAAGCAAACGGAGCAGTACGCGACGCAGCTGGCCAGGCAGGGGTGGCAGCAATTCAGCAACACGCTGAACGGCACCCTCAGCACAGCCAGAACGTGGCAGATCCTCAAGGCCCTCATGGACCCGAGCAAAAACAAATCCGAAGGCAGCAAGTCGATACAGAGGCTGGTGCACCAATACGAAGGCACGGACGAACAACTACTCGAAGAGGTCCGGATCAAGTGCTACGGCAAAGATCAGGTCGAGAGCTACCGAGAAGAATACCGTGGCGAGGAGAACCCGGCCATGGACCGACCCATCACGAGAGAGGAGGTCGTCGAGGCGATAAGATCGGCCACGAAGAACACGGCGGCGGGGGCGGACAAGATCCGGAACTCGCTAATAAGGAACCTCAGTGACGAGGCGATAGATCAGCTTACGACCTACCTCAACAAGCTCTGGCAAGAGGGAAGAGTGCCGACGGAGTGGAAACACGCCGTCGTCGTGATGATTCCGAAGCCAGGCAAAAAGCTGCAGATCGAGAACCTCAGGCCGATATCTCTAACGTCGTGCCTGGGCAAGCTGTACGAGAAAGTGATCACGAAAAGAATCCAGTCGCACCTGGAAAACGAACAATGGTACCCGGACAGCATGTACGGGTTCAGAGCCAACCTCTCTACGCAAGACGTGCTGCTCCAACTCAAGGAGGAAGTGCTCGAGACGATGCCGAAGGCGGGCGAAAACGTCGTCATGGCCCTCGACATAAAGGGGGCTTCCGACAACGTAAGCCACGCGGCCATCATGGAAGGCATCAACAACACCAACTGCGGGAGGAGAACGCACGATTACGTCAGAGCTTTCCTGAGCGACAGAACGGCGACCGTGGGGCTGGGCGAGCTGAGAAGCGACGTCTTCCCCACGCCGTGCAAAGGCACACCCCAAGGATCCGTCATATCGCCCGTCCTCTTCAACGTGGCAATGATTGGACTTGCAAGACGGCTCAAGGAGATCCAGGGCATCCAACACGCGATATACGCCGATGACATCACGATATGGGTCACCCAAGGATCACTCGGGGAGAAGCAAGAAAAACTACAGGAAGCGGCAACTTGCGTAGAAACCTACACCAGAGAGAGGGGCCTAAGATGCTCGACGGAGAAATCGGAACTCCTCAGGGTCGGCAAGCATCCCACCCAAGCGACACTGGAGGTCGTTCTCGAGGGCCAGAACATCCCGGAAAAGAACATGATAAAGATCCTGGGCATGTGGTTGCAAGGAAGCCGGAAATGCAGCCACACCATCAGCCTGCTGAGTAAGGCGGCAGAGCAGGTGGGCCGTATATGATCAACAGTCTCCCAAAAGAGATATGGAATGAGAGAAGAAGACACTCTCAAGCTAGTTAACAGCCTAATTGTCAGCCGAGTCACGTACTCCCTGCCGTACCACGCGACGACCAAGACGGAAAGAGAGCAAGCCGACATCATTCTCAGGAAGGCGTACAGGACTGCTCTGCACCTACCCAAGCACACGTCGAACGAAAAGTTGCTCCAGCTAGGCATCAGCAACACCTTCAGCGAGCTCGCCGAAGCTCTGCTGGGAACGCAAATCACGAGACTCAGAAGCACCCCCACGGGACGAGCGCTCCTAAGAAGGTTGGGTCGGGACACGAGCGGACTGGTAGACAGATACGCGGACATACCGGACCACCTTAGGAAAACCATTAACGTGGGACCATTGCCGAAAAACATGGACCCCAATCTTCACGAAAACAGACGAAAAGCGAGGGCCGAGTACGTTGAGAGAACGCTAGCCCAGTTAGACAACACCGTATACACGGACGCTGCCGTATATCTGCGCGAGAGAGAACGCGTAGCCGCGACGGTAGTGGTAAACAAGGAAGGAAACATGATCACGTGTGCCACGGCAAAGGTCGCCGGCACAGCGGAGGCCGAAGAAATTGCCGTCGCGCTAGCGGCAGCAGAAGGCTACAGAACGGGCCGATCTCTCAACATACTGACGGACTCGAAGGAGACGTGCAGGAACTACACGAGGGGCAGGATCAGCAGAACAGCCCTTAAAATACTCAGCGGGGCAACCTCCGCCGAGGAGAAACCCAGGCATAACCTAATCTGGATCCCGGGCCACACGGGCATAGGGGGGAACGAAAGAGCAGACAGCCTAGCTCGAGGGTACGCATTCCGAGCAGGGCAGTCAAATGCTCCGGAGCTCCGCCTACAGGCTTGCGAGGGGGGATACGCAGAGATCTTGCACTTGCATAGGGGAGCTAGAATTAGATATCCACCACCACACAAAGCCCTAACAAAGGAGGAAGCGACCGGCTGGCGCAGATTACAGACCAACTCCTTTCCTAACCTACACATACTTAATAAAATGTTCCCGACACAATACAGAGCCACCTGCCCTTGGTGCGATGCCACACCTACACTTTATCATATCACGTGGGAATGCGAACGCAACAAAGCATTCCACCAACACGAAGACCCGAGTGCGGAGCAATGGGAGAGTCGGCTCACCAGCGGTGAGCTCGTGACCCAAAGGGCCTTAGTGCAGCACGCGACTGATGCAGCACGACTCAGTGGAGCCTTGGAATAGGGGCCCACCCTTGCTGACGAGAAGTCTCAAGTCGCCAGCGCCAGAGAAGACGACGGAGACTTCACAACCGCGAAACCCTTAAAATATTCAATAAAGTTTTCACTCACTCACTCACTCACCTCGACCGGTGAAAACATTTTCCAAGACTGTTCTGATAAAGCTGCTGAACACTATATACGTAGCTAGGTCTTGCTATTTTGGCTAAATGAAGCTGCAGGTGTTCTACTGCCCCACACTTGGTTTGTGTGAATGATATTCGGTTAAAAGAACATTACATGCATCCACTCCAAGCCATATTTTTTTCATCCAAAGAACTACAGCCGCTGGTATCAAGACGAGGGTCTACAGAAGCCGTAGAAAAAAGAAAAGAAAAGAAACGACTTCGGCGCTTCTTGAACGATGGTCTTGAACGACGCGGGAGGGGGGAGGGGGCGTGAAGAAGAAAGGAAACTGCTTCTCGCTGCGCGGGACCGGCTGCCCACCGAGTCCATCGGTCCATCTCTTCTCCCTGCGGCAAAGCGGAAAGAACCACGGGGAGGCGAAAGGCATCGAGGCACCCTACCGCGGGGGCGACAGAAATGCCGAAGCGGAGAGAAATAGCGGCGAAAAAAAAAAAAAAGAATTGCATGCACCGCACACAGAGAGATTCTCCCTGTTTTGCCATAGCCTCCTTTATACTCTGTGCCTGTCAACGCGTCGCGCGAACAATAGAGCGGCGCCATCGGGTAAAGTTGCGCGGCGCTGCCGCTCCGGTGCCACTGACGTAGGTGCATAGCCTCCTTTATACACTGTGCCTGGCAACTCTGCGCTCCGCGGCCGCCGCCGCCGCTTCTCCTCCGTTGACAAGTTACGCCGCTGGCTGCCGAGAGATGGCGACAGCGACGTAGGGTGACCCATCTACAGGAAGCACATCTACAGGAATAGATGGAATTCCGATCAAGCTGATTAATGAACTCGGTCCAAAAAGTAAGGAAACGTTGTTAAAAGCTCTGGAAACAGTCATAACGAATAAGCAAATTCCGGACAGCTGGCGGCAGAGTAAAATGAATTTGATTTATAAAGGGAAAGGAGACAGGATGCACATAAAATCCTACAGGCCGATTACCATAACATCTGTTATGTACAGGTTAGCCATGCAGGTGGTGAAATTAAAGGTACAAGCATGGGTAGAAAGTAACAAGATACTCGGAGAACTTCAGAACGGCTTTAAAAATGGTAGGCGCTTAGATGATAGCCTGTTCGTGCTTACCCAATGCATCGAAATAGCTAGAGTGGAAAATAGACCTTTGTATTTGGCCTTCCTGGACCTAAACGGGGCGTACGACAACATAAGCAGGGAGCTCCTGTGGAACATATTAAAAGGAGAAGGTATCGGTTATGAGATAATAGAGTTCCTACAGGAAATATACCGGGATAACAAAGTAGAAATTACGTGGGAAGGGATAAGAAGTACAGAGGATGTCAAAGTATGCAAAGGACTAAGACAAGGCTGTCCTGTATCACCGGTGCTGTTCATGCTTTATTTGATAAACCTGGAACGGAGGATACAAGACAGTAACCTAGGTTTTAACCTGTCATAGATTAGGTGGAAAGGCGGTAGAGCAGCGCCTCCCCGGTTTGATGTATGCAGACGATATTGTGCTGCTAGCTGAGAGTCTGGAAGAATTGCAAACTCTAGTTAAGTATTGCGGAGACGAAGGGGATGCTCTAGGCTTCAGCTTCAGCTCAGTTAAGTCGGGGCTGATGATTTTCAACGGCTCGACTGATCAGGGTCTTAAAATACAAGGCCATGAAATACCTAGAGTAGCTGAATATAAATATCTGGGGGTATGGGTAAACGAAGGATTGGCATACATTGGAAAGCATGAGCAATCACTTAAGGCCAAAGGGAGAAGGAATGCCAGGATAATGAAGCATAAGTAATTGTGGGGATACAATAGGTATGAGGTTTTGAGGGGTATTTGGAAAGGAATTATGGTGCCCGGACTTACTTTCGGAAATGCGGTTTTATGCCTAAAATCAGAGGTACAGTCGACATAAGAAATAAATCAAAGAGCCGACGGACGATTAGCACTGGGTGCCCACGGCAAAACTACAAATGAGGTGGTACAGGGAGATATGGGCTGGGCATCTTTCGAAGTACGGGAAGCTCAGAGTAAAATATTATATGAGGAACGGCTGAGGAAATTGGACAGTAACAGATGGGCAGCTAAAGTATTTAAATACCTGTACTTAAAAAGCGTGGACTCACAATGGAGAAAAAGAACTAGAAAACTAACTAGTAAGTATGCTTGTCACAAGGGAGGAGAAATAAAGAGCATTAAGCAACAGGTGAAAAACACAGAAGGTGAAAATTGGATAAATTCGATGGAATAAAAACAGAGTGTGGAATTATACCGTAAGTGGAAAATGCAGATCAGGAAGGAAGATTTCTTTGATAACTCAAGAGGCAGTGCCCTACTTTTTGAAGCTAGATCAGGGTGCCTTAGAACACGCAGCTACAAAAGAAATTTAACTGGAGATGACGCATGTGCTATATGTGGAAACTCCAGTGAAACAATTGACCATATTATTCTCGAATGTAATGGTAACCGTCCGGAAGTCGATGCAGGCGCAGTCACTGTTCCTGAAGCTCTGGGGTATAGAGATACCAGTGGCCGGGTGAATAAACCGGCGGTGGAAGCTAGCAAAAAACGACTGGAAGATTGGTGGCTTAAAATTAGAGAATCAACATAATGTTATTAATATATAGAAACAAAAATCCAATAAATAGAATGATATAGTATAGTTAACCAATCTAAAACAATAATTACGATATAGGGAGAAAAATGAGCATGATAGCTACTGCTACCACCCCGTTTCAAAGGGGACGCTCCTATATTCCATCCATCCATCGACCCTCGCCAGGCGAGTGCCGGGTGCGCCGTGTTGCAAAGCGGTCCGGATATCCACGCGCTGCCTCTTTCTCGCTGTTTCGTGGACTGTTTTGCAGTGTGCAAGGTCATGCTTCTTTTCTCTGCCTTCAGGTGCTACAGGAATACAGCATTGCACCAACTGGTAAGTGCCAGCTTTGCTTTGTCCGTCCGGCGATCGCTGCGAAGTGTTCAGCTGCTTTGAGGCTTGTAAAAAATAGTGACAGCACCAAACACTCTGTTTATTATGCATCAATACTGCAATAGTAATGTTAGATGTGCATCTGTGCTTTCTGGACTGCAATGCTAATTGCTTCCCTGCCCGGCTCGTCATCGTAGTGCGTTAGATGTGCTCCTGCGAAGTTTTTTTTTTTTTTTCTTTTTTGCAGTATACATTGATTACGAAATTTTGTGATAAAATAGAAACACAAGATTTACCTATTGTGAAAATGACTACTTTAAAGTGAGTTAAACCGAATCGTGCAAAGCCTATATTAGTTTTCCTTGTCAACTAAATCGCTGTCCCTCTCTAGCATCGGAAACCGCAAAACTCGTACTCAACCGCATTAAGACCTGCGAAAAATAATGACAACACCAGAAGTGTGTTTATTATGCGTCAGTAAGGTAGTAATAATATTAAATGTGCACGTGTATTTTCTGGACTGCGATGCTAACTTCCTCTCTGGTTAGCTCGATCGTCTGTGTGGTATGTTGCATGTGCTCCAGCTCAGTATTTTTTGTTTTGCTAACTGCGCAATTCTGTGAAAAAATAAGACCAAAAGCTTTGCCTATTGTGACGATTATTTTGGAGTGATCTAAACGAAAGATGCTACGCGTATATTTGTCTTTCCTTGTTTTTCAAGTTAAAAAAAGAAAACGTTTGTAGGGGGCGCTGAATCATTGAAAGTAACAGCTGATACCAAAATTGTTCTCCTTACAGGTCTCAAATGCTTACTGCGATGCAGTTGTTCCAGTCATCTGTAAATCAAGCTGGCTTCTGAAGTGCTGTGACAGCAGTCGCCGTGAACATTTTTTCCTACTTGTGGCAACTATTCATCACACCACTTCTACATGGTACTCTTGTAGCACAATTGCTGTTGTGAAATGTGTAAATAAATGCTGGTTCCTTTCTTAAATTTGTTTTATTGCAGCGTAGACTAGCACTGTAATTTTTCTATTACCATTGGCGCTAGCGGAGCAGTCATGCAGTTTTTTGAGCCATGCGCTATTTCTGGAAACTGTCTGACATAAAATGTCATATAGCGTTGGTGTTATTGCCTAATAAGTATCATGATCACTTGTTGTGCTTAGTGGTTGCCGGCCTTACAAGTAAATATGCTGATTATGCACGATTCATGCTTAGGAACGGTTGTCAGGCTAGCGAATAACAGCGCTCTCGCCCCGTGCCGACGTTCGTACCCGTGCGATCCGTGCGCCTTGACTCCTACCATAGCCTCTATGGTTTTGCAGCTTCTCTCCCCCCCCCCCCCCCTCCCTTCGTTTCGAGGTCACGTGTCCAAATGGCAGGAAAACACTTCCCGCGCGAGCTAAGATGCGCAGCGCCACTCAGTCGACGGCCAGCCTCCTTGTGGGCGCGATGCCTACAGTCTAATTTTATCGTCCGCTTTTATTTCGCGCAAATTCAATCTGTCTCAACCTCCTGCAGCAGTCAGCATTTAAAAAGAACAGCCCATATATGCAGCTGATGATTGCAGCCGCTCTGTACAGATTCTTTGTGCCGAAGTTCACCAAAACATGCGTAAGTACATGA
The DNA here is from genome assembly GCF_055883805.1 of Amblyomma maculatum. Classification (NCBI taxonomy): domain Eukaryota; kingdom Metazoa; phylum Arthropoda; class Arachnida; order Ixodida; family Ixodidae; genus Amblyomma; species Amblyomma maculatum. The sequence goes on from NC_139352.1 coordinate 102,822,953, forward strand.
TCTTTCGGTCTTGATCAGAGGAGCTTTTTGCTAGATTCGATATTATACTGAACATAATAATGTATTGTTTTGGAGCATATGCTCACCTTGTTATATACTCCTTGCATATTTCTTTACACACACACTCACACACAGATATATATATATATATATATATATATATATATATATATATATATACATATAATTGGTGTGTGCGCTGATCGCGCAGGAAGACGTGCTGAGCCGTTTGGAACAAGGCTGCGGTGGCAGAATTGGCTCATTTTGCTGCAGTCTGGGTCCTTGGGTATCTCCTGCCCCAAAAAGCTCGCCTTTTAATAAGGAGGGACACTCACTATACCGATCAGGTAAGTCCAATTAGCACAGATTTTGTTCGGTACGACAATATACTGCAATTGTTTCTGGAGCGTGTATATATATGCGCATCTTGTTACTACATACCTTTTTTTTTATATATATAATCGATGTGTGCGCATTTCACTCTGATTGCACAGGAAGACGTGCTGAGCCGACTTGGAAACGATGCTGCGGCGGGGGAATTAGCTCTTTTTGCTGCAGTCAGAGGTCCGATCTCCTCTGCCCCAAAAAGCCCGTCTTTCACTTCTTCATATCGAAGTGCATGCACTGACATGTATACCCATCAGGTGAGTCAAATTAGCGCTGATTTTCTTCTATACGATAATGTACTGCAACTAATTATGTATTGTTTTGAGACTTATGCGCATCTTGTTACTCTAAATGCATATTTTGTAATTGGTGTGCGCACCTTGCGCTGATCGTGCAGGGAGGCGACATCAGTTGATCTGGAATCTGGCTGCGACAGTGGAAGCTCGTTGAAGCTCGTTTCGCCGAAGTCCTTGGTCTCCTCTACACTAAAACGCTGGCCTTTCTCTTCTTCATGGCGGTGCACTTGCCGGACAGGTACTAGCTCTGATTTTGTTCGGGAAATTCGATTATCCGATTCACATCGATTGGACGCATGTAACCCAGGTAAATGTCAAATGCTATCACTGATATAAATATTGCAGCACCCCTCGCCATAGGAGTGATCAGAAGCTGTACAAGTATCATCGCTGCTGCCAAGCCGAAGCTCGTGCCAGGACTGAGTACAAGATTTATGCCGTGTTTTTTTTTTTGCTGCTGTAATGATGTCTATACGTGAAAATTGATGATTTGATGATTGAGTGATGTGGTATGCTGGCAAGGTAAGTGAGCCAGTGCGTTCATTTTGTGGATTTTGGAATTATATATGTGATGCACAAAGACCTGAGCCGTTTCACACTGCCATATGATTGATTTTGCTCTGTGCGCTTCCTTTCTGGGCAAGCAGTTGTATTTTCGTCGTGCGGATTATTTCCTGCTTCTCACATGCTCATGATGTGTTCAGCTAACTTGTTTCAAGCTTTAAAAATTTACAACGGGTTCTATAAGCTTCTACGAGTTGGGCTGTCTAAATAGTCGTCTTGGCTGATAAGGCAATCTTTTAAATAATGCTCGGTTGTTAAGTGACGAAAATAAATCAGATGACTTATCGTTAAATATCCGGTCGCTTTTGCTGTAAAAGTTCCATCTAGTTTAAGAAAATTAAGCTGTATTCTATGGAATAAACTTATTGTAGGTTTCATGTAAATATCGCGGAAACTGTTTGTTCTGCCGCGTTGGAATCCCTCATACGCGCTCTATGACAAGCGCGGACACTTGGTTTTGCTAGAATTATTAAATTGCAGCATTAGCATGCAAGAATGCGCTTCGGGAGGACGAGGTTTGAGTGCGCTTCCTGATTACCTATTACGGCTTTGCGCTAATTCGTTTTTAGTCTGGTCGCATGAAAGTCAGGCGCATAAAATATACTGGTATGACAGTGAAGTTGGTGGCAGTGAGCAAAGACATTATTTATTCTACCTTTCCACTCTATATTTGCCTGCAATGTAAAAGTCTAGGCGAAAATAAAATATTTAATTAAAAAACTTGTCTTCGTACAGCTAACCAAGATGGAACCTGCCGCAGATCCGACCAGTCGCAGATATCAAGTGATCGACAGGCTGCCAAAAGAAGAAGACCAAGCCTCAAGCCCATCTTCCATATGTGGCACACGCATGTTCTATAGTCAGTCATATATCCACGCTTATAAAAAAGCAAATTGCAAGCTTTTTTTGAACGCTGTTGACAAATACATTTTTTTCACTGAATACTGCAGCTTTTGTTTCTTCATGGCATCAGAAAAGCTACTGCTTTTCTTGATGCATTTGTGTGCGCTACCCCGTTATATATGCATGGGCCACGATATATTAAATGCATGGCATGAATACCTGCACGAGGGGCGATGCCGGACGCTATCAGCCGTCTAGCTGCCGGCCACTAACCGGCGTCGGGAAGCAACCGGCCGACGTACGGCCCTTCGTCAGCGCAATAGCTAGGGCAGACGAGCGGCAGACCATTCAGTAACGCTGGCAGATGACTGGCCCACGTGCGGCAGGTGGTCGGTCACGTCGGGCCAAGAGGTCGGGCCGTAGTCGATTGTCGAAAATTGGCCGACGTTAGGTCAGTGTCAATCCCCGACGCCGGTCCTCAGTCGGGTGTCGAAGGTCAGCCGGCCACTTTTTGGTCGGCGAGAGAGGTCGGCCCTACCTTTTGCCTCACACTTTTTTTTTGCTTGGGTACGGGGTAATTTCGACCACTTGGGGACCTTTAACGTGCGCTGACATCGCACAGCACAAGGACATCACTTCGTTTCGCCTCCATCGAAACGCAGCCGCCGTGGTAGGGTTGGAACTCAGGAACTCCGGCACAAAAATAATAAAATAATATTTGGTTCACAGGAAGGGAAAGGCGCAGTATCTGTCACATTTGTGTCTGTGGACACCTGAACCGCGCAGTAAGGGAAGGGAGGAAGGCGGGAGTTTAAGTGGAAAGACAAAGAGGCACCATAGTGGAGGGCTGCGGAGTAATTTCGACCACCTGGGATCTTTAACGTGCGCTGACATCGCACAGCACACGGACGCCTCTTCGTTTCGCCTCCATCGAAACGCAGCCGCCGAGGTCGGGTTCGAACCCGGGTATTCCGGACAGTAGTCGGGCGTCTTACCACTGCACCACCCCGGCGGGGGAACTCCGGCACAGTAATTAGGTTTTGGGGAAAGCAAGGCACAGTATGCATTTGGGTGAACATGAGATCGTGAACCCCGTCGGGGTGGCGCAGTGGTAAGACGCCGACTACTGTGCCGGAGTTCCCGGGCTCGAACCCGACCACGGCGGCTGCGTTTCGATGGAGTGGCGTCCGTGTGCTGTGCGATGTCGGTGCACGTAAAGCATCCCAGGTGCTCGAAATTACTCCGTAGCCCTCCACTATGCCTTCCCTTTCTCTCTCAACTTTCCCACCTTCCTCCCTTCCCTTACGGCGCGGTTCAGGTGTCCACAGAGCAAGTGTGAGAGATGCTGCGCCTTTCCCTTCTTGTGAACCAGTATTATTACTATGAAATCGTGGACACCCCCACCGAATTAGGTCAAGGTCGCTTGAAGGACAAAGTGTAGCACGTTTGACGGAGAGCAAGCAGGAGAGGAGAAAGTACTCTCTCACCAGATTGATTGAATGTCTTTTATTGAATGGGAAGGCTCATGGCCATGGATTGGGGTAAAGGGGAGTAGACAACCTTCATTGCTTAGGTCGTCACTCAAATCATATGGCTCTAACCAGGCCACTAAGGGAGCCATACTTGGCAAATATCATCTGTGTGCATCATCTGTTAGCCTGCAGTTTCTAGAAGGGAACGGTAGTTCAGACGGTAGGGTTTGATCTCGGAGCGTCCAGTAGAAAAAGCAGGGCAATCCCTGAGTAGATGAGATATGCCGCCGCGCTTTAGAGTTGTATACAGTGGGGGCACGTAATCATTTTCTCTGCATACTGACTCCAGCGGGCCATAATACGTGGCGAGTAAGCCGCATGGGCGATGAGCTTATTCAGACTTCTTGACTTCGCGTGAGGTGGGTTTCTCGCGTAACAGGTGAGTTTTGTGTAGCCACCTGCATGCGATGCTGACTGAGGCTACGAAGACTGGTCCGAGTATAGTGCATTGCGCCTGCCCATTGTTACCAGTACCGAGTGGGCTGTGCATTCGCACGTTTCATATGCATAGCAGAGCGGCCTTGCACCTCGGTTCATTCTCATTTAAGATACTTAAATACCTTTATTTGCGCCTTTTTTAGTGGTAATGCCATAGGGACAGCAATGCGTGTTCGTGGACTGCACAATCAAATAAATCACAAGATGATTGCCGAGAGCGTACGCGGGAAGCATGCAACGACAGTCCGAGTGCGACGGCGATATGTTTCTCCTCTACCGCTTTCTTCATCCTGTTTTTATTCGCTATGAACGTTTTCTGTAAGCCAGACAGACTTAGTACCAATGACGGACTCACGAATATGATGCCATTTTACTTCCCCCGCCGTAGTAAACACGCACGCCTGGCAGGTCGTGCCTCCCGCAAGCCCTCCGCGTGAACGATACGGTGGATCTCTTCCGTCAGCGCCATAATGTTGTGCTAAAATCTGTTCTTCACATAGACAATAAGCTGACAGCCAGCAAAAAAAAAAATTCTTCCTTGCGGATCTCTGACCCATACTGCGTTGTTTATAATTGCAATACAAACAAGTTTCTCAACACAGCCAGTTGCCGCTGGTGCATGCGCGGCTCATGGCCTGCACGCTGGCTACGCTGCTAAGGCGTCACCAAAATGTGCATCTTTCTTTTGCTGATAGAATGGGATCGGCAGTAAGGCAGTTCTACGTGAGACCATTTACTCTAGCGCTGAGCAATTACGAAGGGCAGTCGGATGTGCCTTAGATGCGAAACAATTTAGGTCTAGCGACGACTAGGGAGTAGCACCCGGTTAGAGGGCCGTCGTCCGCCCCGCCAGCGGGTGGTGCCGCTTTCGTAAGCGCTGCTGTATGCGCTGCGAATTTGTCGTATTCTGTCATGGTACAGACAAGAGCGCACGTTTTTCGACGTTGTGCTCAACAATTCGTCGTGCAAACGAGGCTGCTACGACGGAAGGGGGATACGATGTTGCTGCGCCGCCGGACGTACACCAAGGCGGCATAAAAACGTCGATGGATGGTACTTTAGACACTTCTTTTATGTGCCATTCTTGAACCGTGGTTTAACTTGAAAGTATACGTTGTTGATGCAGTTCAGCTGGATCGTATGCTTTTCGCACTCAGTCGCCGGCGCCCCACAACCACGCATGCATTTGCTAAGCTCGGTACGCGATATCAGTGGTTACCGGCGTAACCTTAGTCCGAAATTAAACCAGCGTAACATCTAATAAAAATATGCACTGTCGAGAGGAAATACACTTCAAGTTAAATCATCGCGGCGATGACTGGAAAGCATCCTTCGTATATCTTATTCCGCGTTCGGTAGCTGCCCATACGGTTCATTCGCTGTGTGTTTGTGTACGGTTACCATTGCGATTATAAAATATAATTAAAAATACATGCGTCGTGAAAGATACAATAGATGCACTGTCACAGTTGACTCTGACGAGTTCGGTCTGCGGAAGCGGAGCGCAGGATTTCGCAGTCGCCCTAGCCGCTAGTGGTGTTTCCAACGGCTGCCGCCATATGAAACGGATGGTATACGGTCTGCTGGCCCACTCATACAAACCACAAAAGAGCACCAAGGTGTCCGATAGCTATCCCGAGCACCGCAAACAGCACTTTTACTTTGCCGCATCGCAGCATCAACAAGCACACCACAGCCCAAGATGACGTCAAGAGGAGCCGGAGCGGACTTCCCAGTTTGGCTCATACGGGGCGCCACCATCAAACTAAAAGGCTGCGCCCAGGCATCGAAAATAATCGTCTATACCTAGCGTAGTGAAGCTTTCGGTTACGTTGTAAATTTGTTTAAACAAAGGAAACGCGCAGTATCTGCCAAGGTCATTTGAAGATAACCTCAGTGACGCTGACGGCTCGAAAAGCAGGCATAGTAAATTTCTCGCCTCAAAAACGCTGGAATTAGGCTATAGCTCAGGCTCGCCCCAGAGCGAGTCAGCCCCAGTTACAGATTTTAGCGAGCCGTTTTCATTTACGGAACTGTTTTGCTCATCTCTAGGTTTATTGAAGTAGCGAGGAAGGAAGGGATGCAGTTGGAACGGCTTAGCAAGATCAAGAGAAAATTGGTTGTTTCGACTGAAGGAAGAAGGAAAAGAAAAAGCATTAGCCTGCTACTCGCTTTGCAGCGGAGCCACCTCCACTGCCTCGTGCGGACAGAATAAAAATAAAAAATTAGTTGTGGTTTAACGCTGGCTAACCTTAGTTGAATTGCGATAGCAACGGAAGAAGCTTCTTTTGCCTTCTACATTATTGCCCTATTAAAACCTATAATTGTAAGGTGTTACATTATTGGGGACATTAGGCTCATCATTTAGGAGTATGATGCGAGAGCGTAAGTTACCAGTTTTCTTCTGTTCCTCGTCCTCCTCGGCTGTTCACGGTCAAGCATGGCCTCCGCCGGGACCACGTGACGGCTCGAAACCTGGCGCAGTATTGCTATCGCGAAAATATAGAAAGAAAAAGAAAAGGGAGAAAAAATTACCCATGATTACGTTACTTCCTAATGCTAAATTTGAGCGCAGCTCATCACGTGTTTCACCTTTTCGATAGATTGAGGCAAAGATTTCGAACAAGATACGTATGTATATTTAGACTTTTTTTTTTACTTTTTCACATGTATTCCTTCAAGAAACAGTCCACTAGCGGTTCTTGCCTGTCATGTGAAGGTTGCGGGAAGCAGCGCATGGGCCCATAGGAACGTTGCACGACGAACAGATAGCAGCGACTGACTGATGACGCTGACGCAGCTAGCGAGTGAGAACGGGATGCACGAACTGTGACCAGCTGATAGCGAGCCGGCGTTTCGGCAACCGGAGAGCACCTTCGCCGCCATGCAGGCAGACGGGGGACCCCCTCCTCCTGTTTCTACATGGCTGCGATGGTGTTCTACGCAGTCAGCCCCGCCGGGGTGGTGCAGTGGTAAGACGCCCGACTACTGTGCCGGAGTACCCGGGTTCGAACCCGACCTCGGCGGCTGCGTTTCGATGGAGGCGAAACGAAGAGGCGTCCGTGCGCTGTGCGATGTCAGCGCACGTTAAAGATCCCCAGGTGGTCGAAATTACTCCGAAGCCCTCCACTACGGCTCCTCTTTCTTTCCGCCTTCACTCCCACCTTCCTCCCTTCCCTTACGGCGTGGTTTATGTGTCCACAGAGAACAAGTGAGACTTTATGGGTCCACAGAGAACAAGTGAGACAGTTACCGCGCCTTTCTCTATCCTATAAATCAATCAGTCTACGGAGCCACGTTGTCGACTCGCTAGCGGCGGCAGCGGCATCAGTCAGTCGCTGCTTGCGCTGCCTCCGGCGACATCCCCCCTCCCCCCCTCCTTCCTTCCCTCGTGTTCTCCGATTGCTGCGCGCGCTCGTGCCCCCATCGTTCGCCGCTGAGTGTACCCCCCCTCCCCCTTCCTGCGGGGTTCCAGTTGCCGAAGCGCCGGCTCGAACTAGAGGGATGAAAGGGGGCGGAGCTAGTTACGACGCCGACGATGACGCGAAACCCAGGAACGGGCGCCAAAGAGCTGCGCTTATGCTTTCGTGCCCCCATCGTTCGCCGATGAGTGTAACCCTCCCCACTCTTCCAGCGAGGCTCCAGTTGCCGAAGCGCCGACTGGAACTGGGGGGATGAAAGGGGAGCAGAGCTGGTTACGAGGCCGACGCGGCCGAAGACGACTCTGACGACGACGTGAAACCCAGGCACGGGCTCCAAAGAGCTGCGCTCTAAAGGAAAACTGTTGTGGGTGCAATGACGGCTTACGAAAGAAGAAAATCCGGTGGCAGGCCAGCCCCCGCACATGCGGCAGTGACCTACCAGTCCAAGTACCGTAGGCCCAGGAGCAGCCAACCGCCCAAACGGTGCGGGATTTCGCCTAGAAAGGCTTTGTCTTAAAAGCAGTTCTCAAATATTGGAAGTGGAATAAGCCTTTGAAGAAATAACAATTAAGGTAAACGATTGTAAGAGGATTTATTGGGTACATACAAACAAAACGCACATTACTCACAGGCTAAAGCAGTATACAAAACACTCTATAGTACATATACATAAAAAAAACTGATTTATTTGTAGGAACCCAGTCGAACAAAACTACAGAACTGTGTCAAAAATACGACAAAATATCCTATAGTTCTGTCGTAACCATCAGATGTTTCTGTAGTTCTGTAGTACTTTTCTGTAGTTCTGTAGTTTTTCTGTAGTATATTTTTGTTGTCTGTAGTTCTGTAGCACTTTTCTGTTGTAACTACCGAAATTTCTGATGTTACTACAGAATGTTCTGTTGTCGCAACAGGTTTCCCGTCAAAAACCGCACAGAAATTCTGTCGTAACATCAGAAAATGTTCTGTAGTTGTTTCCGACTGGGAAGGGAAAGGCGCGGCAACTGTCTCACTTGTTTCTGTGGACACTTCAACCGCGCCGTAAGGGACGGGAGGGAGGTGGGAGCGGAAGTGGAAAGAGAGCAATAAAAGCCGTAGTGGAAGGCTGCGGAGTAATTTCGACCACCTCGGGATCTTTAACGTGCGCTCACATCGCACAGCACACGGACGCACTGAAAAACATGATTCCAAAGAGAGGGGAAAACAATAGAAAGGGGAGGGAGTGGCGTTTTAATGAAGGACGACAGGCATCTCAAGTCTGCTGCCCCGTACAAAATAGAAGCGCGTGTGCCAGTGCCGCAGAAACCGTGTCTTGCCGTCCGTTTCTAACTTTCCAGACAGATACTTCCAGACGACGAGGCGCAGCCTCTGCAAGGCTGGGTACATTGCGCGGACGGGAGTGCGGCGCGCCTCACCGAGGCACCTGCGACGCGACAACATAAACAGAACAGTGAACATAAGATGTTCAAAAGGCTTGCGCCGGCGCCTGACGCTGGGGTTGATGCGAACGTTAAACATTCTATTCGAGCCGCCACATTGTTCTCGCAATTACACATTCGAAAAAAAAAAAAACAACATGCGAGAGGCTCTCGGGAGCACTGCAGTTGGCACATGGGTCATTGGGTACAGTACCCCATCTGGCAAGGCGCTGTCTCGCGGGGAGGACGCCCCAGCGCCTAAGCTAGTCAAAATCTCGCACTTCATGTGGCAGCTGACAAGCTGCCCACGCTCGCCATTTGGGTACAGCGGTCTCTCGTTGCTCGTCAGCTGAAAGCCTGCAGACGGCTACTAATTCGCTGATGCGTATGGCTGGTAGGTCGCCTACACTACATCTGGCAGGTCTGCATCGAGAGTTGACCTTGTCTCGGCAACATCGCGGTAAAAAGGCAGAGGTCTGTCCGCCTGTGGACTGAGGTAATGTTCGGGTGTAAGCACACGACGCGCCGTGCTCATCCAGTACAGGGTGAGCGAGCGACCAGGTTAAAACTCGTCAGCCAATAGCCTCTCCACCAGCCTTAACGCGAGTACTCGAGCCACTGCAGGGATGCACGGCGGGCCAAGGCCTCCCTTGCTCCTCGGAAGGTGTAGGATGTGACGGGCGACTAGCGCTGTCCTGCCATCCCAAACAAAAGTCCCTATAAGGGACGCGAGTCTGTTCGTCACGCGACGCGGGATTGTCGCGATACGCGCCACATAAAAGGTGAAAACGCACGCTTTTCTCTTGACGACACTGACTTTAGTATTGAGCGTGAGGTTGAAACGCGCTGCGTCACAAAGGGCTTGCATTGCTCGCGAGAGAACTACGTCCCAGGTGCGGGGAGAAACCTCGCTTGGCTCAAACAGCAAGCCAAATACACGCACTGCGTCCGCAAACGGTACGGCGGCGGCTAAAGGGCCCCTGAACTGACCGAAGCGGAGTGCGATAATTTACTTCGGGGTGAGCTGCGCTCCAGATACAGCCGCGTATTCTGAAAAGATGTTAAAAAAAAAAACAATGAAGCTGTCATTGTCACGCACAAAGAGCGCAATGTCGTCCGCGTATGCAGATACAATGACAGTCTCCTGTACTACTGATGGAAAACCTCGAATGCGCCTCTCCGCCGCGACCATACGCAGCAGCGGGTCGAGTGAAATGGAAGTATGAACAGCACAGGCGAGAGCGGGCACCCCTGACGCACTGCCCGTGTCGTCGGAAAGCTGCCGGCAATTTGGCCATTCAGTACTAGTTCACTGCTAAGATCTGTGTAAAGGCCGCGTAGGAGCTGAACGAATTCGTCAGGAAAGCCAAATGAGCGGATCACGGCGAACAAGTAACCATGTTCTACGCAGTCGAAGGCCTTTGCCTGGTCCTAGGGAACAAAAGCTCCAGTGATCCGTTTGGCACAGGTGTATTCGAAGACGTCTCTTCGTCAGTGTCAGTGAAGCGAACACAGATCGTCTAGGTACCGAACAGGAATGGTATGGGCTAACCAGATCCTGAAGGTATATTCGCACCCTACGGACCAGCAATGTGGCTACAAGTTTATAGTCGGTGTTAAAGAGTGTATTCGGTTGCCAAGATGAGGGACTCGACGGCGTCATGCCCTCCTTCGGTATTAGAACGATACGGCCGACACTGAACTAGGGTGGCTTGGCGCCGCTCTCGAGGAAACAATTTACGAGCCTAAGTAAAGAAGGACCGAGGATGTCAAAGAATGTGGAATAAAAACCGGTTACAAGTCCGTCATGGACCGGGAGCGGTCGACTGGTTCATGGCGCTTAAGGCACAACGCACCTCCTCCAAAATTGCCGGTTTCTTAAGTGCCGAACATGCGTCTTCTGGAAGTTGAGGAAGAGGCCCACAGAAGGAGCCGACAGCTTCTTGAAAATGCTCCTTCTGGTCGAGGCCTTGCGACGAAAATAGGTCCGCGAAATGCTCGGTAAACGAGTTGCGGATGTCCGCGGGTTCCGAAGACGTCGTACCGTTCGCAAGCGTGACGCTCTCCACGCCGTTCGCAAGCGTGACGCTCTCCACGCGAGTTTGCCTGTTACTGCGCTGGCAACGGCTCGAGCGTGTCTGAGGTCCGCGCCATCCTCAAGCGGCACATTTGATGGTCCCGCTGAGAGTGATGCGCGTGAACTGTCTTCGCGGATGCGGTGATAACGCGCGCGCAGCGTCTCGAGATATTCGCGCATCGCGAACGTAAGTGTTTCGCCGCCACGTACGATGCGCATACGACGCAGAACTTCATTCAGCATGGTCGTAATGCGGACACGCCGCGCCTTCTCCGCACACACAAAAACATCGCACCAGCGTGTTTTCAGCGCGTCCCAGCTAGCAGGTGTTATGTCACCAACTGCGGCCACAGACAAGCACAAATCTCTGCGTATATCAGTGAAGCACTATTCATCGCGTAGTACCGCTGCATCCATGCGCCACATCAAGGGGCTGCTTGCACGGCCCGGCGCTGCCCGCAGAGTGACCGTGACCGGGAAGTGATTCTAGTTTAAGACCTGGTGGGAAAGGCAATACCTCACACTGTAGAAAGTCAGGTGCCATGGCGGAGGGGATGTAAACGCGATCTATTCGGCTCCCACTGTGGCCCCAGGCCCCTTGATGTCGCGTATTGTGTATTAAACAGAATTGAAATCCCGAGCAAAAAGCCATCGATGCAATAATAAAGCGCTAAAAATGGTCTTCAAGAGGATTGTAGTGCATGCATGCCATTAAAGAAAACCGGAATAGATGCGAAAAAAGATTGTAGGAATTTGCAGCGTGTATCACAAAGCGTGAAGAGTATATTGATGTTTATCAACCCCTCGCATCTTATTGCCTGATGATCGTTTGTCTGTTATCTGCATTTTTTTGCTAACAACACATAAAATACTTTTAATGGCCTTCGCCTGGTCCAAGCAAACGAAAGCTCCAGTGATCTGTTTGGAACAAAAACGTCTCTCGTTAGTGCCAGCGAAGCAAACACCGATCGTCCAGGTACCGCGTAGGACTCGTATGGGCTAAAAAAACCTGCAGGTAGATTCGCGCCCTACGAACGAGCAATGTGGCTACGAGTCGGGTAATCGGTCGCCAGCATGAGGAATACGGCAATGCCATGCCCACAGTTGCCAGATGGGAGGGAGGTTTGACACCCGAAGTGCCCTGCCCCAGAGCCACACATGACTCATCACCCCGTCATCCCTGTTTCAACACCTCCGGCAGGCTCCCTACTACGAACAGATCGACCACTAAAAAAAGGTCCCTCAAGAGAACCGGGTTGCGGTGCAAGCATGCCATTAAAGAAAACTGGAATAGATGCAAAAAAAAAATTGCGAACAATTATAGGCGTGTATCACAAAGCGTGAAGGGTATATTGACGTTTACAACTCCTCGCATATTATTGCCTGATGGTGGTCTGTCTGTTATCTGCATTTTTTTGTTAACAACACATAAAATACTTTTAATCCCACCCCTTAAAAATTTGGTGGTCTCTTATACCTCTCTTAGAGGGGAGACGCGGAAGCCTACCAGTCCTCTGTCATGTTTTGCCTCTCATCTTTTGCCTGAGGGGTGGTGAAGGGTGGCAGTTCCTGGCCCTACGGGGCCGAGACGGTAGGTCAACACCGCTTGCGGCGGGGGCTAGCCAGCCACCGAATTTTATCTGTTGTAGGCCATCATTGCACCCGCCACCGCTTAGGTGGTGGTGGCGGACGACGGCTGTTGTAGCGGCGCGCGTCTTTCTCTCCGTTTTCCTTTTTTTTTTCTTTCTTGTCTATTGTCTCTTCTGTCCGTACGAGGCAGTGGAGGTGGCTCAGCTACAGAACCAGTAGCAGGCCCGTGCATTTCTTTTCTTTCTTCCTGCAGCCACAACAACATCTTTTGCCTATTATCGGCGTTCGTTGCTGTGCTACATATAGTTATATTTGGTTTACAGGAAAGAAATAGCGAAGTATCTGATTGTCTTTCTCCGGCGTGTTTGGACGTACACCATCGCTTCTGCTGTGTGGCGTTCCTTGGAGCGCGTTCAAGTGTGGCAATGAAGACGGCAGGAACGCTAGACACGAACCAATCTCGTCGAATCGACGAATATGACAGATCTCGAGCACCGCCGGGGTGGCGCAGTGGTAAGACGCCCGACTACTGTGCCGGAGTTCCCGGGTTCAACCACCACCACGGCGGCTGCGTTTCGATAGAGGCGAAACGAAGTGGCGTCCGTGGGCTGTGCGATGTCAGCGCACGTTAAAGATCCCCAGGTGGTCGAAATTATTTCGTAGCCCTCCACTACGGCTCCTCTTTCTCTCTTTCCACTTTCACTCCCACCTTCCTCCCTTCCCTTACGGCGCGGTTCAGGTGTCCACAGAGCAAGTGTGACAGATACTGCCCCTTTCCCTTCCTGTGAAGCAACCAACCAACCAATCTCGCCCACAAATAGCGCACACAATTCTCGCCTGTGGGATTTCGTTCCATGAGTCTAGAAAGGCGCTCGTTCGATGGAGGCGAAACGAAGAGGCGTCCGGGTGCTGTGCGATGTCAGCGCACGTTAAAGATTCCCAGGTGGTCGAAATTACTCCGTAGCCCTCCACTACGGCTCCTCTTTCTCTCCACTTTCACTCCCACCTTCCTTCCTCCCTTTACGGCGCGGCTGAGGTGTCCACAGAAAAACAAGTGAGACAGTTACCGCGCCTTTCCCTTCCTATAAATAAATATAAAAAGAAAACAAGTGAGACTTACCGCGCCTTTTCCTTCCTATAAATCAACCAATCAGAAAGGCGTTCGTCTTAAAAGCAGTTCTCAGATATTGAAAGTGCAGTAAGCCTTTGAAGAAAAAATTCAGGTAAACGATTATCGCTTTCACATCTCCACAATCTTGAACTGTGTAGAAATCAAGCGCTAGTTTAGTCGCCCGATGACAATACCATGTTTCCGACCGCTTGAGCCTTGGCGACAAGACGTAGACTACTAGGGAAAGAAAGCTGCACCTGACGCGGCTGAGCTAAATAAGAGTTGCGGTGGCAGACGCGTGGAAGTCCGGTCGAGAGATTGCGAGGATGTGTAACCGCTCCTTTCGCTTCTCTCCCTATCTATGTGGGAAGACGTGCTGGAAACTTCACTGCAAGACTTCAGTCTCAAGCTTGTGGGTTGGCAACGCTGGCGTTCTTTTGTGTTATCTTGCCGCAACGTATAAACAGTTAAATGATTCACTGAAAAAAATCGAAACTCAACTTTCACAGTGTTGCACTTGAGAAACTGAAATATTTAATAAGTCAAGTAATCTGTTACTCGCTACAAAGCATTTCTGCAGTGTCGGTATTGATGCGTTCATTCTTTTGAATTAGTCCAGTGCGCGCACGCTTTTCTTATGCAAGGGGAAAAGCCGGAAATGTCCTGTTTTAATAAACATGGACTGTCGTCTAACTTGTCACTTTCTGGTTTATTGCTTTTCCGGTAATGTACAGAGTGACAATTCGCAGCAAGGAACACCCCCCTTCATACTTCATACGTGTGATAACGGCAAATTTGGTAATAAAAAATAGCCAGTGTGCACTTTTCAACAGAAGTGTTTCACGAGGCTCTAGCGCCGCCAACTCTCTGCTGTCGAAGACGAAGAATTCGCCATTCTGGCTTCCGCATGAGCGAAGTGGGAGGCAAGCATACAAAAAAAGCATCAGAGTTGCAGTGTTACAAAGTTACAGACTGTGCGCAATACCGGAGGTATGACAACCAACGATCCAGAGAATTCGACCCAATATCCGCCGAATACAATTTATGTTAACAAGCATCATAAGGATCGTTGTGTTCCTCAGCATATAAGGTGTACAACTCTAGCATCGCCCAAGTGTGTGTAAATGTTTCGTTTAGCACTGCTTGCACTTGCTGTAGCGAGCTGGTCGACCACCATATTACAGAGTCAGCGCGTGGACTAATGCCACAGGGTTCAGTTATGCTCTTTTTCTTGATTGATTTCAAGTCAGAACTATCAGTCACTCGAGGATATGGATCTAGCGGCTATGTGAACTAAATGAAGTATCAGTTCAATTCAGTTCAGTCATTCAGTCGTGTCCGACTCTTCGTGACCCTATAGACGATATCACGCCACGCTTTCCAGTCTCTCACTATCTTCCTAACATCCCATAACTTCATCTGCAGCGCCTCGAGGATGCCATCTAACCATCGCGTTCGCTGCCTACCTCTTCTCCGGTGACCCTCAACCTTTCCCAACATCAAATCTTTCTCCAGCGACTCCTCTCTTCTCATCAGATGACCAAAGTAGCTGAGCTTTAATTATTTAACTAATTTATTTATTATAACCTCAAAGGCCCCATTGAAGGGGTATTACATGAGGGAGTGGGTTTCAGGGCATAATATTGCTTCAAGTGATGGTTTGAACAGTGATGGGTCTGTATGGAGCACGACGTCGGCAGGCAAGTCATTCCAGTCTTTTGCTGTGGGAACGAAAAACGAATATAGATGCGCAGATGTACGGGCTTGCGGAGGATGGGTTGTCTTTTCGTGGTTCGTGCGGCTGGAGGTGCGGTATGCAGGGATGATAACAGATTCGTGCAAAAGATGATAATAGAATTTATGAAATGGAGATAGTCTTGCGATGCTACGCCGGTTAGCTAAATTTGATAAATGAGCATTGTATTTTAGTTTGGTTACACTTTCATGATAAAAATATGCAAAGAAGATGAATCTAGCGGCGCGGTTTTGTATTGTTTCTGGTGTGTTAGAAAGATTAAGTTGATTATTGTCCCAAATAACGCATGCATCTTCTAGTTTGGGCCATACAAATGTTACATAGGCTAGTGATTTTAATGATGGTGGTGCTAGACGTAGTGTTCGCCAAAAATACCCCAGAACTCGATTTGCTTCTTTAGAAATTTGAGTTACGTGGTATGTCCACTTAAGATGATGTGTTAAGTAAAGGCCAAGGTATTTATGTGTGGTTACAGCTGCAATTTCTGAGTTAGCTGTTAGGTACTCAAAAGGTGGTTCAGAGGGACGCCTGTGAAAAGAAAGTAAACAAGTTTTTTTTCACGTTAAGAGACATGAGCCATTTACTGCAGCAAGTTAAAATGCGATTTATGTCAGATTGAAGAAGTTGGCGATCACTGTGAGTGATTATGGGACGGTGCACAACACAATCGTCAGCAAACAGGGGTATATGTTAGAGCATATGTCAGTTGGCAGGTCGTGTATATAGATAAGAAAAGCAGGAGCCCTAGGACTGTGCCCTGGGGTACCTCAGATATAACCTCCAATGAGCAGTCAGGGTTTATTGTCGACAATATTGGCTGATTTGATCTTCTGGCCGTCCTAGAAACTCTCAAGAGTCTCCGCCAGCACCACAATTCAAACGCGTCAATTCTTCGGCGGTCAGCCTTCTTCACAGTCCAACTTTCGCATCTATACATCACAACTGGAAAGACCATTCCACGAGTTATACGGATCTTGGTTGGCAGTCTAATGTCTCTGCTCTTTACTAGGCGGTAAAGGCTAGCCATGGCTATCTTTCCCAGAAGCAGGCATCTCCTAATTTCATGACTGCAGTCTCCTTCCCGGGTAATCTTGGGGCCGAGAAGAGGAAATCTGTCACAGCTTCCACTTCTTGTCCCTTGATGCTCCAGGACTTGATAGGGCAACACGCCATGATCTTTGTCTTTTTAATGTTCAGTTTATGCCTAAACTTTTCACTCTCTTCTTGTACGCGCATCAGAAGTCCCCCGAGTTTCACTTCACTTTCTGCCATTAAAGTGCTATCATCCGCATATCTAAGGTTGTTGATACGTTTCCCAGCAATCTTCACTCCAGCTGACGACTCGTCCAGACCGGCCTTCCTCATGATGCACTCAGCATATAGGTTAAATAGGCAGGGCGACAGTATGCAGCCTTGTCTCACTGCTTTCTCAATCGGAAACCAATCAGTAAGACCATGCCCAGTTCTGACTGTGGCCTCTTGTCCTTCATACAGGTTCCTGAGGAGACAGATGAGGTGAATTGGAACTCCCATCTCTTGGAGAGCTTGCCATAATCTACGCAGTAAAACGCTTTCTCATAATCAATAAAGCAGAAGTAGATGGGTTTCTGGGACTCTCTTGCTTTTTCCATGATCCAGGGAAGGTTGGCAATCTGGTCTCTAGTTCCTCTGCCCTTGCGAAACCCAGCTTGCACGTCCGGAAGCTCCCGATCCACATACTGCTGCAGCCTACTTTGGAAGATTTTCAACGTCACCTTGCTAAGATGCGAAATCAGCGCGATCGGGCGGTTGTTTGGCCAATCTTTGGCACTGCCCTTCTTTGGGATGGGTATATAAACTGACCTCTTCCAATCCTGTGGCTACTGCAGGGTTGTACAAAGGTTCTGACATAATGTATAAAGAACGTTAACAGCGACGCCATGGTTGAGGTTTTGAAGCAATGCAGCTGGAATGTCATCAGTTCCGCTAGCTTTGTTCTTAGCAAGGCTGGCTAAGGCCCCTTCAACTTCACTCTTCAGGATGCCCGGCTCGAGATCAGTAATCACAACCGTCTTATGTTTGGTTTGCACATCTGGGTCCTTCTGGTACAGTTGTTCCGTGTATTCCTCCCACCTCTCCTTTATATCTGAGGCTTCAGTGAGGTCCCTGCCTCGTTTGTCCTTTATCGCGCCCAGCTTAGCACAGAAGCTTCTTACGGCCAGCGGAGCGGAGCGGGCGAGCGAATACACCAACGGAGAGGCGCGCGAGAAATGTGTTTTAACCGGGCGGATCGCCGATCTTCTCGAGCGGAGTAGAGTCGCTTGCTCTGCTGCTTCACCTCTCGGTCACAATTCGAGTTAGAATGAAAAGAATACCAATTAAGCCTGCTAATAATGCGCCGAAACTGTTTAGTAAAGGTAGATTCTGTGTTTTTAGTTAGTTATTTGGTATATTTTGTGTTTTATACGTACAAAAAAGCAGTCTGTTAAACAGAATATGTTCGCCAGTTCCAGTCAAATCAAGCCGAAACATAAGTCAGCTGTTTTCTCGCGCATTCGCGAATTGGCGGCTACTGCTGCTGTTTGACTCATGCAGAAGAGCACACTACAGGACCCGCTGCTGCTGTCGCAACTTACCTGGACCGAAGTTGGAGATGGGCAGTACCTGGAGGTATTTGGCGGACACGATGTGAGCCCTTTCAGCGCGCGGACTTTTGAACATTGATACGATAGACGATGGTGTCTTTAGGACGTATTTTAGTTTCGAGAAGGAGCATATACGCAGACTTCAGCGGGCCATGTGCATACCCGATAAGGTCGTAACTGCGCAAAGGGTTGCGGTTCCCGGAGATGAAGCCATCCGCATTACCCTTCGACGGCTGGCACATCCGAACCGGCTGTGTGGTCTTGAAGATCTTTTCGGGCGGCACAGTTCAACGATATAATCACTGACGAACGAAGTTATGCGCCATATCGACGAGCGGTTTTTCATTTGCTCGACGATGTAAATAGCCATTCTTGGCTCAGTCTCGAAACGCTGGAGAAATTCTGGCAGGTAAGTTGCAATTACAGCAGAATAAAGGTCAAGGTTGTGAAAAAAAATTTCTTAACCTAGAATTTCACTTACATTTTGAGGCTGTCCAGCCAAAGGTGCCCCACTGACAAACTACTGGGGTTTCATCGATGGTACAGCAAGGGCAATATGCCGACCATCAAGGAATCAGAAACTTTACTTTAGTTGCCCCAAGCGGTTTCATGCCTTGAAGCTGTACCGACAGAAGGTGCCGCATATCTATAACGCTAGTGCGCTTTTGGCGAACTGTCATACATGTTTGTATTATGCCCAGGTATCGCATTACTTCGGTCTTGATCCACCAGATCTTGAAACTTACCTTACTCCTCGGTACTTTTACCACTCACAAATCTTTCTGAAATGTGATTTATTTACGCACAAGATGTACAGTATTTTACCAAGACAGTTTTCTGGGTATTCATGTCATGCGCAGTTTGCGCTGAAGCAATCAAAAATGCTTGAGTCTGTTCTTTGAATATCCTCTGCAAGTTCTCTAGCAGCTTCTCATGTTCTCTGTTATAACGTCTCACTTCAAACTCATGCTTTCTGTCCTCCAAGTCCAATCTGCTTTCGTGGAGAGCGAGACGCCGCGCTTCATTTTCAACTTGTTATTTTTTAATTTCTTGCGCTTTTCTGCGTAGCTCATAGTCGTTTCTTTCTCGCATGGTGATCAGCTGAAGCCCGATGCTCTGCAACCCTCGGGTGCCTGCAAAAAAAGACAAACAGCTTTATACCAACCTTAAATTCTGTTGAGCTTCTCCACTGGAGCAAAATAGTCACAAATACATGTTTCTACCAGACGCAGTCAGTTGACATGTGACATTCGCGGATAACCGGAACTTTGTATACAGAACGAGTACCACAATATGTGCACGTTGTACAAAAATAAAATGGACTGTTATGAGGACAGTAAACAGTTTATGACCCTTGTGTTTCTGCTTGTGTGCCATTTTTGTTATGTCTAACAGAGTACCTCTTGATATGTAGCCTGTGTACTAATTAGCAGAATATTAATGAAGACATCATTTCTTTCGGTGGGTTTTTAGGATCCTATACAAGCCAGATTGCAAAGTACAGGTGGAAAGAGAAGTTTCTTGGCCGTGTGAGCAGAGGTGGGCATTTGACCTCAAAAACCTCGACCTCACCTCAAACTCAAAAAATAAGGGAGTAATTACTCATTGCATCCACCCAAGCGCAGCCATACGGCTACAAAGGGAAGCTATACAGCTTTCTCAGAAACTCGTAGTTAAAGAAAAATTCGTCTTGATCCGGGAATCGAACCCGGCACCACCGCCTTTCCGGGGCAGTCGCTCTACCGACTGAGCTAACCAGGACGGTCAGCAGATCAGATGGTAGGGCGAGAGCGAATTGATCTTTAACTCGAGGTGGGAATGGTGTTGGTCAGATATTTAAGGGAATCCCCCAAGGTGGAGTAGATTTCTAATAAGGGAGTAACTCAAAAAATATTTGGTGACCTCACTCAACCTCAACCTCATCAATTGAGGTTGAGGTCCCCCAGACGACCTCACCTCACTTTTCAGGTGACCATTGGCGACCTCACTCAACCTCACTTCAAACTCAAAATGTGAGGTTGAGGTCGGGCGCTCGATCTCAAAAAAAAAAATCATTAAATTAAACTGAACTTAAAGCAAATATACATTTCTTGGTAATCCTGGGGTAAATATAGGCTAGCCAGAATTTTGTCGTATGAAGCCTGCATTTTACTCCTAATTTTATACTACAATTATTATCCTGGATAAAAGCAGAAAAACTCTGGACACTACATGTCCAACTCTGCACTAAAGTGGCAATCCTCTCTCCCTCCTTGCCTACCCTTTTGTGGTCGGTTTCAATCTAAGGCCTACATGGGTACCACGTTTACTACGCATAAGCCCATAATGCAATACAAAGAGTTTATCCCATCTGACGCACATGAATAAGATTCGTATTAGAAATAAAACAAGCCAGTTCTTACTATAAACTGAAAAGACAAATGCTGTTGACCCTAGTGACGACGACAACAATGACGATATGCTCTTTTTCTTTTCTTGCCACATAGCGCTAAACAGACAGGGACACAGCGAGACACACGGGACGGGCGCTTTTTTTTTTATCACCCGTCCCGTATGTCTCGCTGTGTCCCTGTCTGTTTAGCGCTATGAGGCAAGAATCCGACACCAACGCGCCCAAGCTTTCATCCTTGCTCTTTTTCTTAATTCGAAAAAAAAATTGATGATTGCCGAGCTTTTTTTAATACACTGTACATTGTTTTGCTAAAGAATACATTAAGAAAAAATAGGAATACAGTCGTGCCTCCTTAGTATAGAAGCTTTGGTTTCCGACCAAAACTGTCCATAAAACGAGTCATTCATAATAACGAGTCATGAATAAAAACGAAAAGTATATAATTGAGAAAAAATTATAATTAATGGCTGCTGTTTTAATTAATTTGGGTACATACACACAGCCGAGATGTCGATGCTACCCTCTTCTCCATGAATCCGTCGACCCGAAACGTGATGTCTGTTCTTAAACCTTGTCAACCATCCTCTTGAGTAGCTGAAGTCAGTAACGCCTAGACAGAGCGTAGAATAATATTTCTCAGTAAACATCTCCCTGTTTTACTGAACAAAAATTCCGTAAGTCATCACAGGTAAAACCTATCAAGACGGAGGAGGAGACATCAGGCGACGGATAATCATGAAGGTGGGCCTGCGGTGGAATCGCGATAGTGATTATGAGAAATGGACAATGGACAATCGATATACTGCTAACCTTCTCGAATTCATAAGCACATCTGGACTGCACTCCTTCTTTTAACTTTCTATCTCCTGCATCCCATTCCCCCTTTCTCAACTTATGCCTTGTGGCAAACTCTTCGAAAAAAAAAAAAAAAAAAAAAAAAAAAAAGACGGAGGAGAGGAAGCACCGATAATGTTGCCGAGGCAGCGAGCCTTCTCTTGAAGCATTTCGTCGCTCACGACAGCACCATTCGCGTGCACATTCCCGAACCACATTAACAAGGCTGACTCCACTTTTTCGCGAATGTGCTGGGCGCTGTCGGACTGTGGCTTACGCTGTGATGCCGACGTTGAGCCATTTATCGGAGTCCGGTAGTATATATAGATGGTATACCGTCGACCTGACGAGGCTGAGGCCTAGTTAAACTTGGGTCCAGTCTTTCACGGCTTGGATTGACTGAGATTGCTTTTGCCGCTTGTATTCACAGATTTCCCGCTTCGCGCCTAAGTTCAGCTCCATTTTAACTCCCACCATGCCAGAAGTCAGGTTAAAGTTGAGAGTTACAGGCTACTGCTTCTTTGCACTCTTTTTCCCTAGTTAACCTCCCTGACTTTCCGTTCTTCTGATTCTCTTTCTTGCCTTGTACTGTTTTTGTAAGGAAGCGAGGGAGTCAAGTTGGCAGGCTACTATAAAGAGGGCTATCAAACAGCCCTTTCCTGTGCCGTTTGTATTTGTTCCTATGAAACAAACACTGCAAGGTGAAGTACAGTTTAGAACGACGGCTAGCCGACTACGAAGAGCTCAGACCTTGTCAAGGCCGCATCGTTGACTCAAGGCGAAGCCGACACGCGGATCGCTGTGGGGCAAAATGTGGTAGTTCGGCAGCGCAACAGTGACGAAAACCAGGAGCATGAGAAGGAAGGGCGTCCAGGACGGGACGCCCGGTCCTGGTTGCGTGATCGTCGCGTTTCTTTTGTCGCTCTACTTCGTGAGTGTGTCTTAACCCTGACCGAAAAGCGTTAACGGCTTCATGGAACACACTTTGTGTTCTGGGATAGAAAAACTTGAGTTCCCACCCCCAATTTTGGCGCTTGTCTTTCTTCTTATTGTTTCTTTCTTACACTTTTACCGGCCTCTCTTCTGTTCACGTTCAGCAGAATTTATTGCGACCACATGTTGCTGTCTTCCCGACTGCGGCCTCTAGTCGCGGCGCTGCCGCTGCACCCAGAAATCTCCCGGTTCCCTCCTTTTGGGGTCTTTCTTAGTTAGCTGACCCTCGGTTTGCTGTGTACGATCCCTGTCAACCACCCAACTTTTCTCCTCCTCTTCCCTTCCTTTCCGCTCTTGCCCCCCCCCCCCCCCCCTTCCCTCCTAAAACGACGACACGCCCGCTTTGGTTCTTTCCAACTCCACAGGACTCGTTCAGGCTTCCGACCGTATCGGCTGTCGCATAGGTTCCCGGCATGCGCACCCTTCTTTAACTTGCGTTCGGACTCCCCTGCTTTTTTCAAACGATGTCCATATCAACGAGACAAAAATGCATGGGCCGAATAGGCTGCGTGCATTCATTCCATCTGCATTGTTCAGAGAGCTAGTTTCTATATTAACGAGACATAAATACATTGAAAAATCTTCGCCCCTAGAAAAACTGTCCATAATTCGGGTCCTCCATATTAACGGATGTCATATTAACGGGGCACAAATTTTCCATAATAGCCACTCGTGAAACGACTTGTGAAGACTAAATCTCCAACAAAACAAACAAAAGAGGGAAAGACAGCAAAACACCAATTAATCATAAAACTCGGCCAACGCCGAATAATCCTTCAGAAAATTTCGAGGAGGAATGCTGTTTATCCTATGAGGTCCCAACCGGCCACTCCTGGGCGTTAGTTTATAATTCTGTGAGCCCGTGGAGTATTGCAAGAATTGGTGAAATTGCTTCTTCGAATACCACGCTTATATTAAAAAATTACAAGGGTCGGAACGGCTGGGAAAAAGGGTTAAACGTGAACCACTTTGCTGTCGCGAACATCGGCTCGCCCGTCAAATTTCGCCGGAGCAAAATGTCCAACTCCCACCCGCCTAAACACACACACAAACACACACACACACACACACACACACACACACACACACACACACACACACACACACACACACACACACACACACACACACACACACACACACACACACACACACACACACACACACACACACACACACACACACACACACACACACACACACACACACACACACACACACACACACACACACACACACACACACACACACACACACACACACACACACACACACACACACACACACACACACACACACACACACACACACACACACACACACACACACACACACACACACACACACACACACACACACGATATAAATACTTGTACGTCCGAACCGAATACTGGATGCCATTTCGCCAACAATTCTGAGACGAGATTCTTTGTGGTATTCACTTGTTTTCCTTTGAAGACTGAACTAATAAATTGCACGGTGGTGTCTCCGAAGCTGCTTTGCCGCATGCACCGTAGGTGAATCTAGAGAAACCGTTTCCCCGTTAGTGTCGTATAGTTACAGCACATTAACGTAAAATAAAGACAAGAACAACAGAAAGAAGGCGAGCAAGCAGCCCTGAGGGACCGCGCCCCCCGCTGTGCACGCGCTCCTCCCTTCGCCGTCCGTCTGTAGGCATCTCGTTTTGCTCATGAGGTGAATGCCGAACTGTCACCAATACACACCAAAAGGCAGTGTGTGCCAGCTCCGCTTTCAGAGACTAGATCGCGCTTTCCAATACTTGCAAAAGAAAAAGAAAAAAACTAAATAACCGCGCGGGTAAGTGGTAAGGGGAGTTGTGCTATGGGCCTCTGAAAAGATGCCACTAATGTGAGGGAGGAAGCCTGCTCTCTTTTCGGCAGTGTACGAACTTAATTGACATACAAGAAAATATATATAAATAAATACCATGTTGACGAAAGTAATAACAAATATCTCACACTAAAAACAGAAGAGAACTGCGCTTCCCAGAGCGTATAGAAGGTTTGAGACATCGACTTAATACTGCATTCCTCAGTGCTAGCATGTAATTGGCTTCATATCACGTACATCTAAATTGATTTTTAAAGAAAAAAACAAATATCTGAAAAAATTATTCCGACATCTGGCCACAATAATTTTCATCCGATTGATCTGTCCGTCTCGAGCAGACGGGAGCACAAAACAGACACGTTCAGTTTGCCACACCAATTCGTCCGTCTAGACACCAAAATCTCGAGCCGGAAACCATCTCAATACTTTCTAGCTCATGAAAACATGCAAGAGAACGTTTTTGTCTTTTTTTTTCTGCCCCTGAATAAGAAATTTCAAGAGAAAACTGATATTATGAAGTTAAGAATCCCTTACTCTCCTCCTTCCTCCTGCATTGCTTGATTTCACTAGAATTTGCGAGAGAAATAAAGGGCCTTAGCGGAGCGAAATCATTTTTTTTCATTGCGCTTTACTGCATACAAGCCCATATATTTTTCTGTCTCTTCTATCTGCGCAAATGGTTAACATGCGCAGGCTTTTTCCTGTATACCAGTTGCGTCTTATAAGCTGTGCCGTCCATTTCATCCTGTTGCATGTTTCACCGCTACGCTAGCACATTCATCACCTGTGAATCTGTTAGAAGAAACAAGCAGCACAAGACCAAAGAGAGGTTGTTCTGGAGAATACAAGAATATAAATTTACAGGACCGGAATATAGAACGATGACGTACAATTCTAAAGGGAGGACTTCGATAAAATGCCCAGATGGTATTGTGCCGGTTTTTCTGGTTTGTTCATGTTTTTTTTTTAACTGTCAGTATCACATCCCCTAACAATTTCGCTGCACCATTTTCTGTTAAGTTTCCATGTAATGTACAGCGGGGTCCTTTATCGAATGTAAGGCAGCAGCAGTGACGTTAGTGCCTGGAAACGGGCTTGCACAAGACACAGTTCTGCTCCGCGCCGTCTGCGCAAAGACAATATGCTTCGCTTTTTAGTTTGCTGGTTTCTTTGCGGCATCCGACAAAAGCACCGCAGGTCAACGTGAGTTATGTGCTTTGCGCGCTCCTGGGTGTTTGAGCCTACGGCAAGTATCGGCACAAACAAGTCAGACGAAACGGGGGTGGCTGGCGCGGGGCATGAGGAGTTCGTGAAGTAAAAAAAAAAAGTCTCTTTTTAAGTAGACCAGAGGGAAGCGTCCTCGGGCTGCGGACATTACGGTGGAATGCCGAAAGCTGGGCAAGGGCTGCGGCATCCGGTCGTCCGATTGACCGAGAGTTGGCGGGCACACCGCGGCAGTACGCTCGAGCTCCGCGACAAAAGGGGCGCTCTTCGAAGAAAGCCGCGGCAACAGCAAAAAGCCTGGACCTCACAATTTCGACCTCACACAATGACGACCTCACTCAACCTCAAACACACGCGTGAGGTTGAGGTCCAATTTCGTGACCTCACTCAAAAAATTTTGAGCTATCACCGACCTCACCTCAACCTCACCTCACTCCGTGAGGTTGAGGTCGACCTCATGAGGTCGAAACCTGATGAGGTTTCCCACCTCTGCGTGTGAGAGACAATAACGATTGCTTTTGTTTTATCCACCAAGCATGTCAAGCCCACAATGAGGCAGGAAAAAGACAAACAAACGCACGTTTGGTGATCGGGGTTATGTTAGAGTAATGTGCCAGATAAACTAGAATCGGTAATATTTCCGTGAAGCCAGTGGAATAGCTTTTTTAATGAATACAATTTAACTGATCGAGTGAGCAGATAAACGCAGCGCCTTTCAATAGAGACTAAAAAGAAAAGGAAAATCGACCTCGGCTGCATTAGCAAGGCGCCTTCAAACATCTGTGGGTATACGAGCCGCGTACACGGTCCTTGCGGTGAAGGCAAGGTATCTACATTGGTGAAGGCGCTAAAGTGTGTTGAAAAACGATCTTCGAACAGGCGGCGGCCCGACGAGCGCGCAAACAGAGCTCTCGCCCCATTCAGTGGTTGCTGTGAGGTTTCGAATGTCTCTTCCGAGCGGTGACCGAAACCCGAACAGATGCGCAGCGCTTAATGTTAGGCGGTGGGCTTGCCGATAAAACAGCTCAGACAACAGTTGCTTTGTTCTAAAGTAAGCGAAGGCACTTTCCACACCACAGTAAACGGCAGCCCGCATTTGCGTTTCACGCTTTATAACGCGAAGTGCTGCTTTTCTTTCTTGCTGGTGTATCATCGAGAAATGCATTTTTTTTATCACTCATCGAGGCCGGCCGCGCAGCGGTACTGACGGTGATCGACTAGGTGTAAAGACTGCATAATCGTTCTCTCATTTCGCGTCAATTGTATTTCTAAGCACTGGCATTACACGTTTTAGTTGTGCAAAAGTAAAACTCATCTTTTAAGGTTCTTGACGTCCTGCTGTCGCCAGCATATTAGTAAATCCACGCGGTCTTTTGCTCCGCGCAGCGTAAGTTCGCGGCCCATCACATGGTTCACGATGCGCACAACTTCGATCCATTTATGGTCATCTCGAACTCCAAACGGCCTCGTCGCTGACACCTCACGTAATAGACACAAGTCTTCCTCAGCGGTGAAACACCTCCGGGCTTTCTTAATTTGTAAACGGGCCTCAGCTGGGGTCGCCGTCGACAACGGAGCAGCGCCGGTGGCTGTATTGACGGCTGCCATCTTGATTACCCATACACGCCCGCGCGCTCTTACGCACGCTCGCGCGCTGCCGATCGCTCCGCTGCAGAGGGCTCCTCAGCGGGGCGTAAGCTGAGCGTCGTAAAAACGCTGGCCAGTCCAGCGACGTGCGCATGCGCAGTGGCCTCTCCGCTCGTCCGCTCCTCTCCGCTAGCCGTAAAAACGCTGAGCTAAAACTCTCTATTGCCGTGAAACCTTCAAAGCAGGATTTGTTGTTGTTAACAGCCGCCGGTATACGGCCTTATCACTCTGATTCTGGATCGCGTAGCAGTTCCGTATTCTTTGTTTGTTAATGCTCGATGTCGCGAGTCACACCTTTATCAGTTTTCGTTGTAGCGCAAGATGCACCGAGATCTGTCTCGAAGATTCCGGCCACTCGTGTGTCTTTCTACAATGTTCCAGCCTGTGCTGGTAGCTGTTTGCGACGTTATCTAGATTGTTCTGAGCAGCCTTTAAATTGAGCGTTGACGAGTGTGACGGGCAATATTTGTTCGACGATCGACGAGCACGTTTGTTGCTATCGCCGCCGCCGAGTTGCTTAGTTCTTTTGCGGGCGCAAGTCAGCCCAAATAAAGAGTTCCTTTAGTGCAATTATCGACCCCTTCATTTGTGTCGTTGACCTCGTCACCACTACGTGACATCTGGTGGAGGTGCTGTTCTTGATCCTTCAAGCGAAGACCTCAGCCTTATTCCTGTCGCCCTGGAAAACCAGCCTACACGTCACCGATCCAGCCGCCTTCCAAGGCTTACAACCCGAACACGGCCTGTTGCCTGACACCATTCGATCTCGGAAGGCATCAACGCTGACAATGGCCCAGCCTACAGCACCGGTTGTTTTCATCCGACCCCGTGAGCCCCCCTGCTTCCATGGACGACCGGATGAAGATGCGGGAGACTGGATGGACCTTTTCGACCATGTGGCAGAATTCAACGGTTGGAACGATGCTGCGAAACTCAGGCAGGTCTACTTTGTTCTTCAAGGACATGCCCGAGTTTGGTTTGAAAATCACGAGACTTCTTTCAAGGATTGGGAGGTATTCAAAGCACAGTTCTTGATGGCCTTTACAAGTTCTGTGCGAAAAGAAAGAGCTTAGGCCCTCCTCCAAACAAGAATTCAACTACCAAACGAGCCCGTCCTGGCCTACGTAGAGGAGATGAAACGCCTGTTTCGCCGCGCCGACCCTAACATGACCGAAGGCGAGGGAGTGAAATTCCTAATGCGAGACGTTAAAGAGTCGCTTTTTGCGAAGCTTGTCCGGAACGCGCCGAGAACTGTGGAACAATTTGAAAGTGAAGCATCGACCATCGAGAACACGTTGGACACCCGGATGCGCCACTATGAGCGACCACTTCAACCAGACTACTCATTCCACTACCTCAGCGCATCTGCAAGCGGAGAGAACCTTCGGGACCTCATCCGGGAGATCGTGCGAGAGGAGCTCCGCCGAATGCTGCCATCATCGCAACAACCCCAGGTGGCGACGCTCGCAGACGTCGTCCATGAAGAAGTTCAGCAGGCGCTGGGCGTTCCTAAAGTGACGACTCCGACGGCTCCAGAGCATGAATCAGCAGCGATGGACTATGCAGCTGCATTATGTCGTCCTGCACCCCGACGCGACCTCCCAAGCCGACGCGACCTCCCAAGCCCTCGTCGCTACCATCATACTTCCGAAACCCGCCCCTTGGTCCCCGCCCGCCAAGCCTACCAACGACCCCCAAGCACCAGAAAGTGCGATGCCTGGAGGACAGCAAACAACCGACCGCTCTGCTTCCATTGTGGTGAGGCAGTACACATCCTCCGTCACTGCCCGTACTGGCTGATCGGCCTCTGTGGTTTCGCTCTCGACGGCCCACGACCCCGTCCTGGCGAGCGACCACAGGAAATCAACGACTTCCTGCGCAGCGGAGAGCACTCGTCGCCAAGGCATCTGTCACGCTCCCCATCGCTGTAGAATGGCCGATTTGCGTCGCCGGGCCGCAGTTACGTGCAAGAACGGTCTCCTAGCCCCCGTAGGGGGAACTAAAGGCAGCAACATTTGGAGGTGAGGTTGCTCAACGACGAAAAGACGAAGATCCTCTGCCGCCGATGACCACTAACGACGACGCAACCATTTCATCGCCGCTCCACACGATGACATCGACGACAACACGACCAGAGTGCGAGCCGACACCGCCCCCCAGCGAAGTAACAATGGTATGCCCCGGCCATGACCTGAAGAAACGACGGAGCCGAGATCGAACACCAAGGCCCACGTGCAATGCAAGGACGCGAACAAGTGACCTTGAACTTGATGTCGACGGTCGCAGTCACTGCCCTAGTAGACACCGGAGCTGACTATTCAGTCATCAGTGGACCGTTAGCCTCCCATCTCAGGAAAGTTACAACCGCTTTGGATGGCCCGGTGATTCGTGCCGCAGGTGGCAACCTGATTACTCCATCGGGACGATGTACTGCAAGAATAACCGTAAGTGGGCGTACTTACCCCACTAGCTTTGTGGTGTTGCTGCAGTGCTCCCGCGACGTGATTTTAGGCATGGACTTCCTAAATGGAAATAGGGCTATTATCGACCTCCGATCCAAGCTCAGCAAGCTCTCTGCAGACAAAGCCATACCTGCTACGACGACTTCGACGCAACACGTCGCTCTAAACGTCCTCGGCGGAGAATTGACCGTGCCGCCCCGATCAAGCGTCGCAGTCAGCGTAGGTAGCACAGACATCGAAACCGCTGAAGGCATCGTCGAAGGAAATATCCAATTTCTCTTGGAACGAGGTGTCGGCATCGCAAGAGGCATCGCGAAATTCCGGAGAGGACAAGCTCAGATGCTGGTAACAAACTTCACTGAAGAATACCGGCATCTTAACAACGGCACGACCATCGCTTTTCTCGACGAATTAGTGGACCTCAAAGACGTATTCGCCCTCCACGACCAACCACTGGAAGACGCAACGGACCGATTCCGTCAGCCCACATTTGACATCAACCCAGCATTGACCCACAGCAGGAAACACCAGATTCGCAGTCTTCTTCGAAGCTACAGGGAGAGCTTCTCGCCATCACCTAAGGTATACGACAAACACCACTGGCCAAGCACCGCATTGTAACGGACGAACACGACAACTTCAGCGCCAAAGCCCTTATCGTGTATCGCCGCGAGAACGGCAGGCCATGCGCGATCAAGTTGAGGAAATGCTGCTTGATGACGTAATCCAGCCATCGAACAGCCCCTGGGCTGCACCAGTCGTATTGGTCAAGAAGAGGAGGAGGAGGAGGAAACAACTTTATTTAACGCATTACATTAAACGTTAAGAATGTCCTGGGCCAGGGTCACCAAGGCCAACTGATCTTGCAGCTGGTCAGAGGCTAACCAAGCCCGCCACGTTGGGGGAGGAGGGTGTGGAAAGTGAGGAGATTGGAGGGCGACAGGGCATGAAAAGATGCAATGCTCCAAGTTTGCATAGTGTTCTGGGCAATTTGGGCATGCAGGGGAATGTATGATTCTGTATAGAAAAGATCGGGCAGGAGTAAGCAGTGTATTTAGTTGTATGCGTCTAAGAATGCGGATTTGCGTGGTAGTGAGAGATTTATCAGGAAGAGGAAGTGTACGGAGAGTTTCTCTAATGTTGCCGTAGTGAACGTTGATTTCTTTTTGTAGTGAAGAGTAGTGTCCCACGTTGGTGGATAAGGCCAGGGAATCCCAGGCGCCCGGTGTTGAAGTTCGCGGGCGAGGGCCTGGGATTCCAGCGTGACCAGGAATTTACCTCAGTGTTACAGTGCGGGGACGTACTTTGGTAAGAGCTCTGTGTAGATCATCATGTAGTTCTTCAGGAATACGACCCGTGTGAATGGCGCGTATAGCTTGTATTGAATCAGTGTATATGGTATATCCTGAAGGGTTAGGGGGTGCTTGTGCGAGGTCTTGAATTCTGGTAACTATTGGTAGGGTCTCGAGAGTCGCTGTAGGAGGAGGATCTATGTAAGGACCGAGGGTATGCGTCACTACATCGCTACAGCTCTGAATTGAGTAAGCAGCCGCTCCGACGTTAGTTCGTGATGCATCTATGTAGATGATCGTGGAATCTGTTGGGTGAACATGGTTGGAAACGCGAGCGTAACGTCTGCCTGTGTTAGTGTCAGGTGCAGCGTTTTTTGGAATGGGGATTATTCTGAGGTTATCCGGGAGCGAAGAAGGAAGGGTAATTATAGGGAGGTCTATCGGTGTGAGTGCAACCTGCTGTAGTATCCAATGTCCTTGTTTGGTGCTAGAAAGACGTGCCATTTGCCGGTCGCGATGTTGTTGTATGAGGTCTCCCAGGGGCAAGAGCAGTCCCGTAGAGTATAGGCGCTCTGTGGACGTATGTACAGGGACGTTAAGGGCGGCCTTGTACAATATGTGAAGCGCAACCTCAATCTGATGTCTTTGGCGACAAGTTAGTGTAAGGTAAGGAATCGTATATAAAATTTTGCTAAATGCTAATGCGTGGACAAGCTGCCTGACTTGACCCTCGCGTAGCCCGGCGTGCTTATTGACTATGCGGCGAACTAGATGCGTAAGCTGATTGCAAACTTTAACGGTTGTAGATACATTGGCCTGATTGGTTGACTCATGGATATGAAGTCCGAGGATCCGGCAGGATGATACACGAGGGATGGGGTGACCTGCCATTGTGAGATTGATCAGCTGGTTATGTTGACGTTGATAGCGAGTTTTTGCAATCAGCATTAATTCGGATTTTTCAGGTGCGGGAGATAGCCCTACTTTATCAAGGTAACTAACGACTGCATCGATACCTTGCTGTAGGGTCTCCTCTACCGCTCCAGGAGACCCAGAAGTGCACCAAAGAGTAAGGTCGTCTGCATAGAATGTGTGTTTTAGGTTTGGGATAGACGCTAAAATACGAGATAGAGGAGCCATTCCAAGGTTAAAAAGGGTGGGTGACAGAATAGCGCCCTGAGGAGTACCACGTGTGAGGGGGAAATGATCAGATATTGAATCGGGGAGACGTAACTTGGCCGTACGGTCGCGGAGAAATGCTGTGAGGTAGCCATACATCTTTGGACCACAGCCAGTAGGGGCAAGGATGTTTAATAGAGGATCGTGGGCAAGGTTATCAAAAGCTTTTCGCACATCAAGGGCCACTATGGCTTGGATCTGGGAAGTGGGGGGAGGGTCAAATTCGTGCATGAGGAGAAAAAATAGGTCCTGAGCAGACAAAGACAGCACACTTCGCTTCTGCGTTGATTACCGCCGCTTGAATAGCATAACGAAGAAGCATGTCTACCCGCTTCCCCGCATCGACGACACTCTCGACCGGCTCTGCAATGCAAAGTACTTCTCATCGATAGACCTCAAGAGCGGATATTGGCAAATTGAGGTCGACGAAAGAGATCGCGAGAAGACCGCATTCATCACACCGGACGGCTTTTATGAGTTCAAGGTGATGCCTTTTGGCCTCTGCTCCGCACCAGCCACGTTTCAACGAGTAATGGACACAGTCCTGGCAGGCTTGAAGTGGCAAATTTGTTTGCTATATTTGCACGACGTTGTTGTCTTCTCGTCAAACTTTGAAGACCACCTAAAACTACTAAAGACAGTGCTGGTGCGTCCGGGGAGCGAAGCGCTTCCGTGATTTCTTCGTTGGAAACCCTAGGGTCTACCTGTATTACTCCTTTACATGTGTCGTCAGAGGGACGGAGGAAGGGTACACTGCGTGTGCTGTGTCCCCTAGTTTAAGTTCTTGAATTGCGAGGATCTTTCTGATTATTTCGGCGTCTGGCAAGCCGACGACGATGATGTTTTATTCCCAAATGGGCCAAACGCTGAGCGCTGCTTGTTATTGCCTGCTGCCATGTGCAAGGTACTTCCGAGAGTGTTGCTTCCCGTGAATTTGCTGAGATCCAGTGTTCCTCTAAGCTTAATTGATTACGATGACTGCATCTTGCTTGTCGAGACGCGGCTGCGGAAGAGGCTTCCAACGCTTCACTGGCGTGCGTGGCGTCTGCTGCAGCGGCTTGTCAGCTGCGGCGAAGTGGTAATCTGGTGTTTGTCCTTTCTGCCGTGCCGAGCGGTTGTTACGGGTGATGCGCGTTCCCACTCTTCTATCTTACATTGGATATCGGCTTCCGTAAGCGTGTCGAAAACTGGCGTTTTCGTCTGCGGAATGGAGACGATATGCATTCCATCCGGGTCGTACCCCGTCAAGGTCGTCATGATTTGCGGCAGACTTTGGCCGTGGAGGCGCGGCGGGCAGCTGAGTGGAGGCCTATCTGTTAGGCTTAGCCACTCGCTCGATCCGCTTGTACTTAAAATCCTCGTTCGATTTGCGAAAATGATCCCACCTGAGAAACGATGGTCTCCTCGTTGTTCTGAAGGCACCGGGAACGAGTCCTGATGCTGTTGAAGCGCTTTAGAAATCCTCATTCGCGAAAGGATAATAAATTTTGCGGAGTCGATGTGACACACGGCCGTCCTTTCCGATTGCTCGCGACGGTGTTCTACGCAGTCACGTAGTCTGGACTCGCTAGCGGCGGCAGCGGCATGAGTCAGTCGCTGCTTGCGCTGCCTCCGGCGACATCCCCCCTCCCCCCTCCTTCCTTCCCTCGTGTTCTCCGGTTGCTGCGCGCGCTCGTGCCCCCATCGTTCGCCGCTGAGTGTACCCCCCCTCCCTCTTCCTGCGGGGTTCCAGTTTCCGAAGCGCCGGCTCGAACTGGGGGGATGAAAGGGGGGCGGAGCTAGTTACGACGCCGACGCCGACGCGAAACCCAGGAACGGGCGCCAAAGAGCTGCGCTTATGCGTTCGTGCCCCCATCGTTCGCCGATGAAGGTAACCCTCCCCCCTCTTCCTGCGAGGCTCGAGTTGCCGAAGCACCGGCTTGAACTGGGGGGATGAAAGGGGGGCAGAGCTGCGGCTTGAACTGGGGGGATGAAAGGGGGGCAGAGCTGGTTACGAGGCCGACGCGGCCGACGACGACGCCGACGACAAACCCAGGAACGGGTTCCAAAGAGCTGCGCTCTAAAAGAAAACTGTAGTGGGTGCAATGACGGCTTACAAAAGATGAAAATCCGGTGGCAGGCCAGCCCCCGCACAAGCGGCAGTGACCTACCAGTCCCAGCCCCGTAGGGCCAGGAGCAGCCAACCGCCCAAACGGTGCGGGGTTTCACTTAGAAAGGCTTTCGTCTTAAAAGCAGTTCTCAAATATTGAAAGTGCAATAAGCTATTGAAGAAAAAACAATTAAGGTAAACGATTGTAAAGAGAATTTAGCATTCAGCGTGAGGTTGAAACGCGCTGCGTCAAAAAGGGCTTGCATTGCTCGCGAGACAACTACGTCCCAGGTGCTGGGAGAAGCCTCACTTGGCTCAAACAGCAAGCCAAATACACGCACAGCGTCCGCAAACGGTACGGTGGCGGCTAAAGGGCCCCTGAATTGACCGATGCGGAGTGCGGTAATTTTCTTCGGGGTGAGCTGCGCTCCAGATACAGCTGCGTATTCTGAAAAGATGTTCAAAAAAAAACAATGAAGCTGTCATTGTCACGCACAAAGAGCACAATGTCGTCCGCGTATGCAGATACAATGACAGTCTCCTGTACTACTGATGGAAAAACTCGAATACGCCTGTCCGCCGCGACCTTACGCAGCAGCGGGTCGAGTGAAAGTATGAAGAGCACAGGCGAGAGCGGGAACCCCTGACGCACTGCCCGTGTCATCGGAAAGCTGCCGGCAATTTGGCCATTCAGTACTAGTTCACTGCTAAGATCTGTGTAAAGGCCGCGTAGGAGCTGAACGAATTCGTCAGGAAAGCCAAATGAGCGGATCACGGCGAACAAGTAACCATATTCTACGCAGTCGAAGGCCTTTGCCTGGTCCTAGGAAACAAAAGCTCCAATAATCCGTTTGGCACAGGTGTATTCGAAGACGTCTCTCGTCAGTGTCACCGAAGCTAACACAGATCGTCTAGGTACCTAACAGGACTGGTATAGGCTGACCAAATCCTGAAGGTATATTCGCACCCTACGGACCAGCAATGTGGCTACAAGTTTATAGTCGGTGTTAAGGGGGGTAATCGGTCGCCACGATGAGGGACTCGACGGCGTCATGCCCTGCTTCGGTATTAGAACGATACGGCCGACACTGAACGAGGGTTGCTTGGCGCCGCTCTCTAGGAAACAATTTACGAGCCTAAGTAAAGAAGGACCGAGGATGCCAAAGAAAGTGGAAAAACCGGTTACAAGACCGTCAGGACCGGGAGCGGTCGACTGGTTCATGGTGCCTAAGGCACAACGAACCCCCTCCAAAATTGCCGGCTCCTTAAGTGCCGAACATGCGTATTCAGGAAGTTGAGGAAGAGGCCCACAGAAGGACCCGACAGCTTTTTAAAAATGATCCTCCTGGTCGAGGCCTTGCGACGAAAAGAGCTCCGCGAAATGCTCGGTAAACGAGCTGCGGATGACCGCGGGTTCCGAAGACGTCGTACCGTTCGCAAGCGTGACGCTCTCCACGCGAGTTTGCCTGTTACTGCGCTGGCAACGGCTCGAGCGTGTCCGAAGTCCGCGGCATCCTCAAGCGGCACATTTGATGGTCCCGCTGAGAGTGATGTGCGTGAACTGTCTTCGCGGATGCGGTGACAACGCGCGCGCAGCGTCTCGAGATATTCGCGCATCGCGAACGTAAGCGTTTCGCCGCCACGTACGATGCGCATACGACGCAGAACTTCATTCAGCATGGTCGTAATGCGGACACGCCGCGCCTTCCCCGCACACACAAAAACATCGCACCAGCGTGTTTTCAGCGCGTCCCAGCTAGCAGGTGCTATGTCACCAACTTCAGCCACAGACAACCACAAATCTCTGCGTATATCAGAATGACGCGCGCGTCCCACCATCCGCACGGCAATCGCGCCCTAAATCGCGCCGTGCGGTTCCGGCATCTCCCCGGTAGAGCGCAAGAGGAGGTGGACGAAATGCTGCACAAAGGAATTATCCGAGAAGCTTCCAGTCCGTGGGCCGCACTTGTAATCCTGGTGCGAAAAAAAGACAATTCTTGGCGATTTTGTGTAGACTACCGTCGTTTGAATGCGCTTGGAGCCGGCACGCTTGCCGACATGCAGCTTACATCGCTTCTGTTGCTGCAGGTTGCTGGTGCCTTTGCAGCGGAGCTTGTTGGGTTCGGTGTCGACCGAAGAGGACCGTCGGCTGTTCTGGGTCTTCCTTCGTTTGCGGCGTTGCCGTGGGTGGAAATGACAGCCGGTGGAACGATTCCTTCGACCATTATCAGCAACGTACTGCTACGGAACGCGACTATCTACAGGGACCGTCATCAAATCAACTTTAACCAACGAAAGCCACGTGACACGGACCAACCGTACTTAAACGAGCGACACGCTGGCTACGTGGGATTTGGAGCCGGCACGCTTGCCGACATGCAGCATACATCGCTTCTGTTGCTGCAGGTTGCTGGTGCCTTTGCAGCGGAGCTTGTTGGGTTCGGTGTCGACCGAAGAGGACCGTCGGCTGTTCTGGGTCTTCCTTCGTTTGCGGCGTTGCCGTGGGTGGAAATGACAGCCGGTGGAACGATTCCTTCGACCATTATCAGCAACGTACTGCTACGGAACGCGACTATCTACAGGGACCGTCATCAAATCAACTTTAACCAACGAAAGCCACGTGACACGGACCAACCGTACTTAAACGAGCGACACGCTGGCTACGTGGGATTTGGAGCCGGCACGCTTGCCGACATGCAGCTTACATCGCTTCTGTTGCTGCAGGTTGCTGGTGCCTTTGCAGCGGAGCTTGTTGGGTTCGGTGTCGACCGAAGAGGACCGTCGGCTGTTCTGGGTCTTCCTTCGTTTGCGGCGTTGCCGTGGGTGGAAATGACAGCCGGTGGAACGATTCCTTCGACCATTATCAGCAACGTACTGCTACGGAACGCGACTATCTACAGGGACCGTCATCAAATCAACTTTAACCAACGAAAGCCACGTGACACGGACCAACCGTACTTAAACGAGCGACACGCTGGCTACGTGGGATTTGGAGCCGGCACGCTTGCCGACATGCAGCTTACATCGCTTCTGTTGCTGCAGGTTAGTCGTAATTATCCAACTCTGCTTTGTAGATTATTGATTGCTCTGCCGGCTCCACGTCCCACTTGTGCTGTGTCTGTTTGTCGTAAACGAACATCGATAAGGCTTTGTAGCAAACGTTTTCGTCTTTTTGCGCATAGGGCTCTGTACCTAGCACTGCTATCACTGCTTTCAGGCGATGTTGAGTTAAATCCCGGCCCACTGGATGCCAGGGAGCTAGAACTACTTAAAGGTTTGCAAGAAGGTCAAACTGCAATATTGAGTAAACTAGAGAGCATTGACACTAGGCTAGCAAAGCATGAAGCAATGATGGCAGAAATTAACAACAAACTGCGAGTGACAGAAGGCCAGATTGCAACGCTACAGGATACAGTAAGCAAACAAGAGAGCACCATCACAAACATAACAAAAGAAGTTAGAAAACTGCATGAAAAACACGTCGACTCAGAAAACAGAAGCCGTCGAAATAACCTAGTCTTTTATGGCATCGACGATGACGAATCTGAGACGTGGGAACAGTCCGAGGATTTGCTCAAAAGTGTTTGTAAAGAAAATTTAGGTTTAGAACTGCACTCAGTAGAAAGAGCGCACCGTATAGGTCGCTATCACGAGCAGAAGAAAAGGCCGATTATTGTCAATTTCGCCTCCTACAAAGAAAAATCCAATGTTCTTTCCAGTGCTAATAAGTTCAAAGGAACTTCATACAGCGTTGACCAAGACTACTCATCCGAAACAAGAGCTATTCGGAAACTGCTTTGGGAATATGCCAAGGCCAATAAAGCGGGAGAAAACAGTCGCGTCAAATTAAGCGCCGATAAATTAGTTGTAGATGGCAAGATGTTTAGGTGGGACAAAGAGAAGAAAGAAATTGTTCCATTCATCAAAAATAAATGACCAAGACACAGGAAAAGAGGGCGTGACAAATTTGATTTGGCTGCGATAACAGTCAACTGTAGAAGTGTCGTAAACAAAGTTGACGACCTTGCTGCTCTTATCAGTTCTGTACAAGCCGATTTAATCTTTGGAACCGAATCGTGGCTGGATTCTTCTATCAAAGACTGTGAAGTGTTTCCGCATGACTTCGTTGCTTATCGGAAAGATAGGTCCCGTATGGGTGGTGGCGTCTTTCTCCTAGTTAGCCGCTCTTTAAACTCATCTGAACTAGATATAGGCCACGACGATATAGAATCCGTGTGGTGTAAAGTAACAATGCCAGACTATTCATCATTTGCCGCCGGAGTGTTCTACCGGCCCCCAAACTCGTCTATCACCACGCTGCAGATTTTACAAGAAATGATTTCCGAAGCCTCTTGTCATACCTTGCTGCTAGCAGGTGATTTTAATTTGCCTGACTTGAAATGGCATGACGGAGCTTGTGAGTATGCAGCTGGTGGAAGCTTAAACTTGGAAATGAAAAGTATTGTAGATTCATTCGGTTTAACGCAGTATGTGACTGAACCTACTCGAGGAACTAATATATTGGACTTATTTTTATGTAACTCGCCAAATATGGTAAAGCTAGTGAATGTCATTCCGGGAATAAGTGACCACCATGCTGTAGTCGCAAGTATTAAAACTAAAAGTAGCAAACAAACAAAACACGTGACCAGGAAAGTGTACTTATATGATAAAGGGGATTATGCCAGCCTGTCAAGGAAGCTTTTCGATTATTTACCGGTCTTTGAATGCCTCTCTGATGATTGTGACGTTCATGAATTATGGATTAATTTTAAAGAAAAACTAAAGGAACTTAGCGATGCCTACATTCCCAGTGTCGAACATACCGGACCTAAACCGCATATGAAACCATGGATGACTACGCGTATCTTAAAAATAGTTAGGAAACGAAGGCGGATATTTAAAAATTATCAGAAAACTAAGAGCATTCGTCACTTTGAAAATTTGCGTGCTGCAACTTCTGAGTGCAAACGGAATATAAAGGATGCAAAGGGACGCTATTTTGAAAAACTTGGCAGAGAAATAAAATTGAATGCCAAGGCTTTCTGGAAGTACATGAAAGGATACGGAGCAGATCCAACGGGAATCAGCGAAATAGTTTTTAATAATGAGGCGTTATTAGATGATACTGAAAAGGCTACTTGCTTGAATAACTACTTCCGGTCGGTATACTTACCAAAGCACAGCTGCAGTCCTTTACATCAAATAAGTGCTGTTCAGGCTATGAAACCAGTAGAGCTATCTGTGAATGGAATCAGAGCACTAATAAATAAAATTAACGATAATAAGGCAAGCGGACCAGATGGCATTTCTCCTCGAATTCTAAAACATTGTGCTGAACCTATTTCTCTTTATCTCTATGTAATCTACAACAAGTCGCTATCTTGCGGTGCCCTTCCAGATGATTGGAAAATTGCACACATTGTTCCCATTCATA
The DNA here is from genome assembly GCF_055883805.1 of Amblyomma maculatum. Taxonomy (NCBI): domain Eukaryota; kingdom Metazoa; phylum Arthropoda; class Arachnida; order Ixodida; family Ixodidae; genus Amblyomma; species Amblyomma maculatum. The sequence continues at coordinate 102,862,411 of NC_139352.1, forward strand.
AGGGGGGGTCAAAAAAAGAAGTCGCCAACTATAGGCCTATCTCACTTACATCCATACCGTGCAAAGTAATAGAACACATTTTATATAAAGAGATAATAACACACTTATCTGCAAACAACTTACTGGCTTCAGAACAACATGGGTTCCGTAAGGGCTTATCTTGCACGACACAACTTATTGAATTTTATCATGACCTTGTATTCAATCTTGACAAGGGTGGCCAAATCGATCGCGTTTTCCTGGATTTTCATAAGGCATTTGATACTGTTTCGCACCCATTGCTTTTAAGAAAACTTGCTGCATTAAATATTAATCCTACAATACTTGCCTGGATCGAAAGTTATTTATCTTCCCGCCGACAGTGCGTGGTATTAAATGGAATGAAATCTAGTTTTGTAGACATAACATCAGGTGTCCCACAGGGCTCAGTTTTAGGACCACTTTTGTTCTTAATATATATAAATGACATTTGTTCCGGAATCAATTCCAGTATACGGTTGTTTGCCGATGATTGTGTTTTATATAGACAAATTAGAAATCAAGACGACGTTGCCCAGTTACAAAGTGACTTATCATGTGTTCTTGAATGGTGTTCTAAATGGAAAATGAAGTTAAATACTAAAAAATGTGTTCATGTTACGTTTTCACGTAAAAAACATAAATTAGCCTCACAGTATAGCATCAGCGGTATTGTAGTGACACAAAAAGTGGCGCATAAATACTTAGGTGTGACACTTACCGCCGACTGTTCATGGAATACACATGTGGATACCGTAGTTGCAAAAGCCGCCAGGACCTTAAACTTTATACAGCGAAATCTGAAACACGTGCCGCCTTGTTTGAAATCAATAGCCTACTTAACCTACGTTCGACCACTGCTCGAATACGCTTGTGCCGTATGGGACCCTTGGCAAATAAAACTCAGCAATAAAATTGAAAACATTCAAAATAGAGCAGCAAGGTTTGTCCTGTGTCGGTACTCGAGAACTGATAGCTGCACTGTCATGAAAAATGAATTAGGATGGGAAACCCTCTCCTCTCGAAGAAGGAAATTAAGACTTAAACTGTTGTACCAAATTTACCACAACAAAACAGGCATTCGAAAGGAAATATACTTACATAGGCCACATTATGTTTCTGCTCGCACAGATCATTGTTTTAAAATTTTAGAATACAGTGCCAGAACTAACATGTATGCCAGTTCCTTTTTGTTCGATCCATCAGTGAATGGAATCGGCTTTCAAGTCATCAAGTGTGCTCCATAAATGAAGATGTGTTTTTTTCCACTCTGTAACCCCCCTGCTGTAGCGCCCTCGGGCTAAGCGGGGTAATCATTGAATAAAGAATAAATAAAGAAAAAAGAAAGCACTATTCATCGCGTAGTACCACTGATCCATGCGCCACATCAAGGGGCTGCTTGCACGGCCCGGCGCTGCCCGCAGAGTGACCGTGACCGGGAAGTGATCCCTTAGTTTAAGACCTGGTGGGAAAGGCAATACCTCACACTGTAGAAAGTCAGGTGCCATGGCGGAGGGGATGTAAACGCGATCTATTCGGCTCCCACTGTGGCCCCAGGCCCCTTGATGTCGCGTATTGTGTATAAAACACAATTGAAATCCCGAGCAAAAAGCCATAGATGCATAATAAAGCGCTAAAAATGGTCTTCAAGAGGATTGTAGTGCATGCATGCCATTAAAGAAAACCGGAATAGATGCGAAAAAAGATTGTAGGAATTTGCAGCGTGTATCACAAAGCGTGAAGGATATATTGATGTTTATCAACCCCTCGCATCTTATTGCCTGATGATCGTTTGTCTGTTATCTGCATTTTTTTGCTAACAACACATAAAATACTTTTAATGGCCTTCGCCTGGTCGAAGCAAACGAAAGCTCCAGTGATCTGTTAGGAACAAAAACGTCTCTCGTTAGTGCCAGCGAAGCAAACACCGATCGTCCAGGTACCGCGTAGGACTCGTATGGGCTAAAAAAACCTGCAGGTAAATTCGCGCCCTACGAACGAGCAATGTGGCTACGAGTCGGGTAATCGGTCGCCACGATGAGGGATATGGCAATGCCATGCCCACCGTTGCCAGATGGGAGGGAGGTTTGACACCCGAAGTGCCCTGCCCCAGAGGCACACATGACTCATCACCCCGTCATCCTCCTTTCAACACCTCCGGCAGGCTCCCAACTACGAACAGATCGACCGCTAAAAAAAGTCCCTCAAGAGAACCGGGTTGCGGTGCAAGCATGCCATTAGAGAAAACTGGAATAGATGCAAAAAAAGATTGCGAGCAATTATAGGCGTGTATCACAAAGCGTGTAGGGTATATTGACGTTTATTAACTCCTCGCATATTATTGCCTGATGGTGGTCTGTCTGTTATCTGTATTTTTTTGCTAACAACACATAAAATACTTTTAACCGCACCCCTTAAAAATTTGGTGGTCTCTTATACCTCTCGTTAGAGGGGAGACGCGGAAGCCTACCAGTCCTCGGTCATGTTTTGCCTCTCATCTTTTGCCTGAGGGGTGGTGAAGGGTGGCAGTTCCTGGCCCTACGGGGCTGAGACGGTAGGTAAACACCGCTTGCGGCGGGGGCTAGCCAGCCACCGAATTTTATCTGTTGTAGGCCATCATCGCACCCGCCACCGCTTAGGTGGTGGTGGCGGACGACGGCTGTTGTTGCGGCGCGCGTCTTTCTCTCCCTTTTCCTTTTTTTCTTTCTTGTCTATTTCCTCTTCTGTCCGTACGAGGAAGTGGAGGTGGCTCAGCTACAGAGCCAGTAGCAGGCCCGTGCATTTCTTTTCTTTCTTTCTGCAGCCACAACAACATCTTTTGCCTATTATCGGCGTTCGTTGCTGTGCTACATATAGTTATATTTGGTTTACAGGAAAGAAATAGCGAAATATCTGATTGTCTTTCTCCGGCGTGTTTGGACGTACACCATCGCTTCTGCTGTGTGGCGCTCCTTGGAGCGCGTTCAAGTGTGGCAATGAAGACGGCAGGAACGCTAGACACGAACCAATCTCGTCGAATTGACGAATATGACAGATCTCGAGCACCGCCGGGGTGGCGTAGTGGTAAGACGCCCGACTACTGTGCCGGAGTTCCCGGGTTCAAACCCCACCTCGGCGGCTGCTTTTCGATGGAGGTGAAACGAAGTGGCGTCCGTGTGCTGTGCGATGTCAGCGCACGTTAAAGATCCCCAGGTGGTCGAAATTATTCCGTAGCCCTCCACTACGGCTCCCCTTTCTCTCTTTCCACTTTCACTCCCACCTTCCTCCCTTTCCTTACGGCGCGGTTCAGGTGTCCACAGACCAAGTGTGACAGATACTGCCCCTTTCCCTTCCTGTGAACCAACCAACCAACCAATCTCGCCCACAAATATCGCGCACAATTCTCGCCCGCGGGATTTCGTTCCATGAGTCTAGAAAGGCGTTGGTTCAATGGAGGCGAAACGAACAGGCGTCCGTGTGCTGTGCTATGTCAGAGCACGTTAAAGATTCCCAGTTGGTCGAAAGTACTCCGCAGCCCTCCACTACGGCTCCTCTTTCTCTCCTTCCACTTTCACTTCCACCTTCCTCCCTACCCTTACGGCGCGGTTGAGGTGTCCAAAGAAAAAAAAAAGAGAGTTACCGCGCCTTTCCCTTCCTATAAATCAGTCAATGAGGAAGGCGTTCGTCTTAAAAACAGTTCTCAAATATTGAAAGTGCAGTAAGCCTTTGAAGAAAAAATTTAGGTAAGCGATTATCACTTTCACATCTCCACAATCTTGAACTGTGTAGAAATCAAGCGCTAGTTTAGTCACCCGATGACAATACCATGTTTCCGACCGCTTGAGCCTTGGCGTAAGCCGTAGACTACTGGGGAAAGAAAGCTGTACCTGACGCGGCTGAGGTAAATAAGAGTTGCGGTGGCAGACGCGTGCAAGTCCGGTCGTGAGATTGCGAGGATGTGTAACCGCTCCTTTCGCTTCTCTCCTTATCTACGTGGGAAGCCTTGCTGGAAACTTTGTTGGTTGGTTGGTTGGTTGGTTCATAGAAAGGGAAAGGCGCAGTATCTGTCACACTTGCTCTGTGGACACCTGAACCGCGCCGTAAGGGAAGGGTTGAAGGTGGGAGTGAAAGTGGAAAGAGAGAAACGGGGGCCGTAGTGGAGGACTGCGGAGTAATTTCGACCACCTGGGGATCTTTAACGTGGGCTGACATCGCACAGCACACGGACGCCACTTCGTTTCGCAAGATTTCAGTCTCAAGGTTTTTGGGTGGCAACGCTGGCGTTCTTTTGTGTTATCTTGCCGCAACGTACGCAACGTATAAACATTTAAATGATTCACTGAAAAAATCGAAACTCAACGTTCACAGTGTGGCACTTGAGAAACTGAAATATTTAACAATTCAAGTAATCTGTTACTGGCTACAAAGCATTTCTGCAGTGTCGGTATTGATGCGTTCATTGTTTTGAATTAGTCCAGTGTGGGCACGCTTTTCTAATGCAAGGGGAAAAGCCGAAAATGTCCCGTTTTAATAACCATGGACTTTCGTCTAACTTGTCACTTTCTGGGGCTTGCTTTCCCGGTAATATACAGAGTGGCAATTCGCCGCAAGGAACACCCCCCTTCATACTTCATGCATGCGATAACGGCAATTTTGCTAATAAAAAATAGCCAGTGTACACTTTTCAACAGAATTGTTTCACGATGCTCTAGCGCCGCCAACTCTCTGCTGTCGAAAACGAATTCGCCATGCTGGCTTCCGCATGAGCGAAGTGGGAGGCAAGCATCAGAGGTGCAGTTTTATACAAAGTTACAGACTGTGCGCAATACCGGAGGTATGACAACCAACTATGCAGAGAATTCGACCCAATATCCGCTGAAAACTATTTATGTTGACAAGCATCATAATGATCGTTGTGTTCCTCAGCATATAAGGTGTACAACTCTAGCATCGCCCAAGTGTGTGTAAACGTTTCGTTTAGTACTGCTTGCACTTGCTGTAGCGAGCTGGTCGATCACCATATTACAGAGTCAGCGCGTGGACTAATGCCACAGGTTTCAGTTTTCTTGACCAGATTACACCGTGGAGAGCTGGAGTAAACACGCTGCTCCACATACGTTATATTGATAGGCCTACCTAAATCCGTCATGGGAGATATATAAGTTTGTTGCGTGCGGACGACAGTGATAACGACACCTCGCCGTACGAAAGCTGCCCGTAATCAACTGTGAAACTCTAAATTTTCTATTTAACCACTTAAACGCGACAATAATACAAGCCGCGATACTGACACACCTAGTGTGCTGATATGAAAGATTTCAAGTCAGAACTATCACAGTCACTCGAGGATTTGGATCTAGCGGCGATGTGAACTAAATGAAGTATCAGTTCAGTTCAGTTCAGTCGTTCAGTCGTGTCCGACTCTTCGTGACCCTATGGACCATATCACGCCATGCTTTCCGGTCTCTCACTATCTTCCTAACATCACATATGTTCATCTGCAGCGCCTCGAGGATGCCATCTAACCATCGCGTTCGCTGCCTACCCCTTCTCCGGTGTGACCCTCAACCTTTCCCAACATCGAATCTTTCTCCAGTGACTCCTTTCTTCTCATCAGATGACCAAAGTAGCTGAGCTTTAACTTTAGAATTTGACCCTCCAGTGAGCTGTCAGGGTTTATGGTCGACAATATCAACTGATTTAATCTTTGGCCGTCCAAGGAACTCTCAAGAGTCTCCGCCAGCTCCACAATTCAAACGCATCAATTCTTCGGCGGTCAGCCTTCTTCACAGTACAACTCTCGCATCCATACATCACAACTGGAAATACCATATCACGAGTTATACGGATCTTGGTTGACAGTCTAATGTCTCTGCTCTTTACTAGGCGGTCAAGGCTAGCCATGACTCTCTTTCCCAGAAGCAGGCGCCTCCTAATTTCATGGCTGCAGTCTCCTTCCGGGGTAATCTTGGAGCCTAAGAAGAGAAAATCTGTCACAGCTTCCAAATCTTGTCCCTTGATGCTCCAGGACTTGATAGGGCAAGACGCCATGACCTTTGTCGTTTCAATGTTCAGTTTAAGCCCAAGCTTCTCACTCTCTTCTTGTACGCGCATCAAAAGTCTACTGAGTTCCACTTCACTTTCTGCCATTAAAGTGGTATCATCCGCATATCTAAGGTTGTTGATAGGTTTCCCAGTAATCTCCACTCCAGCTGAAGACTCGTCCAGACCGGTCTTCCTCATGATGCACTCAGCGTATAGGTTAAATAGGCAGGGCGACAGTGTGCAGCCTTGTCTCACTCCTTTCCCAATCAGAAACCAATCAGTAAGACCATGCCCATTTCTGACTGTGGCCTGTTGCCCTTCATACAGGTTCCTGAGGAGAAGATGAGGGGAATTGGAACTCCCATCTCTTGGAGAGCTTGCCACAATCTGCTGTGATCTACGCAGTCAAACGCTTTCGCATAACTAATAAAGCAGAAGTAGATCCGTTTCTGGAACTCTCATGCTTTTGCCGTGAACCAGCGAAGATTGGCAATCAGGTCTCTAGTTCCTCTGCCCTTGCGAAACCCAGCTTGCACGTCCGGAAGCTCCAGATCCACATACTGCTGCAGCCTTCCTTGGAGGATTTTCAACATCACCTTGCTAGCATGCGAAATAAGCGAGATAGTGCGGTAGTTGGAACAATCTTTGGCACTGCCTTTCTTTGGGATGGGTATGTAAACTGACCTCCTCCAATTCTGTGGCCTCTGCAGGGTTGTACAAAGTTTCTGACATAATGTATACAGAACGGTAACAGCGTCGGCATGGTTGAGATTTTGAAGCAATGCAGCTGGAATGCCATCAATTCCGCTAGCATTGTTCTTAGCAAGGCTGGCTAAGGCCCATTCAACTTCACTCTTCAGGATGCCCGGCTCGAGATCAGTAATCACAACCGTCTTATGTTGGGTTTGCACAGCCGGGTCCTTCTTGTACAGTTTTGTGTATTCCTGCCACCTCTTCTTTATCTCTGAGGCTTCAATGAAGTCCCTGCCTCGTTTGTCCTTTATCACGCCCAGCTTAGCACAGAAGCTTCCTTCGATATCTTAGATGGTCTTATACATAGCTCTTGTGTTCCTCAATTGGCTGTTGTCCTCAACTGCTTGGCACTGTATGTTCAGGAAGGCATTCTAATCTCTTACTATTTTCTGAAAATCCGCATTGAGAACCTTGTAGCTTTCTCTTTCCCCCATAACGTTTGTCATCCTCCTTTCCTCAGCTATTTGAAAAGCCTCTTCAGACAATCAGATTGCTTTCTTGCTTTTTTTTTTGCTTTGGAACTACCTTAGTAGAAACTTTTTGTATTATATCACGAACATCAGTCCACATCTCTTCACGCTCTCTTTCTTCTAGATCTCATTCTTGAAATCGATTCCTCACTTCCACAGAATATTCTGATGGAATCGGCGGCGTAGCGGTAGAACATCATCCTCGCATCTAAGAGGACAAGGGTTAAAATTTCGGTGCCACGCAGCTACTTCCCAGATAAAAAAAAAATCCGCGTGTCGATGGAGTTGCATAAAGAGGTTTGGGGTGCGACCTGATGCCGGTGAACACCTCCGAAACGCACTTCCTCACTAGAACAGGAGTTGGCCACCCCGGTGCAGTAATTGGCCGCAACCTTTCATGATAAGCTCCATAAAACTCTGGCCCTCAGTCACCAGCGGCTGCGGAACAACTGACCAAGACGGCGGTCAGACCTGTGACGCAAAAGGGGGTGCTAAGAATTCCTGGCTCCGCTGGACAGGCCGCCATTGGAAACTGACCCTGGCAACGTTTAACGCTAGAACCCTAGCCAGTCAAGCTAGTTTATCAGTGCTGTTAGAGGAACCAGAGGGTAGGAAATTGGATGTCATAGGGCTTAGTGAGGTTAGGAGGCCGAATGAGGCATATACGGTACTGAAGGATGGGCATGTACTGTGTTACCGAAGTTTACCAGACAGGCGACAACTAGGAGTAGGTTTCCTTGTCAATAAATATATAGCGGGTAATATAGATGAATTCTATAGTAATAATGAGAGAATGGTAGGCATTGTAATTAGGCTTAATAAGCGGTATAAATTGAATGTTGTACAGGTCTATGCACATACATGTAGTTATGATGACCAGGCAGTTGAAAGCTTCTACGAAGATGTAGAATCGGCAATGAAAAAAGTAAAGACGCAGTATACTGTACTAATGGGCGACTTCAATGCCAAGGTAGGGAAAAAGCAGGCAGGAGACCGGGCAGTAGGTGGCTATGGCATTGGTTCTAGGAAAAGCAGGGGGGAGTTACTAGTTGAGTTTGCAGAGCGCGATCACTTAAGAATCATGAATACCTTCTTCAGCAAACGGAAGAACCGGAAATGGACATGGAAAAGTCCTAACGGGGAGACTAAAAATAAAATTGACTTCATACAGTGTTCAACCTCCGCCAATATGCAACATGTAGAGGTAATCGGGAACGTGCGATGCAGTGACCACAGGATGGTGAGGTCCCGAATTAGCCTAAATCTGAAGAAGGAACGCAATAGATTAGTAAGTAAGAAACCCATCAACGAATTAGCGGTGAGGGGGAGGGCAGAAGAGCTCAGGGTCTCGCTACAGAATAGATATTCAGCTCTAACAGAGGATGGCGACATTACCCTAGAGGCAAGGAACAATAATTTCAGAGATATCATTACTGAGTGCGCGGTAGAAGTAGGCGGTAGGACAGTTAGAGAGGATACCGGTAAGCTGTCTAAGGAGACGAAAGATTTGATTAAGAAAGGCCAGAGTATGAAAGCTTCCAATCCAATAGACCAGATAGAATTGGCCGAGATATCAAAGCTAATCAATAAGCGCAACTTGGCCGATATAAGGAAGTATAACATGGAGAAAATTGAGCATGCTGTTAAGAAGGGAGGAAGACTTAAAGCGGTAAAGAAGAAATTGGGCATATTCAAAAACCAGATGTATGCGATAAGGGACAAGGCGGGCAACGTCATCACGAATATGGACAATATAGTCGAAGTAGCCGAGGAGTTTTATACAGACCTCTACAGTAGCCAAAGTAGTCAGGACCGTAATGAGACTGGCTGTAGGGATACAAAGTCAGACGTTCCACCAGTGGCGAAGGGCGAGGTCAAGATAGCATTAGAAACCATGAAAAGGGGGAAATCAGCTGGAGAGGTTCAGACAACTACAGATTTGCTGAAGGACGGGGGTATATCGTGCTAGAAAAGCTGGCCACCGTGTATACGCAGTGCCTGGTGTCATCGATGGTACCGGAACCATGGAATAATGCAAACATTATCCTCATTCATAAGAAATGGGACGCTAAAGGCCTTAAAAATTACAGACCAATCAGCTTGCTGTCTGTTACGTATAATGTATTTACTAAGGTAATCGCTAATAGAATCAGGACAACTTTAGACTGCAATCAAGCAAAGGATCAAGCAGGTCTTCAGAAACGGTACTCTACTATCGATTATATCCATACCATCAATCAGGTGATAGAAAAATGCTCGGAATATAACCAGCCCTTATACATAGCATTCATTGATTACGAAAAAGCATTTGACTCAGTTGAAACCTCGGCGGTGATGCAGGCAATGCGAAATCAGGGGGTAGACGAGCCGTAGGTGAAAGTGCTGGAAGAGATATATAGTGGCTGCACAGCAACCATTGTTCTGCATAAAGGAAGTAACAAAATTGTCATAAAGAAAGGTGTTAGGCAAGAAGACACGATCTCCCCAGTACTATTCACAGCTTGCTTAGAGGGAGTTTTCAGAGACTTGGAATGGGAGCAGTTAAGGATAAGGGTAGATGGAGAATATCTCAGTAATCTGCGATTTGCTAATGACATTGCCTTGCTAAGCAACTCGCGGAATGGACTGAAAATAATGATCAATGACCCAGACAGGAAAAGTAGAAAGGTAGGCTTGAAAATCAATATGCAGAAGACTCGGGAAGCAACAGCAGTTTACGTTGGGTAGCGAAGTAATGGAAGTAGTAGGCGAATATGTCTGCTTAAGACAGGTAGTAACCGAAGATCCGGATTATGAAAAGGAAATAACAAAAAGAATAGGATTGGGATGAAGCGCATTTGGCAAACACTCGCAGATTATGACTAGCAGCTTACGGTATCACTCAAGAGGAATGTATACAACAGTTGCATCTTTCCTGCTCTCACCTATGGGGCTGAAACGTGGAGGCTAACCAGGAGAGTTTTACTTACGTTGAGGACAACCCAGAGGGCTATGGAACGAAAAATGGTAGGGGTAACATTAAGAGATAGAAAGCGTGCAGAGTGGGTCAGATAAATAACTCAAGTTACCGACATTCTAGTAGAAATTAAGAAGAAGAAATGGACATGGGCAGGACATGCAGTGCGAAGAGAGGATAACCGATGGTCGCTGAGGGTAACGAACTGGATTCCAAGGAAAGGAAAGCGTAGCAGGGGGTTGCAGAAAGTTAGGTGGGCGGATGAGATTAAGAACTTCGCAGGGGTCAAGTGGATGCAGCTAGCACAGAACCGGGTTAAGTGGAGAAATATGGGAGAGGCCTTCGCCCTGCAGTGGGTATAGTCAGGCTGATGATACTTGAAAGGGCTTCAATCGAAGCTTAAATTTGGCAACAAGAAGCTGATGATCGGTGGCACAACCGGCCCCAGGCCCATCTTTACTGCTTGTATAGCGCTTCTCCATCTCTGCCGCAAAGAATATAATGAATCTGATTCCTGTACAGACCGTCCGGTGAAGTCTATGTGAGGCGCCTCTCGTGCTGTTGAAAATGAGTATTCGCTATGGTCAGGTTGTTTTCTTGACAAAACTCTACTAGCCGCTGTCCAGCTTCATTTGGCTCACCAAGACCGAATTTGCCTGTAATTCCGGATATTTCTTCACTCCCCACCTTATCATTCCAGTCTCCTATGAGAAAAAGGACGTCTGATGATGCAGTGCGGTCTAAAAGGCATTGCAGGTCAGCATAAAATCTCTCAACGTCAGCTTCTTCAGCAGTAGTGGTTGGTGCATAGACTTGGATAACTGTTATGTTGAAAGGGTGACCTTGGATCCGAAGTGAAATCATTCGGTCGTTGTTGGGGTTGTACCTGAGCACGTCTTTGCCCATTCTTCTGTTTACTATGATAGCGACCACATTCCTTTTCATCTATTCGTGCCCACAATAAAAGACATAATGGTCGCCGGAAATAAATTCTCCTATTCCGGTCCACTTGAGCTCGCTGATGCCCAAGATATCAATGTTCAATCTGTCCATTTCTCGCTTGACGACATCCAGTTTACATTGCGTCATAGATCTTACATTCCATGTTGCTATGTGATATATCTCCTTGCTACATCGGGCTTTCCAGTCGCTTCCCGACACATCCGTCCTTTTGGCTTTAGCCCAGACGCTTCGTTCGTCAGGGAGCTACTAGGAATCGCCCTTTGTTCATTCCCAGTAACATGTGGGACGCTTTCCAACCTGGGGGGCTCATCTTCTGGCGCCTTATCATTAATGCTATTGTGACTGGTCATAGGGTTTTCTTGGCAGGAAATACTGGAGTGGGTTGCCATTGCCTTCTCCAGTGAATCACATTTTGTCAGAACTCTCTGCCAATCTTGGGTGGCCCTACACAGCAGAGCTCACGACTATCGAGTTTCGCAAGCCCCTCCGCCACGACAAGCCAGTGATCCATGAAGGAGAAATGGAGTATAGTATACATTTATTGCCAAGCATAACTATCGCAGCGATGGCAGATGAAGACTAAGCGATGAGATACGCAGACATGCCACTGGGATGAACTTTCAACTTTAATTTGGACGGGTTTTTATCCGCGCTTTATATTTGACGGAAGGGCATGTACGCTGAAGCGCATCTATATTGAAGATCACAATCTGAGTAGTCGCGTATTTTTACCAGGACAAAGCAGAAAGAAAGTTGAAAGGCCGGAACACAACACTAATGCTGCGCAAGAACGGTCATTAGACTAAAAATCAGCCATACAAGAAAGTTAAAGCACAAGGAATGATAACAAATGAAAAATAGTAAGGATGAGCTAACAATTTACAAGGCAAAATTCGTGAAAAGGTGAAGACGTATAAAAATTTCATCAAAACAAGGCTGAATGGTATTTCCAGTTTAATTAGTTGGCCAAAGGGGTGCGAGTGGGATGTGTAGCCTCCAGGTGTGACGATCACTCTGTAGTCACGTTTTGGGCGAGCAGCTGAAGGTGCCTTGCTGCGTCGGCTATTGTCAATGGTATGTGGACAATATTGATGTATCACAAGCTGATCAAAAAGCATTGCCAGCTAATTCTCTCCCAGGATTCCCCCATGGTGTTGTGACCCTCTTGTAATGCCATGTTACTCATGATCGCCATGCTCAAGACCAGTCGAAGACATTGTAGATCAGGCTTAGAATCAAAGACCACAGCCCATGTATAAGAAGTCGTTCAGAGATATTGCCGCGAAATCTTCAAAAATGTTGTTTTTTAGCAGCCGCCGGCATGCGGCCTTATCACTGTGATTCTGGCACGCGTATCTATTCTGTATTCGTTGTTTGTTAATGCTTGTTGTCGCGAGACGCACCTTTATCATCTTCTCAGTCGCGCAAGATGCGCCGAGATCTGTCTCGAAGATTCTGGCCACTAGCATATGTTTCTACAATGTTTCAGGATGTGCTAGTAACTGTTTGCGACGTCATCTAGATGGTTCTAAACCGCCTTTAAATTGAGCGTTTACGCGTGCGATAGGCATTCTTCGTTCTACGATAGACGAACCCGATTGCTGCTGTCGCCGCCGCGGAATCGTTTAGTTCTTTTGCGTGCGCAAGTCAGCCCAGTAAAGAATTTCTTCAGGGCAATCATAGACTTTTCATTTGTGTCATCGATTTTGTCACCACCACATGACATCTGGTGGGGGTGCTGCCCTTGATCCCTCAAGCGAATACCTCAGCCTAGCTCCTGTCGCCCTGGGGGACCAGCCTACAGGTCACCGAGCCAGCTGCCGACTTCAGGGCTCCAACCAGAACACTGTCTGCTGCCCGACCCCGTTCGACCTCGGAAGGCATCAACTTTAGAAATGGCCCATTAAACAGCACCGGTTATCTTTCTGCAGCCACGACAGCCCTCCATCTTCTAAGGACTGCCCCCTGAAGGTGACGAAGACTGGATGGACCTTTTCGACCGTGTGACAGAATTCAAGGGCTAGAACGACGTTGCGAAACTCAAGCAAGTCTACTGTGCTGTTATCATCTGTTTTGGTTTGGCTTGGCTTGGCTGGCAGCTGCGACTGCGATAGTGGCGCTAGTGTATCTGTGGCGCAAGTGTGGCGCAAGTGTATAAAAGCGGAGTGCGAGAATAAACGGGGGTTCATTTCGTCGCTTGGGAGCTCGGTGTCTGGACTGCTTTCTCTGGCAGCGTTCCGGCGCGGGTGCAACGGCGCCCCCCCCTGCCTGGGCTAACACGACATGGTGTCAGAAGTGGCCGTCTACGACATGATGTCAGATGGTCAAGAATCTTCGCACTGAGCCAGGCACCTTCCATCCACGATGTCGAAGACGCCTTCAATGCGGCTGCATGGACTGCAGCAACCGCCACCGCTGGACTTTGACCGCACGTCAGAGTGGCCGGCGTGGATCGAACATTTCGACGACTTCCGATATGCAACGGGACTCAACGAATGCTCCGGGGAGGCTCAGGTACGAACGCTGTTGTACACAATGGGGAGGCAAGCTCGTGACATATTCAAGACGTTTTCACTATCTGACGAAGACGCCAAGAACTATGAAACCGTAAAGAAAAAGTTCGACGGGCACTTCGTAAAAGAGAGGAACATCGTGTACGAAAGCGCCTGTTTTCACAGACGCGTACAAATGCCAGGAGAGTCGGTAGACCAGTTCGTCACTGCGCTACACGGCTTGGCGGAACGTTGCGACTACGGTGAACTAAAAGAACGAATGATCCGAGACAGACTGGTTGTCGGGCTCCGCGACGCAAAACTCTCGGAAGATTTGCAAATGGATTCTCAGCTAACGCTGGCTTCGGCGCTGTCGAAGGCTCGCTTAAAGGAAAGCGTCCAACAGCAGCAATGTACTCTACGAGGACAGCACAGCCATCAGTCATCGGAAATTCGTGACCAGGACCCCAATGTGGACGCGGTGGTTCAACAGAGGCACAAGGGACGTCTGCATGGGCAACGAACGCCGGAGGTGCGGCAGCATGGGCAACGAACGCCGGAGGTGCGGTGTCCTTTCTGCAGTGGCGACGCCCACCCCAGGACAATGTGCCCAGCCAGAGCTGCCAAGTGTCTTCACTGTGGCAAGAAGGGACATTTCGCAAAGGCCTGCTTGAAGAAAGCAACGGCTTCCGCTCAACGAAAGGTACGCGTCTCAGCGGTCAACCAGGAAACTGGAGAGCTACGCGTCTCAGCGGTCAACCAGGAAACTGGAGAGACTTTCGTGGGATCAATAGATGCATGCAGAAAAGCGCGATTTGTTCAGGTGCGCATTAATTCTGTGCCCATTTTTGCAAAGGTTGACTCAGGTGCTGAAGTGTCAGTATTACCAGCAACGTTTCCAGGATTACCGTCCCGACTGGTAAAAACCGATGAAATCTTGCTAGGTGCAGGAGGCAGTAAGCTTAACGTACTAGGCAAATTCGTAGCAGAGATCACATGGAAAGAGAAAACTGTGTATCAAACATGCTACGTTGTCAGTCCGTTACGCGACGTCCTTCTAGGATTACCTGCACTTGAGGTCTTAGGTATCGTGAAATTTGCAGACGCGGTCGACTCGGGAAACCTGCAGTACGAGACGCGTTTTCCAGAAATGTTCCGCGGTCTAGGTACGATGCCAGGGCAGTACACCATCAGGCTACAAGCTGGCGCTATCCCGCATGCCATAAGCGCTCCACGCAGGGTACCAATTCCCCTGAGGGAGTCCCTGAAGCGCGAAATAGATAAAATGGAGCGTTTAGGCATAATCAGGAAAGTGGATGGGCCCACCGAATGGTGCGCCGGAATAGTTCCGGTAGTGAAGCCCTCAGGAGACCTGAGAGTTTGCGTAGACCTCACTAAATTGAACAAATGCGTAGTTCGAGAGCGAGTTACGTTACCAACTGTGGATCAAGCTCTAGGGTCACTGTCGGGAGCGAAATGGTTTTCAAAGCTCGATGCCAACTCAGGCTTCCACCAGGTGCGACTCAGTAAAGACTCGGAAGAGCTAACCACGTTCTTAACACCCTTCGGTAGATACTGTTTCACGCGACTACCCTTTGGAATTACCTCCGCTCCGGAATACTTCCAAAAGAGAATGTCTGAGATACTAGGTGGCCTTCCGGGGGTCGTTAATTTCATGGACGATGTCCTAGTGTTTGGCGAAAGCAAAGCTCAACACGATGAGCGTTTAAGTAACGTGATCACACGCCTAGCAAGGGCAAATGTGACATTAAACAAAGAGAAATGCTTATTCGGGGTTAGGCAAGTGCGTTTTTTGGGTCACATTCTGAATAAGGAAGGTATTCATCCTGATCCAGCGAAGGTCAGTGCTATAAAAGATTTGAGAGCACCCAGAAATGTTACTGAGCTTAGAAGCATTTTGGGCATGGCGAATCATTTGGGCCGCTTCCTGCCACATTTAGCCCAAGTGACTGCTCCCATGCGTGTTCTTTTGCACAAGGATAGGGACTGGGTCTGGGACAGCAATCAGGAAAAAGCGTTCCAAGAACTCAAAGGGCTCATTTGTTCAGCGCAATGCATGGCTTTGTACGACGCTTCGCTACAGACCACTCTTTCAGCTGACGCATCGTCTTTTGGTCTGGGAGCAGTTTTGTTTCAAAAGCAAAAAGACGGGCAACGTAGACCAGTTGCATTCGCTTCTCGTTCGCTCACCAAAACCGAGCAACGGTACTCCCAGATCGAAAAGGAGGCGCTGGCGTTGACGTGGGCAGCGGAAAGGTTTGATGAGTATATACGTGGTCTGGAAGTTGTTTTTGAAACTGACCACAAGCCCTTGGTGTCGCTGTTGGGTCACATGGCAATCGACGCTATGCCCCCAAGAATTCAACGTTTTCGTCTGCGCCTGATGCGATACAGTTTTTCTGTATTATATGTACCAGGCAAATCGCTAACCACTGCTGATACTCTTTCACGTTCGCCGTTAGCTCGTACGAAAGTGGAAAGCTGTTTAACTGTCTCAGAGGTAACCGCTTACTCGAAAGCTTGTTTACTGGGTTTAGAGACAGGCGACGATTTCTTGAAAAGAGTAAAAGAAGGTCAAGCAAACGACGAAGTGTGTCGAAGCTTGCGCACAGTGTGCAAAAAAGGGTGGCCCAGGAAACAAAATGTTCCCTGTTATCTTCTGCCATACTGGCAGGAACGTGCATGCATTACTTTGGTGAACGGATTTCTGCTCAAAGGTATGAGGCTTATCATTCCTCAGACCCTTCGCAAGGAAGCGCTAAGCAAACTGCATGACGGTCACCAAGGCATCTCGCGATGCCGCAGTGTGGCTAAAGGTTCTGTCTGGTGGCCGGGACTTAGCACTGAGATAGCGTCATTCGTGAAACAGTGCAGCGTTTGCGCGAGGCATGCGCCAGAACAGATCGAACCGATGATTGCATCGCCAACGCTCTCTTTTCCTTGGGAGAGAGTAGGGGTCGATCTGTTCCAAATTCAGGGACGGCAATATCTTGTCGTAGTAGACTATCTTTCGCGATACCCAGAGATTGCCATTCTTCCGTCAACAAAGTCTGCTACCGTGATAAGCCGAAGGAAAAGCATTTTTGCGAGACATGGCATTCCCGAGTGTGTGGTGACCGACAATGGTCCCCAATTTGTCAGTGCCGAGTTCGAGAAATTTGCAAAACTGTATGGCTTCCGTCATGTCACCTCGAGTCCGAGGCACCCCCAGGGAAACGGGGAAGTCGAACGTATGGTAAAGACGGTTAAGAATCTCATTCTAAAATCGGACGACCCTTACTTAGCCTTGCTGGCTTATAGGGCCACGCCTGGTGTTTTGAACGTCAGCCCAGCGGAGATACTGATGGGTAGAAGGCTTAGGACGAGAGTCCCAATGCTGCCTTCGCACCGCAATCCGGGACAATGCTGTCTGCAAGAATCGGCAGCCAAGGACCGTAAAGTCAGAAAGGAGCAAAGCCGCCACTTCGACCGACGTCACCGGTCTAAAAATCTCCCAAAGCTGGAAGCAGGTGATGTGGTGTGGGTGATTGATCTCCGTACCAAAGGTACAGTGCTCGGAGCAGCACCACAGCCGCGTTCATACCGTGTTCAAACGGAAAACGGGGTTGAAGTCCGTCGAAACAGGAGAATGCTTAACCGTCTCCCAAAAGACCGGGTTGATAGCGGGAACTACGAATTTCCGGATAGTCAGGAACAGCCCAGCAGGGCCGGATTGGTAACTAGAGTAGACAACCAATTTGACGAAGCTCCGGAAGCTTTGGTGCCTCTAACTCAGACAGAGACTGACGGTGGCAATTCTCAAGCTAGAATTGTAACTACGACCAGATTTGGAAGAGTTGTTCGCAAACCCATAAGGCTGGGCGTGGACGACTGATGCTGGAGTGACTGTGTTCTGTCGTGTTTTCTTGGGTGTGTTCCAATGTTATTTTGAAGTGTATGCATGTAAAGTTAATAGTGCTTGAAAAGGGGGATGTGCTGTTATCATCTGTTTTGGTTTGGCTTGGCTTGGCTGGCAGCTGCGACTGCGATAGTGGCGCTAGTGTATCTGTGGCGCAAGTGTGGCGCAAGTGTATAAAAGCGGAGTGCGAGAATAAACGGGGGTTCATTTCGTCGCTTGGGAGCTCGGTGTCTGGACTGCTTTCTCTGGCAGCGTTCCGGCGCGGGTGCAACGGCGCCCCCCCCCCCTGCCTGGGCTAACACGACATCTACTTTGTTCTTCATGGACATGCTCGAGTTTGGTTAGAAAATCACGAGACTTCTTTAAAGGATTGGAGGACATTCAAAGCAGAGTTTTTATGGCATTTGCAAGTTTTGTCTGCAAAAAAAAGCCCAAGCCCTCCTCCAATCAAGACTTCAACTCCCAAACGAGCCTGTCCTAATCTACGTAGAGGAGATTAAGCGCCTCTTCGCCGCGCCCACCATAACATGACCGAAGGTGAGAAAGTGAAATTTTTAATGCGAGAGGTTAAACAGTATCTTTTTGCAGGGCTTCTCAGAAATCCGCCAAAAACCGTGGCGGAATTTGACGCTACAGCGCTCCAACCGGTCTGAGTCACTCCCGCCTGACGGATTTGCCTTATTGCGGCAGAGTCATACCGACACCACGCACCTTTCTTTACCAAGGCTTGAGCCCAAGAGATCGACAAAGGCTCTTAATGGGCATGCCCTTTACAGCGCATCTGCTGTCTTCCTCTTTGTTATGCAGCACTGGACTATTTTCTGATATCAGCTGTATTGCATAACATTTTTCTTCTGTCTTTTTCTTTTCTGTTTTCTTTTCCTTTTAAATCTGTCATTTGGTATTTACTAATGTAATTACCATTACTTTTCTTTTCTCTGTTCACCTCTTTGTGGCCAATTTTTATGTATACATTTATCCGCATTTTCCATTTTCATGTTTCCTTAATTATTTTTTATAAACCGGTATATTATATTTTCAGAATTCAGAATTCAGTTTTCTTTCCTTTTTTGTGTGTACGTAATGTACAGCTTTCTCCCAATCGATTCGGACAGAATTTTATTATATAATTTCATAGTAATGGACGTCTTCTCAAGCTGTCAAGGATTTTATGCGTGATGTTTTGTGTTTCTTTGTGCCTCCATTAGTTTCGTATTCGCGACGTTTTTCAATACTATTTTTTCTCATTTCATTGCAGACTTTGGTAACCGCTTTATATACATATATTTATTTTTTCTAGGCTTAAGTGTCTTTCACATATTCACTTTAAAGTTGTATTTTTTGCGAATTGGCTAATCGTTAATGCACAATTTTTATATTTCTGTTCTCTCTTCTTTTGCAGTTTCTGGCTACCCACGGACATTTTCTTCTCTGCTTCCTTCTTTCCTGGGCTTCTTTATCTTTTTGTGCTTTTCTTTCGCTTTTTCTTTCTTTCTTTATCCTTTTTCCATTTCATATATCTATCTATTGTGACTAGGCAGTTGTGATCTTTGTTTCCTTTTGTATCTTTAATGTACATTTTTTACATTTTTATGTCCATGTTTTTTTTTCTAAATTATTTTTTTTTATTTTGGGCGTTTAGCTCCTTTTCTTTTATCTTAAATTGGATTAAGCCTGGCAAAGCTTTGCTGGTCCGGGCTCCCTCTCTCTTTCTTTTACATTTTTTTCGTCATATTCTGAGAGGAATAATAAAAGGTAAAAAAAAGGTCTACACAAGACCCTACAGCAGCGCATCTCCGAACGGAGAGAGCCTTCGGGACCTCAACTCGGAGATCGTGTGGGAGGAGCTGCGCTGATGGCTGCCATCATCCCAACAACTTCAGGTGGGGACGCTTGCGGGCGTCGTCCGTGAAGAAGTCCAGTAGTCGCTGGGCCTTCCTCACGCGACGGCTCCGACGGTTTCAGCACAAGAGGCAACAGCGATTAACTACTCTGCTGCATTACGTCGCCCTTCGCCCTGACGTGATGACTTTGCAAGCCCTCGCCACTATCGTCCTGTTTCTGAAAGCCGCCCTTGCACCCGCCCGCCAAGCCGATCAACGGACTCCAAGCCCCAGGAAGTGCGGTGCTTGGAGGACTGTGCACAACTGGCAATCATGCTTCCACTGCTGTGAAGCAGGCCACAATCTGCGCCCCTGGGCGTAGCGAGGAACCGGTCTCCGCGGATTTGCAGTCGACGCTTCATGACCACGCCCAGGTGAAAGACCGCAAGAAATCGACAACTATCTGCGTGGCGGTGACATTGTGCCACCAAGCCGTCGGTTCAGGTCCCCATCGCCGTACAGGGCCCGCTGTGCGTCGCCAGGCCGTAACTACGATAACAGTGCGCGCGGAAGGTCCCCAAGCCCCCGTAGGGGAAACTAAACGCAGAATCTTTGGAGGTGAGGCTGCTATACGGTGAACTAATGAAGATCGTCCACCGGCGACGACAAGTGACGATGCATCAGTAAATATCCCGCCACTACACACGACGATGACATCGACGACCACGTGACCATACGTTATACTAATATCGCCGCTCAGCGAAGTAACAACGGTGTGCCCCGGCCGCAACTCCCAGCACGAGACGAGGCAGATATCGAACACTGAAGGCAACGTGCAATACGAGAGCACGAACAAACAACCTCGCCGTTGCTGTCGACGTACGCATGGTTCCAGCCCTAGTGGACACAGAAGCCGACTACTTTGTCATCAGTGGAGCTTTTTCCGTCAGCTCAAGAAAGTGACGACCATTTCCGCTAGTCCGCATAGATAGTAGGAACCTTATTACGCCGTCGTGGCGATGCATCGCAAGGGTACAGTAAATGAACGTACCAACCCTACCAGCTTCTTCGTCCTACAGTAGTGTTCCCGCGACGTGATTCTGGGCATAAAATTTCTGAATGGACATCGGGCGATCATCGACCTCCAATCCAAACTCATCAAACTATCGACCAACAGAGCCATACATGCGGCAAGAACTTCGACATATCACGTCGCTCTTAACGCCCTCGATGTAAAATTGACCGACAGCCCAGATCAAGCGTCATCATACCTGTGGTTACAAAAGAAATCGAAATCACGGAAGGGGTTGTCGAAGGAAACGCTCAGTTATAGGATAGAGGATTTGGCATCGCATAGACATGTCCGTTTCCGTCATGGATAAGCTCAAGTGCTCTTCACGAACTTCACCAAAGCATACCGGCACCTGAACAAGGGCATGACGATTTCCTTCCTTTAATAGCTAGCGGACACCCGAGAAGTTTTCGCCCTTCCCTGCCAACTTGAAGACGATACACCCAACCGAGCCAAGCAGCCCTATTTCGACATCAACCCAGCGCTTCCCCGAAACAGACAAGACCGTATTGGCGCTCTTCTTGAAATCTACAGCGAGTGCTATTCCTTAGCGTCGAAGGTGCGGCAAACTCGTTTGAAAAAGCATCGCATCATCACGGACGAAAACGCTCGAACTCTATGTCAAAGCCCCTACCATGTATCGCCGCGAGAATGCCAGGCTATACGCGATCAAATTAATGAAATGCGGCGTGATGACGTGATACAGTAATCGAACAGCCCTTCGGTGACACCAGTCGTTTTGGTGGAGACGGCACACTTCGCTTCTGCGTTGATTACCGCCGCTTGAATAGCATAATTAACAAGGATTCCTGCCCGCTTCTCCACATCGACGACACAATGGACCGGCTCTGTAACGCTAAGTAGTTCTCGTCTACGGTCCTGAAGAGTGGGTACTGGAAAATTGAGGTCGACGAAAGAGACCGCGAGAAGACGGCGTTCATAATAGGGGACGGCCTCTTCTAATTCAAGGTAATGTCACTTGAATTATGCTCCGCGCCAGTCACGTTTAAACGGGTAATGGACACTGTCCTGGCTGGCTTAAAGTGGCATTCCTGTGCCTGCTGTGGTTTTATTTTTCTTATGTCTCACCAACTGGCCTACACTTGTACCCTGCTAAGTTAAAGTGGCAGATTTGTTTGGTATACTTGGATGACGTCGTTGTGTTCTCGTCAAACTTTGAAGACCATCTGAGAAGGCTTCGAACAGTACTCGACGCAATCATATCCTCAGGTTTAACGTTGAAAGCAGAGAAGTGTCACTTCGCCTACGAAAAGATATTGTTTCTGAGTCATATTGTCAGCAAGGACGGAGTCCGCCCCGACCCCAAAAAATAGCTGCGATCGCGCAGTTTCCACAGCCAGGTGACAAGAAAGCTGTGCGCCGATTGCTCGCAGTTTGCGCGTAATACCGACGATTCATTAAGAACTTTTCGCTCACCTTTGACGCAGCTTACAAAGGCAGACGTGTCATTTAAATGGAAATTAAGCACCGCCAGCTGAAATCTTCGAAGATCTTAAGCACCGCCTACAGTCCCCTCCAGAGATGGACACTTTAACTGAGAACGCCGAGACCGAGATACATACCGACGCTAGCAGCCTAGGCCTAGGCGCCGTTCTCACTGGGAAGAATACCGGACAGGAGAAAACAATCGTTTATGCTATCAGGTCGCTCTTGAAATCCGAAGCCAATTACTCAACGGCCGAGAAGGAGTGCCTCGTTATCATCTAAGCCACTTCAAAGTTCCACCCGTATACTTATACGGCCACCATTCAAGATGGTAAGCGATCAATAAGCGCTCTGCTGGCAGGCAAACTTGAAAGACTCCTCCGGCCGACTTGCCCGATGGAGTCTACGTCTTCAACAATTCGGCATCATTGTCATCTACAAGTCAGGCCACAAGCAGTCCGAGGCAGACTGCTTGTCACGAGCCCCCGTTGATGCGCCGCCGAAAGAAGACGACCGGTAAGCGACAGCAATTTCGCAGAACAACCGCGATCAGACTCTGAGCTGAAAGCGCTAGCCGATTACCTAGGAGGAAAGAACGCTTACCCTCCTGCTGTGGTCAGGCGACATTTATCATCGTTCGCGTTGAGCAATGGTCTTCTCGTTAAGAAGACCTGTGCACCAAACAGGACAGCGCAGCTTCTTGTTGTGCCTAAAAACCTCCGGTAGGAAATTCTACAAGCGTTGCACGATGAGCCCACAGCAGGCCATTTCGGATTTGCACACACGTTGCGTCGAGTCCGGGAGAAGTACCACTGGCCTCGACTGCCTGTCGAAGTTGCCCACTACGTCTAGACATGTCGTGCGTGCCAACAGCGCAAGACGCCGCCGATCAGACCAGCAAGACTACTAAACCCGATTCCGCCCCCACACCTGCCCGTTAAAAAAATTGGGATTGATCTCCTCGGCCCCTTTCCACCTGTATCTATGGGTAACAAGTGGATCATCGTGGCCACTGACTACCTTACCCGTTACGCCAAAGCAAAATCACTACCAAATGGTACCGCAGCTGAAGTCGCCAAATTTTTTGTCGAATAAATTCTCTTGCTACATGGTGCCTCACAATGGCTCATCACTGACAGAGGAACGGTGTTTACGGCAGAGTTGTCACAAGCCATCCTGCAATACAGTCATACAATCCATCGACGAACAACTGCGTACCATCCCCAAACCAATGAATTTACGGAGCCGCTTCTTTGAAGCGTTTGGACAAGAGGCCTCTCGGAGGAACAGTTGCTGGGCGCTTGGCAGGACAAGGGGAAGGGTGTCCGGGTAGTGCGTGCTCTTTGCCGTTTTTTGTACGCCAGCGGACTTGATTCGCGCTTGTGAAGCAAGCCACTCTGCCAGTAGATATGTATTTCATATGCCTTCTCCCACATCGTCACCCATCATGATCTTCTTTCTTTTCTCTTTCCCCTTCGCCAGTGCGGAGTAGCAGGCCAGATTTTAATTATTCAGGCCAACCTTCCTGCGTTTTCTTTTTAATAAATCCATCTATCTATCTAAACAAACGATCGCTGACATGGTCGCCATGTACGTCGACGCTGAACACAAGGCCTGGGGCGCCATCTTGCTGTACGTGATCTTCGCGTATAACACGGCAGTCCAGGAGACGACCAGAGCGACCCCGTTCAAGCTTGTGTATGGCAGGGAGCCCACAACGATGCTCGACGCAATGCTGCTGCACGTAACCAATGAGGACAACATTGAAGTTCGTCGCCTACCTGCAGCGTGCAGAGAAAGCCCGACTACTCGCACGGCTGCGTATTAAAGACCAACAGCGCACTGACACCCTACGACACAACTTACGATGACGTCACGCAGAGTACAATCCAGGAGAGAAGTGTGGGTTTGGACTCATCATCATCATCAGTGTGATTATACCCA
This sequence comes from Amblyomma maculatum, assembly GCF_055883805.1. NCBI lineage: Eukaryota > Metazoa > Arthropoda > Arachnida > Ixodida > Ixodidae > Amblyomma > Amblyomma maculatum. Next base: position 102,886,291 of record NC_139352.1, read on the forward strand.
CTGCAGGGCGAAGGCCTCTCCCATATTTCTCCACTTAACCCGGTTCTGTGCTAGCTGCATCCACTTGACCCCTGCGAAGTTCTTAATCTCATCCGCCCACCTAACTTTCTGCAACCCCTTGCTACGCTTTCCTTTCCTTGGAATCCAGTTTGTTACCCTCAGCGACCATCGGTTATCCTCTCTTCGCACTACATGTCCTGCCCATGTCCATTTCTTCTTAATTTCTACTAGAATGTCGGTAACTTGAGTTATTTCTCTGACCCACTCTGCACGCTTTCTATCTCTTAATGTTACCCCTACCATTTTTCGTTCCATAGCTTTCTGGGTTGTCCTCAAAGTAAGTAAAACTCTCTTGGTTAGCCTCCACGTTTCAGCCCCATAGGTGAGTGCAGGAAAGATGCAACTGTTGTATACTTTCCTCTTGAGCGATACGGGTAAGCTGCTAGTCATAATCTGCGAGTGCTTGCCAAATGCGCTCCATCCCAATCTTATTCTTCTTGTTATTTCCTTTTCATGGTCCGGATCTGCGGTTACTACCTGTCCTAAGTAGACATATTCGCCTACTACTTCCAGTACTTCGGTACTTAATGTAAACAGGTGTTCCTTCCCGAGGCTGTTGAACATTACCTTAGTCTTCTGCATATTGATTTTCAAGCCTACCTTTCTACTTTTCCTGTCTAGGTCATCAATCATTATTTGCAGTTCATCCCCCGAGTTGCTTAGCAAGGCAATGTCATCAGCAAATCGAAGATGACTGAGGTATTCTTCATCTACCTATATCCCTAACTGCTCCCATTCCAAGTCTCTGAATACTTCCTCTAAACAAGCTGTGAATAGTACTGGGGAGATTGTGTCTCCTTGCCTAACACCTTTCTTTATGGGAATTTTGTTACTTTCTTTATGCAGAACTATGGTTGCTGTGCAGCCACTGTATATATCTTCCAGCACTTTCACGTACGGCTCGTCTACACCCTGATTTCGCAATGCCTGCATCACCGCCGAGGTTTCAACTGAGTCACATGCTTTTTCGTAATCAATGAATGCTATGTATAAGGGCTGGTTGTATTCCGAGCATTTTTCTATCACCTGATTGATGGTATGGATATGATCGATAGTAGAGCACCGTTTCCGAAACCCTGCTTGAACCTTTGCTTGATTGCAGTCTAAGGTTGTCCTGATTCTATTAGCGATTACCTTAGTAAATACATTATACGTAACAGACAGCAAGCTGATTGGTCTGTAATTTTTAAGGCCTTTAGCGTCCCATTTCTTATGAATGAGGATAATGTTTGCATTCTTCCATGGTTCCGGTACCGTCGATGACACCAGGCACTGCGTATACAGGGTGGCTAGTTTTTCTAGCACGATATCTCCCCCATCCTTCAGCAAATCTGTAGTTATCTGATCCTCTGCAGCTGATTTCTCCCTTTTCATAGTTTCTAGTGCTTTCTTGACCTCGTCCTTCGTCACTGGTGGAATGTCTGACTGTTTTTCCCTACCTCCAATCTCATTACGGTCCTGACCACTTCGGCTACTGTTACAGAGATCTGTATAGAACTCCTCGGCTACTTTGACTATCTTTTCCATATTAGTGATGACGTTGCCCGCCTTGTCCCTTATCGCATATATCTGGTTTTTGCCGATGCCCAATTTCTTATTTACCGCTTCAAGGCTCCCCCGTTCTTTACAGCATGCTCAATTTTCTCCATGTTATACTTCCTTATATCGGCCACCTTGCGCTTATTGATTAGCTTTGATATCTCGGCCAATTCGATCTGGTCTGTTGGATTGGAAGCTTTCATACTCTGGCGTTTCTTAAACAAATCTTTCGTCGCCTTAGACAGCTTACCGGTATCCTCTCTAACTATCCTACCGCCTACTTCTACCGCGCACTCAGTAATGATATCTTTGAAATTATTGTTCCTTGCCTCTACGGTAATGTCGCCATCCGCGGTTGGAGCTGAAAACCTATTCTGTAGCGACATCCTGAACTCTTCTGTCCTCCCCCTCACCGCTAATTCGTTGATGGGTTCTTTCTTACTAATCTGTTGCGTTCCGTCTTCAGATTTAGGCTAATTCGGGACCTCACCATCCTGTGGTCGCTGCATCGCACTTTCCGAATTACCTCTACATCTTGCATAATGGCGGGGGTTGAACACATTATGAAGTCGATTTCATTTTTAGTCTCTCCGTTAGGACTCTTCCATGTCCATTTCCGGTTCTTCCGTTTGCTGAAGAAGGTATTCATGATTCGTAAGTTGTTGCGTTCTGCAAACTCAACTAGTAACTGCTCCCTGCTATTCCTATAACCAATGGCATAGTCACCTACTGCCTTGTCGCCTGTCTGCTTTTTCCCTACCTTGGCATTGAAGTCGCCCATTAGTACAGTATACTGCGTCTTTACTTTTCGCATTGCCGATTCTACATCTTCATAGAAACTTTCAACTGCCTGGTCATCATATCTACATGTAGGTGCTTTGGCCTGTACAACCTCCAGTTTATACCGCTTATTAAGCCTAAGTACGGTTCCTGCAACCCTCTCATTAATACTATAGAATTCGTCTATATTACCCGCTATATACTTATTGAAAAGGAAACCTACTCCTAGTTGTCGCCTCCCTGGTAAACCTTGATAACACAGTACATGCCCATCCTTCAGCACAGTATATGCCTCATTCAGCCTCCTAACCTTACTAAGCCCTATGACATCCCATGTCATGCCCTCTAGTTCCCCTAACAGCACTGCTAAACTAGCTTCACTAGCTAGGATTCTAGCATTAAACGTTGCCAAGGTCAGTTTCCAATGTCGGCCTGTCCAGCGGAGCCAGGCTTTCTTAGGACCCGCTGCTGAGTCACAGGTCTGACCGCCACCATGGTCAGCTGTTCCGCAGCCGCTGGTGACTGAGGGCCGGGGTTCTATGGAGCTTATCATAGGAGGTCGCGGCCAATTACTGCACCAGGGTGGCCAATTCCTGTTCTGGTGAGGGAGTGCGTTGCCGGAGGTGTTCACCGGCATCAGGTCGCACCCCAAACCTGTGTATGCAATTCCATCGACACGCGGATATTTTTATTATTTATTTATTTTTTTTATCCGGTGGAGATTTGCGCGGCACCGGGATTTGAACCCCGGTCCTCTTGCATGCGAGGCGGATGTTCTAACTCTACGCCACCGCTGTACCTTTGGGTTCGGACTGCCGTGGTCTAAGTGAAAAGTTACTGCGTCGGTACATTGGACAATATAAAATCCTAATTCGCCGCGTCGGACATCTACACTATGAAGTCATTCCCGACGGTACGACACCATCACAAAGGCGACGCGAGCACCAAGAAATCGTTCCTGTTGTTCGTTTGAATCCTTATTACGCGCGTTAAAGAATTCTTAGTGTTTAATCTTTGTAATGTTTATGTTTAGTTTGCTTAGTTTATTGTGTAACATTGAGGCGATGTTTTGTAAGGGGGGAGTAATGCCGCAAAACCTTCAAAACTTTATTTGTTGTTTTTTAGCAGCCGCCGGCATGCGGCCTTATCATTGTGATTCTGGATCGCGAAGCAGTTCCGTATTTTTTGTTTGTTAATGCTCGATGTCGCGAGGCGCACTTTTATCAGTTTCTTTGCCGCACAAGATGCGCCGAGATCAATCTCGAAGATTCCGGATACTCGCGTATGTTTCTAAAATGTTCCAGGTTGCGCTAGTAACTTTTTGCGACATTATCTAGATGGTTGTAAGCCGCCTTTAAATTAAGCGTTGACGTGCGCGACAGGCATTCTTAGTTCGACGATCGACTAGCACGTTTGTTGCTATCGCCGCCACCGAATCTCTTGGTTCTTTTGCGGGCGCAAGTCAGCCCAGTAAAGAATTTCTTCAGTGCAATCGCCGACTCGTCACTTGTGTCACCGATCTTGTCGCCACCAGGCGATAATATTGTCACGCGCCTTCGCAGAGCGTCGACGGAAGATGAAGAACGGTCGGGTGAATCGGTGAAGAAGAAAGAAGAGTAGGGGCAGAAGGACGTTTGCACGCTTCGCCACGGTCCTGTTTTGACCGATCCCTGTAAATACCCCCCCCCCCTCCTCCTCCACTCGTGCGTACTAAGCACGTAACATCTTGGTAGAGGTGGAGGGTGGCGACGTCGGAGCATTCCAACTACCGAAGAAGCCATAGTCTCGCTGGCTTACCAATAATGCCATCGGACATGACTGACGACGGCAGTACCGAGCAGCCAGGACCATCCACAGCGAACAACTGGCCTCATTATTGAGAGCCCGTACATTCTCTGGAAACCTCGAGGAGGAAGTTGACGAGTGGCTGAAACACTACAAAAGAGTGAATAAATCAATCGCGGGAACGCCGCTACTAAGGTGGCTAACGTGGTGTTCTTCCCTGCCGCCACTGCGTTCGACTGGCTCGATAATCATGAGGATTCATGAAGTACATGGACAATCTTTACAAGCGTGGTCAAGAAAAAATTTGGGGATGATCCTGCAAAGAAGAAGTGCGCTGAACAGACATTGCTTCACCGTGCGCAAGTACCATTTATCATTTTATTCGTCCTCTCGAACCGAGAAAAAAAAACAAAGCAAAAGAGAGGGAGCCCGGAACAGCAAAAACTTTGCCAGGCTTAAAACCAATTAAGAATAAATAAAAGGGAGCAAAAGCGCGAGATAAAAAAAACTTTTTTAAAAAGCGTATTAAGGTACTACAAAAAAAAAGAAAAAATACGAGGTCCGTGTCGCAAGGTGGTCCACGCTGGCTTAAAGAAGAATAAGAAAAAAAAAAAACAAGGTAGAATCCAGACCTGCAAATGAAACAAAAACAGGAACCAGAACCGGAAAAGAAGGGGAACAGCAGCAAAACAACAGTCATACAAAAATGACCGATAACGTACGGAGAAAAAGGCAGACGTACAAATCGAAAACATAAGAGAAAAGGGAGACTGAGGTAGAATAGTAAACAGGACAGTCCCCAACAAAGAAATAAAAAATCGGGTGAACAATAGAGAATTGCAGTCTACTGTGGCACTGTATTCGTTGGTCCACAAATCCACAGAGAGTAAAAAAAATACTAAATTAAGGAGCAGAAGAATAAAAAAAAAGAGAGCGAGCTGACACCACAAATAAGAGGGGGGGGGGGAGGGGGGGAGGGCTGGGAAAGAATTGTAAAACCTAGACAAAGCAAAAGAGAAAAAAAAAACTATTAAGTCTAGTCTGATGTTAAAGACGCCCGTCATTTTAACCGCAAAATGCTCGGTAAGAGAAACGATGGAGGAAAATACATAAATAAAAAACAAACTACTGCAACACTATATCGGACTCGTCTGACAACCGCAGCAGAAAAGGAAAAAAGTATCATATCACAGAAGAATAAAAAAAATATTAACTCCGCCCATTTCATAGCAGTATGCATGCTGCCCATTCGGACCTGGGTTTGTAAGCAAGAGTGATTGCAGTCAGGAGCACAGCCAGGAAACTGAACGGCATGCCTAAAGCACTCTGCTCAACACAGGAGCACGGAGCCCTCCCCTGTGCAGAGCGTGATAGGGGGTCTGCAGGACCCTTCGACGAGACCCTCCGACGAGACCCTCACCTGCACAACCGTCAGACTCAAGCACAGGATCAGCAGGTCATTCGCTGGTGCTTGTAAAAACAAAGATGGAGAGTTGGCGGCATTGAAGGGCACGCCACGACGAACTACAAACGGATACGTAGAAACATGATACAGCAGGCATAAGTGACCTGCGCACTACAGCCATAGGTGCCTCCATGCAAGCAAGTGGGCGTGTCCGGATCAGACAGGCTGAAAGGAAGAGCATTATTCCTCCTCTGTACAGAGCGTGGTTGGGGGTCGGCAGGATACTCCGAGCTCATCCCCAGACTCAAGTACAGGATCTAACGGAAATCCGCTGGTCCTTGTAAAGCCAAGGACGCACTGTTGGTAGTAGCAGCGTGCACGCCACAACAGGAAACGGGTAAAAAATGCACCCAAGTAATAAGGCAGCCAGAAAAAAAATAGAGAGAGAAATAAAGGTTACCTCAGAAGAAAAACAATGGACTCACGGAAAATATTAGAGTGAAAAGAAAAGGAAATCAGCTCTAAATTATTACGTACATAATTGGAACGCGAAAAAAATAATATAATGAATTAGGAGAGAAATAAAGAGACCAAAGAGGTCTGCAGTATCATGTAAATAAAAAAAAGGGAAAGAAAACAACACAAGGTAACCTTTCAGAGCAGATATGAAGAAAAACCTGCGGCATATAATTTAAACAATGCGAAATAGCGAGCAAACAGTTCACATAAGAGAGTGTCAGCGACAATAGTCAGGTATAGTGCTGTTTATGTGTTGAACCATTTGAATTAAAATTCAAGAAGTGAGAGGATTCCGAAGCAGCGTCGGGTATAGAAACGTAATATCTGATGAGCAAAAAGATTTTAGGCGAGAAACAAAAGGAGCAGTAAGAGAACAGTCTTGGAAGTAGTGAAGGATGTCATTACACATCTTGCCACAGGAACAAAGTGAAGAAGAGAATAGACGTACGTTTTTAAAATAAAAATAAAATCTGCCATATCCTGCAATTAGGGTTGTCATCGCATTACGGGACGGACAAATTCGTGGAATGTTGAGGGTATCAGGTATCCAATTAAATAATTTTGTGCTGCCATTATTTTCGCGCCAATATGTGCTCCACAAAACAAGGGCAGAACGATGTAAGCGTGAGCGGACATAACGCCATTAAAGGGTAGATTAAACGGGCGTACTGGCCTGCGCTACTACCTGCTTGGTCGCCAACTCATTGCCCTAAATGCTGGCGTGGCCCCGGACATGGATTAACATGAATGGAGCAAAAGACAATAAGCGCGATAGGTTATTTTTTATGGTAATAATGGTGGGGTTAAACGAAGGTACTGAAGAGATGGCAGAAAGCCGAAACAGAGAATCTGTATAGAAATGAATAGGCGTAGTGGGAGGGTTGTTACGTGCATAATCAGCAGCAGAATTGAAGGCTACAAGTTCCGCTTCATACGCACTGGAAGGTGGCTGCAAAGAAAGGCTATGAACAAATAATATGTTTTGGGTTGAGTTAAGCACTACAAAAGCTGCACCCGCGGAGTGAAGTGTGAACGACCCATCAGTATAGATATGCAGTGCGCGTTGAGAAGAACAAAACATGGCTTCGTGGTAGGTGAATTTAATAACATTAAATTTAAACTTCATTGAGGGATGGTCAGTCCAGGGATTGAACAATGGGTGTGTTTTAGAAGGGTTGTATGTGACGTTGACATATACTATAGGTTGCCGGAGTGTAAAAAGCTTGAACTCGGCACATAACTGGTCTAGATGAATAGGCAACGGAACAACATTTGCACGAACACTAAGTGCAGCTGTTCGCGTGGTGGTGGTGGTGGTGGTGGTGGTGGTGGTGGTGGTGAAAGACATTTATTGGCTCAAAAGAGTATTCACAGGGGGGTATGATTGGACCAGCCCTTAAGAGGCCAGTTCTCACAAGCACTAGGTGGGGTCCTTAGTACGGGACTCTAGTGGCGTCGGCCGTTGCCCGGGCGCGCTCCACCAAGGCCTTTTTGACCTGTAAGCCAGAGAATCCGCGCAGTGTCGCCTCCCAGTCCTCCCGGGTGGGGCAGGGATGAGTGGGGATACCAGGGTTGGAGGGGCAGGCCCACACCATGTGGTAAATGGCCGAAGATTTCTCCGCACAGTGATACGCAGTCTGCTTCGGAATGCTTCCGGCCCGACTTATAGACTACAGTCTAGTCAAATTCTTGAAGTCGTAGGCTCCATCTGACAAGGCGGCCGGAGGGATCTTTCAAATTAGCCAGCCAGCAGAGGGCGTGATGGTCGTTTACCACCTTGAATGGTCGGCGGTATAGGTATGGACAAAACTTAGAAGTGGCCCAGATGATCGCGAGGCACTCCTTCTCGGTCGTCGAGTAATTGACTTCGGCTTTTGTGAGGGACCTGCTAGCGTAGGCGATTACTTCCTCCTGTCCTGCACTCTTCTGTACGAGAACAGCTCCTAGGCCCACACTGCTCGCGTCGGTGTGAATTTCGGTCTCGGCGTTTTCATCAAAGTGGCCAAGTACAGGAGGGCACTGCAGGCGGCGCTTGATTTCGTCAAAGGCTTCTCCTTGCGGCGCTTCCCATTTAAAAGGTACGTCAGCCCCTGTAAGTTGCGTCAACGGTTCGGCGATGCACGAAAAGTTTCTGACAAATCGTCGATAATAAGCGCACAACCCAAGGAATTGGCGCACAGCTTTCTTGTCGGTAGGCAGTGGGAATTGAGCGATTGCAGCTGTTTTCTCCGGGTCTGGGCGAATACCATCCTTGCTAACGATGTGACCTAGGAACCGCAGTTCTTCGTAGGCGAAGCGGCACTTCTCTGCTTTTAGCGTCAGTCCCGATGACTTGATGGCTTCCAGCACTGTCTGAAGTCGTTTTAGGTGGTCTTGAAAATTTGACAAGAAGACAACAACATCATCCAAGTATACTAGGCAAATCTGCCACTTCAAGCCCGCCAGCACAGTGTCCATTACTCGTTGAAACGTCGCTGGTGCGGAGCAGAGGCCAAATGGTATCACCTTGAACTCGAAAAGGCCGTCTGGTGTGATGAATGCGGTCTTCTCGGGATCTCTTTCGTCGACCTCAATTTGCCAATATCCGCTCTTTAGGTCCATCGATGAGAAGTACCATGCATTGCAGAGCCGGTCTAGTATATCGTCGTTGCGGGTAAGTGGGTTATGCTATTCAAGAGGCGGTAATCGACACAGAAGCGAAGTCTTTATTATTCACCAAAACGACTGGTGCCGCCCAGGGGCTGTTGGATGGCTGGATCACGTCATCACGCAGCGTTTCCAAAACTTGATCGCGTATGGCCTGGCATTCTCGTGGCGATACACGGTAGGGGCTTTGACGTAGCGGTCGGGTGTTTTCGTCCCAGCGGAGTTTGCCGCACCTTCGACGCTGGAGAAAAGCACTCGCTGTAGTTTTCAAGAAAAGTGCAAATCCGGTCTTGTCTGTCTCGAGGGAGAGCTGGATTATTGTCGAAATTTGGCTGCTTGGCTCCGTTGGGTGCGTAGTTTTCAAGTTGGCTGGGAAGCGCGAGGACTTCTCGGGTGTCCGTTAGCTCGTCAAGGAAAGCAATCGTTATGCCCGTGTTCAGGTGCCGGTATTCATCGGTGAAGTGTGTGACGAGCACATCAGCTTGTCCATGACGGAAACGGACTGTGCCTCTTGCGATGCAAAGTCCTCTATCCAGTAACAATACAGTTTTTGCTTCGACAACCCCTTCCATGATTTCGACTTCAGTTGTAACCACAGGGACGATGACGCTTGATCGGGGCGGTATGGTCAATGCTCCGTCGAGAACGTTGAGAGCAACGTTATGCGTCGAAGTTTTCGTAGCAGGTATGGCTTTGTCGGTCGAGAGCTTGATGAGTTTGGATCGGAGGTCGATGATCTCTCGATGTTCGTTCAGAAAATCCATGCCCAGAATCACATCGCGGGAACAGTGCTGTAAGATGACGAAGCTGGTAGGGTAGGTATAATCATTTACTGTAACCTTTGCGGTGCATCACACAGACGGCGTAATAAGGTTATCACCAGCATTGCGGATTGGCGGGCCGTCCCACGTGATCGTCACTTTCTTGAGCTGGGCGGCGAAAGCTCCACTGATGACAGAGTAGTCGGCACCGGTGTCCACTAGGGCGGTAACCGTGCGTCCGTCGACAGCAATCTCAAGGTCGCTTGTTCGCGTCCTAGTATTCCACGTTGGCTTCGGTGTTCGATCTCTGCTTCGTCTTGTGCTGAGGTCGCGGACTGGGCACACCGTCGTATCGTCGTTGGGAAACCTGGTAGTGATCTCGTCGACGTTCTCGTCTTGTTAATCGGCGATTTAACGGCTGCGTCGTCGTCACTCATCGTCGGGATATTCTGCTGCTAGCTGAGAGTCTGGAAGAATTGCAAACTCAACTCTAGTTAAGTATTGCGGAGACGAAGGGGACGCTGTAGGCTTCAGTTTTAGCGTAGTTAAGGCGGGTCTGATGATATTCAACGGCTCAACTGATCAGGGTCTTAAAATACAAGGCCATGAAATACCTAGAGTAGCAGAATATAAATATCTGGGGGTATAGGTAAACGAAGGATTGGCATACATTGCAAAGCATGAGCAATCACTTAAGGCCAAAGGGCGAAGGAATGCCGGGATAATGAAGCACAAGGCATTGTGGGGATACAATAGGAATGAGGTTTGAGGGGTATTTGGAAAGGAATTATGGTGCCCGGACTTACTTTCGGAAATGCGGTTTTGTGCCTAAAATCAGAGGTACAGTCGACATTAGAAATAAATCAGAGATCCGTTGGACGATTAGCACTAGGTGCCCACGGCAAAACTACAAATGAGGCGGTACAGAGAGATATGGGCTGGGCATTTTTCTAAGTACGGGAAGCTCAGAGTAAAATATTATATGAGGAACGCCTGAGAAAATTGGACAGTAATGGATGGGCAGCTAAAGTATTTAAATTCGTGTACTTAAAAAGCGTTGACTCACAATGGAGGAAAATAACTAGGAAACTAACTAGTAAGTATGCTAGTCACAAGGACGGAGAAATAAAGAGCATTAAGCAACAGGTGAAAAACACAGATGGTAAAAATTGGATAAATTCGATGGAAAAGAAGCAAAGTGTGGAAATATACCGAAAGTGGAAAATGCAGATCAGGAAGGAAGATTTCTTTGATAACTCAAGAGGCAGTGCCCTACGTTTTGAAGCTAGATCAGGGTGCCTTAGAACACGCAGCTACAAAAAGAAATTTAACAATGAAGATGACGCATGTGCTGTATGTGGTAACTCCAGTGAAACAATTGACCATATTATTATCATCATCATCATCATCATCATCATCAGCCTGATTATACCCACTGCAGGGCGAAGGCCTCTCCCATATTTCTCCACCTAACCCGGTTCTGTGCTAGCTGCATCCACTTGACCCCTGCGGACTTCTTAATCTCATCCATCCACCTAACTTTCTGCCGCCCCCTGCTACGCTTTCCTTCTCTTGGAATCCAGTTTGTTACCCTCAGCGACCATCGGTTACTTTCCTTCTCTTGGAATCCAGTTTGTTACCCTCAGCGACCATCGGTTATCCTCTCTTCGCACTACATGTCCTGCCCATGTCCATTTCTTCTTCTCAATTTTCACTAGAATGTCGTTAACTTGAGTTAACGACCATATTATACTCGAATGTAATGGTATGCATCCGGAAGTTGATGCATGCACAATCACTGTTCCTGAAGCTCTGGGCGGTGGAAACTAGCAAAAAACGACTAAAAGATTGGTGGCTTAAAAGCAGAGAAGTGACATAATGTTAGTAATGTAGGAACAAAAATTTATTAAATAGAATGATGGTTGAGTTAACCAATCTAAATCAATAATTAAGATATAGGGAGAAAAGTGAGCACGATAGCTACTGCTACCACCCCGTTTCAAAGGGGACGCTCCTATTTTCCATCCATCCGTCCTTCCGGCGATGGAGGATCTTCGTGTCTTTGCCGTGAAGCAACCTCACCTCCAAAGATTGCTTTACTTAGTTTCCCCTGCGCGGGCTTGGGGACGTTTCGCGCACACTATCATCGTAGTTATGGCCTGGCGACGCAAAGCGGACCCTGTACGGCGATGGGGACCTGAACCGACGTCTTGGTGGCGCAATCTCACCGCTACGTAGATACTTGTCGATTTCTTTCGGTCGTTCACCTGGGCGTGGTCGTGGAGCGTCGACTGCAAATCTGTGGAGACCGATTAGTCGGTACGGGCAGTGGCGCAGAATGTGGCCGGCCTCACCGCAGTGGAAGCATAATGGCCGGTCGTTTGCTGTCCTCCAGGCGTCGCACTTTCTGGGGCTTGCGGGTCGTTGGTAAGCTTGGCGGGCGGAGGCCAAGGGGCGGGTTTCAGGAACCGGACGGTAGCGGCGAGGGCTTGGAAAGTCATCACGTCGAGGCGCAGGGTGACGTAATGCAGCGGCGTAGTTCATCGCTGTTGCCTCTTGTGCTGGAACAGCCGCAGCCGTCGCTTGATGAACGCCCAGCCCTGCTGGACGTCTTCACGGACGACGTCACCGAGCGTCGCCGTCTAGGGTTGTCGCGGGTTGTTGACATAGCACGCAATAGTGGCGGCAGTTCCTTCCATTGTTTAATCGCTCGTCTTGCTGTTACAGACTTCCGACCACGTGCACGCATGATCAGCTGGCAGGCCATCGGCCAATAGCTGCACTACAAGGGAGGCAAGCGCTACGTCATCAGCGGACAAGACTATAAGAAGAAAGCTCTACCCCCGGTGCGGCCATATAGCACGCAGCGGTGGCGGCAGTTCCTTCCATCGTTTAATCGCTCGTCTTGCTGTTACAGGTTAGCTGTTTTTTTTGCCTTCCGTAAGAGTTCAAACAATAGGGTTTTCTGCCGCCGCTGCTGCTGCTGTTGTTATTGTTACTGGTGTACTTGGCGTGATGTCTGATGAGGGCAGTGCTGATATCTGTCTGGCATGTCACGTAGCCATCGAGAAAGATTACACTGCCATAAGCTGTTCTGAGCGTGCTTTCATATACCATGCCGGGAATTGCGTAGGAGTGGCAGAGGCAGCCGTAAAGGCCAAGCCTGACATAGGAAAATCATGGCTGTGTCCAACATGCAAAGCCTCGAAGTTAAGAAGTAGCCACAACACTGGAAAGGCTAAACATGACAATGATGTTGACATTGTGGCGAGGCTAGCCAATATGAACAAGAAAATTGGAGCTCTTCTCCCCCTCCTGAGCAAAATCGAGAAATTTATGACCATGAAAGAAACTGTGGAAGCAATTGAAAAGAATGTCAATTCTTATCGGACAAATATGATAGCGTCGTAGAGCTCGTCACAGCCCAACAGAGATAACTGAGCTTAGGGAAAGGGTAGACAAAGTCGAGTCGGAGGCATCCCTTCAAGAAAAATAAAGAACTGAAAAGAGAGATAAACGACCTGGGTCAGTATAACCGTAGACTGAGCCTGGAAATTCATGGTATGGAACATACCGAAGATGAAAATTTGCTGGCAAAACCAAACACTATCGCACGGAAACTGGAAATCCCGGAAGCAACAATGCGAGACGTAGAGGCAATTCACAGACTCCCTTGCAAACCTGACAAAGTCCCTCCAGTGCTAGTGCGGTTTTCTTCACGTACGCTGAAAAACCAATGGGAGGATAAACGATCACTCTTGAGGACAAAAGTGCCAGGCATCAGACTGATCGATAACTTGAGCCAGCAAAATAAGAAGCTCTTTTGGCTAGTCAAAGCACGGGCGACCGAGAAGTCGTACGAATGTTCTTGGCAGAGGAACGGAAGAATCTATGTTAGGAAAAGGGCAGGTGAGTTCGCCAACCTGATAAAGACAGAAGATGATCTCAGCAAGATCAACTGAAAGACGCAAATTCCCTGTTAATGCCTTTGACCCATGTCACAGCCTTCCCGCAATACGGCTACTATGACGGACAGGCTTTTGCTGATACTCTAATCCATCTACACCCACTGCGTAGATTCCTTTCAGTTTTTCACCTGAACACGCAAAGTTTGCGTAGTAAACAACTAGAAGTAATTAGCTATTTAACGCGAATTTAGCGTTTCGTGCTTTGCGGAAACATGGTTTACTGACAAGCATGATGCTGTCCAGTTTGATGGTTACAGATGTGAAGCCTTCTGTCGCGACCGCCAAAGGGGTTGCGGTGTAGCACTATACATTAGTAATACATTCAGTTATACTGCCTTGGAAGAATACTCTGTGGTAACCATTGACTACGAAGTGCTTACAATCACTTCCAAAGGTTTTATTATAACAGTGTTATACCGCCCACCTTCCGGATCCCTTCCCGTATTCTTCAACTTCTTTGAACATTTCATAGAATATCTCACATCGAACGGTCTTCCCGTCATTACTGTGGGGGACTTTAACATTAATGTACTGTGCAAAGACTCATCATTAGTTGCACTTCTTGAATCAGCGCATTCAGCTGGAGTGAAAAAATGTTATTGATGCACCCACTCGTGTGACCGCCAGAAGTGAAACGCTCATTCATCTGTGTTTTACTAGCTGTTTAAAAGATGTCTGTGCAGGTGTCCTAGCAACTAGTATTAGTGACCACATGCCTTTTTTCTGTTTCCACCCTATTGAAAACCAGACTCCTCGAACTCTGCTTCATGGACGACGCATTAGCGAAAATAGAATGATTCTTTTCGGTAGCATGCTATCAAATACAGTAGGAGTGAAGTCTTAAGCATTCAAAATGCCAATGATGCGTATAATGCCTATGTTGACAAAGTAATTAAATTCTATGAAGCAGCATTTCCTGTTGAGAAAGTCGTTAAATGTCGCAAAGCAAGAAAGCCATGGATTACAAGGGAGCTTTTGGAAATAATAAATAATCGAGATAGGTTATTGCAGGAATTTATCAGGGCTAAAGATGTAAGTAAACTTCTGCAATATAAGAACATTAGAAAAAATCTTAACACTGACCTGAAGTAAGCCCCTACAGAGTATTATGTTAACAAGTTTACGACGGTTCGCGGCTGCACGGAAAAAGCTTGGCCTCTAATGAAATCCCTTTTTTTTCACAAAATGCGCATACTGTCCTACAAGAACTCATAATTGATGGCATTGCTTATTCAGGCTCCACACTGGCTGAGAAATTCAATACTCATTTTCTAACGTCGGTCATTACGCATAGTTGGGATAGCGCCCAGTCTGAATTGTATTTTGATGATCGGTTGGCAGATTCAATACTTTTATCTCCAACTACGCCGTATGAAGTTGAATCCGCGCTGAAAGGTCTCAAGGACAGCTGTGCTAGCGGGTACGATGAAATAGCAGTTCGTCCAGTGAAAGCGGTGGCTAACCTGCTCAGCTTACCTCTTTCACACATCTGTAACTGCATCTTGCGTGACGGTTTGTTTCCTGAAAAAAAAAAGAAAATTGTCCGCGTCGGCGCGGTACACAAGGGTGGCGACAAGAATGTTTTCGGGAACTACCGTTCTATTTCCGTACTTCCGGTGTTTTCAAAGATAGCGGAATACGTAATCAACAGTAAATTGAGAAGCTTCTTATACAGCAAGGGCATCATCAAACCGCAGCAGTACCTGTTCCAGAAAGGTAAATCAGTAGAGTCTGCTTTGTTAAACATAAAAGTAAAAATCATTTCGAACATTGAAAATAAACTTTACACAGTAGGCGTATTCTTAGATTTCAAGAAGGCCTTCGACTCCATATAGCATGACATTCTTTTCCATAAACTGGAAAGATACGGTATTCGTGGAAGTTCGCTTCGTTTAATCAAGAGTTATTTGCAGAATCGACTCCAGTACGTTGGGTTTGGTAACGTTAAATCAAGTTTGCAAGTTATAAAATATGGTGTGATACAGGGTTCGATTTTAGGATCATTACTGTTTCTTCTCTATATAAACGATATTGTAATAATATCGCAGACACCTAACATTATCTTGTACGCAGATGACACAAATGTATTTTTCAGTGGTCCCAATCTTGTGGAAGTAATGGATACGGCAAATGAGTGGCTTTGTATTCTGTCGACATGGTTATCCTCAAACAAACTAGCACTTAATGTAGAAAAAACCAATTATATGATATTCCGAGTTAATCAACAATAATAAAAAGTTAACTTTTCAGGGCCATCAAATTATTAGAGAGGATGCACATAAGTTCCTAGGCGTGTACTTCCATGATCATCTGAGCTGGACACATCACTTATCAAAGCTGCGGATAAACGTTTCAAAAACGCTTCGCCTCCTGAACAGGTTAAGGTTTATTTTGCCAGCTTGGTTTAAACAGAACCTCTATTACGCAATGATTTTCTCCCGCCTATACTACTGCATACCAGTTTGGGGAAGCACCGGTAAGGGTAACTTAGAAAAACTGTACGGCCTGCAAAAGAAGTGTATTAGATTTATAGCAAATAAATCGCGATATGAACATGCATTTCTAATGTGTTTAAAATATAAAGTATTACCCATTACTTATGTGCTCCAGCAGAGTCTGGAAAACTACCTGTATTTAAAAATAAAATCACACGGACGAAATTTCCTTACGAGATACAGACGACCAGACTGTGGTCATTTGTTAAGAGCAGAAAAATACGTGAAACAACGCACTAGAACAACGTACGGGGAGGAGTCAATAGATTATCAGCTACCGTTATTACTAAACACGTTTCCAGAACTGCATTCCATCGCAAACGATTCTAAAACACGCTATTATTTTAAAGAACAAGGGAAAGAAGCACTACTGCTAAAGGCTGCAGATTATTATCAAATGTCGCGATAATGTTTTCCTTTTACCGAGACCTAAAAAAAAAATCTGAAATAAGAAACAAAAAAGACAACCAATACGAGCTGGCTCATATCGAATGTTAAGTCAGAACCAGGACTCGCCTTCAATCGTGGTTTTGGCGAGTTATACCTTGATAACGTTTTCAACCTGATGTTACCTGAGCCGTCACCAAAGAACATGTGAAACTGTTTTGTGCTGTTAGCTTTTTCTTGTCGATGCTCTGTTTTTGCTTTTATTACTTATGTTTATTTCTTTTTTGTTTTGAATTGAAAAAGACTGCGCTTGAAGGTGATGTGATTTGTCTAATGTACAATGTCTCCTTCAGCAAATACTGGCACTGTTCGCCGCACAGCGTCCGTGAAGGTCACGAGGCCCTGTCAGGCGCCATTAGGACGCATTTTGCCTCATGAACTTCAGGAGATGTAAAAACGAAAATTACCAAGTATATGTACCCCGATTCTGCTGAAATAAATTTCATTTCATTTCATGATGGAAGCACTCAGCGGAGCTCTTCTCGCTCGATCTCCCGGATGAGGTTCCGAATGTTCTCTCCGCTTGCAGATGCGCTGGGGTAGTGGCTTGAATAGTCCGGCTGAAGTGGTCGCTCGTAGTGGCGCATCCGGATGTCCAACGTCTTTTCGATGGTCGATGCTTTTCGGCGGGTTCCGGACAAGTCCTGCAAAAATCGACTCTTTAACGCCTTGCATTCACAATTTCACTCTCTCACCTTCGGTCATGTTAGGGTCGGGGCGGCGAAACATGCGCTTCATTTCCTCTACGTAGACCAAAACTGGCTCGTTTGGTAGTTGAATTCTTGATTGGAGGAGGGCGTGAGCTCTTTCTTTTCGGACAGAACTTGCAAAGGCCATCAAAAACTGTGCTTTGAATACCTCTCAATCCTTGAAAGAAATCTCGTGATTTTGGAAGCACACTCGGGCATGTCCTCAAAGAACAAAGTAGACTTGCCTGAGTTTCGCAGCGTCGTTCCAGTCGTTGAATTCTGCCACATGGTAGAAAAGGTCCATCCCGTCTCCCGCAGCTTCATCCGGTCGTCCATGGAAGCATAGGGGCTCACGGGGTTGGACGAAAGCAACCGGTGGTGTAGGCTGGGCCATTGTCAGCATCGATGCCTTCAGAGATCGGATGAGGTCCGGCAGCGGACCGTGTTCAGGTTGGAGCCCTTGAAGCCGGCGACTCGTTCGGTAGCCTGTTGGCAAGTCCTCCGGGGTAACAGGAACAAGGCTGGGGTTTTCGCTTGAAGGATCCAAGGCAGCAGCTCCAGCAGATGTCACGTAGTGGTGACAAAGCCGTTGACAACAAAAGAAGACACAGGCTTGATGGTACTGAAATTAACTCTTCACTGGGCTGACTTTCGCCCGTAAAAGAACAAAGCAACTCGGCGGCGGCGATAGCAACAAAAGTGCTCGTCGATTGTCGAACAAAGAATGCCCGTCGCACTCGTCAACGCTCAATTTAAAGGCTGCTCAGAACAATCTAGATAACGTCGCAACTGCTACAAGCACAAGCTGGAACATTGTAGAAAGACACACGAGTGGCCGGAATCTTCGAGACAGATCTCGGTGCATCTTGCGCTACAACGAAACGGATAAAGGTGCGTCTCGCAATATCGAGTTAACAAACAAAGAATACAGAACTGATACGCGATCCAGAATCAGCTGTTGGACGTCTTCTTAAATACTCTGACTACGAGCTCCGCCTGATCTTTTAATTCCTAATCAGGATTTTGTTACTACCCCTGCGGTTGATAATCATACCTAATATTCTAATTTCATGTACTTTCGGGACTTAGTTCTCAGATAGGTTTTATGCGCACAAAAAGACGACACAAAAAGGCAAGGGAGACAGGATTAAAACCTATCTGAGTATGAACCAACTAGCCCCACAACGCATATTACTTAGTTCTCCTTGACTTTAATTTTGATATCTGGAGTTATCTTCCCTCTACTGCTGGTCATTACTAGGAGCTCCGATTTTTCTGGCGAACAGCATAGACCTACGTCCTCTGCGTGTTTGCTGATTATATCTGCTGCCTCTTGGAGCCTGGATGTGATGTACGAGTCGTTCCCTTCGCACATTCAGACGGTCACATCGTCCGCGTAGATGCTTAGCTTTAAGTCATCGAGATGACCACGCTTACGGGGGAGCTTCCTCATTACGATGTTAAAAAGGAAAGGTGAGAGCACAGCCCCCTGCGGAGTGCCTCTGTTACCCAGCGGGAACTCCTCCGAATTGAAGCCCTGAAAGCTGATGATTGCCGTCCTGTCTCGCAGGAATGATCTAATGTAGTTGTAGGTTCTTTAGCCTACTCTTAGCTCAGCGAGCCCGTCGAGAATGGCGTCGTGGCTGACGTTGTCGAAAGCTTTCTTAAGATCTAAGCCTAGAATAGCTTTCGCATTTTTTTTCTTGAAGTCTCTGACCCTCATCGTTATGTAGTCTGATCATGGTATCTTGCGTACAGAGGCTGGGCCTGAATCCAACCAATTCAGCCGGCCGCGCATAGGTCGAATTTTCTGGAGTCCTCCATTACGGCGTCTCTCAGCCCGAGTCGCCTTGGGACGTTAAGCCCCACAAACCAACCAACCAACCAACCATTTAAAGTATCGCCCTAACTCTCAAGTATGAACAGGGAAGCTGTCGAGCATCAGGAAAATGTCAGACCCAGACGTTTTCAACAAGGTAGCCTTAGCATAGCGTAGTTTAGTCAGCGAAAACGAAACCCTGCGAAATTATAAGAATAAATACCATATGAGAGCGCACTCCGGGCGCTTGAATGCGCCTTGTTTGCAGCACTCTATCCAGGTCTCAGTAAAGTGCTGCCAGGTTCCTGCTTTGTGCGATGCCTACAACAAAGATTTGCGTTGCTGCTGCCTCGGATGTAAGTGCCAGCGCTGTAGATTCCAGGCTGGAAAATAGTGCTGCCAGCTGACTGTGTAAAGAAAGTGGCAATCGAGGTCCCATGACCATTTTTAGCTTTCAGATATTCAGATATTCTTTATTTCTCTTTCAAAAAAATGAAAGAAGGAACTGCGACAAAAGGCGGTTAGGCTTGACGGGGTCACAGTTCCCCATACAGTTCACAGCGGCGCGCAACACGGAAAACAAACGATAACAGAACATTACAGCAAACGTGGTAATTAAACATACTGGAGTAAAACCTAAAAAAAAGAAACAATGTACACTGTACACTCAAAAAGAAACAACAGCATATGGCACACAAAACACGGAAAAATAAAATTTGTACAGTAACATAACATGATAAAAATTTGCATTTGCCAAATACAAAACCAGGCTAAACAATTATTCCACTTCGGAGAGTATTAACTGCTTTTTTATGTCTCTTTTAAATCTGCTTTAAGAGAGATTGAGCATTGAACATAGGGATGGGTTTTTGATAATAGTTGGAATCTGGTAATTAAGCTTCTGTTTACCGTAATTTGTCTTTGTATTTGGGACGAGGTTTCTTTGTTGTCTGAGAGAGTATTTAGTAGGAAATCGATTTGGAGAGACGGAGCAAAGCCTATTGCTATGGATATGTTGTAACAAACGGTATGTGTAGACTCGGTTAGCTTGAAGTAGATTATGTTTTTGGTATAGAGGTGATGTTGGTAAGTGTTCCGGTCTTCCATGATAACCCTCAATAGCCCGGAGTGCCTTTTTTTGCAGAATCAAAAGCTTGTGATAATTGCTATTTGTGGTGCCCCACACCAGTGCACAATAAGATAACTTAGAAAAAAATAGAGCATAATACATAGATACCTTTAATGAAACAGGTAAAAGGTCACCGGTCCTGTAGAGACAGCCAACAGTTCTGCTAAGATCTGTGGCAAGTTTAGAAATATCTGTATTCCAGGACAGGTGTTCATTGAACCAGACATCGAGAAACTTCTGAGTGGTTACCTGCTGTATTTGTTTGTTAGCATACCTTATATCAAGTGAGTAATGGATTGGGGCGTTGATAGGTCTGAAAATAATATAACTAGTCTTGGACAAGTTTAAGCTAAATTGATTTGCCTGCATCCAAGCGTGCAATTTTACCATGTAGTCATTTACAGTAGTTTCTAAATCTGGGAGAGTTCGGGCTGTGAAAAATATATTCGTATCATCAGCATACATGACCAAATCAGGTGAATCAGGTATGTTACAAACATCATTTATGTAAACTAAAAATACAAGTGGGCCTAAAATAGATCCCTGCGGCACACCTTGAGTAACACACAAGAAATCTGAAACAAAATTATTGCATTTGACGTATTGAGGTCTGTTGCTCAAGTAACTTCTAAGCAGGCTCAAGGAAGTACCTCGTATTCCATGCCTAGTTAGCTTGCTTAAAAGAATTTCATGCTGCACGCAATTAAAAGCTTTTCGGAGGTCCAAAAACAAACCAAGTGTATATGCTCGGTACTCAATGTTGTCAATAACTTTCTCTTTCACAGCAAGTAAGGCTTGTTCGGTCGATCTATTTTTTAAGAAACCATACTGGGACGGGTTAATTATATTGTTACGGACGACAAGGAAGAAGAAGCGGGCAGTGGCACGGGCAGGAGCGCTCGCGCTAGGCCCGCGAACATTCATTAAACATCATCTACCATCGTCATCGGTCATGTTCTGTCTCCTGTCTTCATCGGCTTGCCGCTTCGTAACATTTGGTTGGAGGTGCGGCGTACGACATCCCCATCCTCGCCTTGGAGCATCGACGCCATCTTCAAGCCGGGACCATCACCGAGGGCCCAGGGACATCGCCGAGCAGCTTCGCCCCAGCCCTTCAAGCCCAGACCTGAGCAACTACCACCGCCCAGCCCCCAGCCCGGACCTGAAGACAAGGAGAACAGACATACCGATCAGAACCGAGATGAAGGACCCGAAAGACCCGAATGACCCGAAGGAACCGATGGACACGAACACGCAACCCCCGCCCAAGCTGCCCGACGTAACCTCGAACCATCGGTCCCATGGACTCTGGTGACGCATGGTTGACAGCTCCAAGGGAGGCGGATCACCCACGCATCAGACATCGTACCGGCAAGCCGTTCTATTCTTCCTTCTTCCTCTTCTTCAAGCATCCAGACACGCCCATCATCATGCCATAAAATCATTAACATCGCTAAACTTCCTCGTCCACGATCGGGACGATCGCACGGTGGCCCCGGGTCATGTTACGGACGACAAGGAAGAAGAAGCGGGCAGTGGCGCGGACAGGAGCGCTCGCGCTAGGCCCGCGAACATTCATTAAACGTCATCTACCATCGCATCGGTCATGTTCTGTCTCCTGTCTTCATCGGCTTGCCGCTTCGTAACAATATTATGAGCACTGAAGAACTTTTCCATTCTGCTGTGAATGGCGCCTTCGAATACCTTAGAAAATACAGATAATACCGAAATTGGTCGATAATTCGTAACATCATTTCTATTTCCTCCTTTATATACTGGGCACACCCGGGCTATTTATAGTTCATCTGGAAACACACCGCTGGTGAAAGTTAGATTGATAATATAAGCTAGAACGTCGCAAATTGATACCGATACATACTTTAACGGTATGGCTTTGATGCCGTCATGGCCGGCGGAAACATTGTTTTTTATTTTACCAATATAAAGAGCTGCTACTTGTGGAACCACAGGCAACAGCACAATAGAATTAGATAAAGGTTCAATGAGGTCACGCATGGAGGGGTTTGATAAAGATTGATTAAAAGTGGGTTTACTAGCTTCAATGAAAAAGTGGTTTATGGTGTTTACTATATCAGTTCCACTGGTCTTGGAATCAGATATAAGAATTTCTGCGTTATCTCTGCACTTCTGCTTGTTTAGTAATTCGTTTATCTCATGCCAAACTTTCTTGCGGTCGTTATATATTCTCGAGAAGTGTTCTATATAGTAAGCCGTTCTTGCTGCCTTGAGGTCTTTGTTTAATTTATCTCGGAATTTCTTGAACTCAGTAAAAAGGTTTGCATCACGAGTGCATACAAAGTTATGGTACATTTTATTTTTAACCTGTATTCGTTTATATAACTGCTTTCTGGACTTTCGGCTGGCTTTCTGGACTTTCGAAAGCTCTGCTTAACTTGAATTGAAGGAAATGCAGCATTATAACATTCAGTGAACTTTGCAAGAAATGTAGTATATGACAAGTTGACATCAGATATGTAATAGATATTGTCCCAACTAGTGTTTTCGATATGAGTTCGAAATTTAAAAACGTTTGTCTCACCAATATCCCTAGTTACCTCCTCGGCGCTTTTGGATACTATTTTATTGTGGTTCATAGGAAGAAAACAAAAAATCGGGATGTGGTCGCTAATTTCAGAAGATAACAGGCCAGCCTCCGTTTGAGGAGACATCGTATTTGTGACACAAACATCCAAAAGAGAAGCTGTATCAACGGTAACTCTAGGTGGTATAGATATAGCATTTATACAACCATACGATGCTATAATGTTATTGAATTCATGTGTGTTACAATCATCATGCATTAGATTAATATTAAAGATCACCCATTATTACAAAAGGCAAACGGAAATTGGCAAGATAGAGCACTAAACTTTCAAGAAACTTTAAAAAATGCAGTTTTTTCCCAGCAGGAGGTCTGTATATCACAACCACAACGATGTCGAACAGAGATAAACACTCGACATTGGGATCTATCATCGAAATGTCTTCTAGTACAGACTGTGGATAACAGTTTTTCACATACAAGGCAAAACCACCACCTCTCATATTCGGGCAAATGAGCCCATGATGCCGGTAGTTCTTGAATGGCAAATGATCTTGAGATTTTAAGCAAGTTTCGGTAAAGAAAAGCACATCAAAGTGCACATTTAAAGACCCAAAGACCTCATCAAGACTATCACGTTTGTCCTTCATACTACGGACGTTAATATGTATGCCAGAGAATCTTCCCATGGAAGTGGCAAGCTTGTTAAAGCATCGTGTATCACAATGAATGCAATGGAATGGGCTGTCCATGTCAATGAGATATCAATCCAGCTATCAGATAAGTCAACACCTAATTAGCCATTTTAGCCAGATCAGATCCTGCAGAGATTTTGATTGTGTCAGATGATTCATCCTTGCGTGCGAAAATCGTGCAGCCATTTGTCCACACAAATTTCCAGCCGAGTTCCTTTTTTCTAGCAATGGTCGCTCCTAGTAGTTTTTTGTTGGCATAGGTCAAGTGTTCATTGACGTAGATACGGCCGCTGTCTGTGTCTGTGAAGCCAAGCTCCTTATTAGACAGCCCATGCTTTCTGGCGTTGGAAAGAAATGCGTGACGCTTATCTCGGCTCACAAAGCGGACTATGATGTTGGTTTCATCTTTGCGGCTAGTGGGGATTCTATGACACGTGTCAATGTCAATGGAAGAAACTGCTTCATTAATGACCCCGCCGATTTTCTCTACCACTTCGATTGGTTTAACATCTGACTTTACACCCTTGATTTCAAGGTTGTTTAGGCGACCATACTGCTCAAGTTCTTCAACCCTTACAGCCAAACGTTTGTTTTCGGCTCTCAAATTCTCATTGCAGCTTACCAGCTCGCTAAGCTCTTTTCTTAGGGCCTTTATTTCAGAGCTGATAACTTTCGTCTCGTCACAAGTGTCGCTGCAGAACTTTAGGCTATCCTTGACAGAACGCAGCTCAGCTCTCATTTCACGTTTGAAATCGTCCAATGCTTTCGCTATTTCTTTACCTTTCGACATGGCACAAGAGTGACAAAAAGCACTACACAAAAATTCAAGTTTGGCAGCAGTGCGCCACGAAACTATGGGCTAAGCAACAAAAAGTTCAGTCGCTCACCTGCAAAAAGCAGAATGGATAAGAGGCTTGCTTTTCGTTCGCGCACCGCTGCCAAACTACTGCAGTCCCAGGAATGCTGTTCATTTTAAAGGCAGCGGAAGACAGTTGTCACACGGCGATTGGACGCAGATTATGCACCGGAATCGCCGATGATCTGCTGTGACCAGGCAGACAGGGTTAGCCGTCGCAGTCCAAGGCAGCTCCAGCACGTGTCGTGAAGTATAGGCGTTTAACACTGCAAAAAGCAGAATGCATAAGAGGCTTGCTTTTCGTTCGCGCACCGCTGCCAAACTACTGCAGTCCCAGGAATGCTGTCCGTTTTAAAGGCAGCGGAAGACAGTTGTCATACGGCGATTGGACGCAGATTATGCACCGGAATCGCCGATGATCTGCTGTGACCAGGCAGACAGGGTTAGCCGTCGCAGTCCAAGGCAGCTCCAGCACGTGTCGTGAAGTATAGGCGTTTAACACTGCAAAACGCAGAATGGATAAGAGGCTTGCTTTTCGTTCGCGCACCGCTGCCAAACTACTGCAGTCCCAGGAATGCTGTTCGTTTTAAAGGCAGCGGAACACAGTTGTCACACGGCGATTGGACGCAGATTATGCACCGGAATCCCCGATGATCTGCTGTGACCAGGCAGACATGGTTAGCCGTCGCAGTCCAAGGCAGCTCCAGCACGTGTCGTGAAGTATAGGCGTTTAACACTGCAAAAAGCAGAATGGATAAGAGGCTTGCTTTTCGTTCGCGCACCGCTGCCAAACTACTGCAGTCCCAGGAATGCTGTTCATTTTAAAGGCAGCGGAAGACAGTTGTCACACGGCGATTGGACGCAGATTATGCACCGGAATCGCCGATGATCTGCTGTGACCAGGCAGACAGGGTTAGCCGTCGCAGTCCAAGGCAGCTCCAGCACGTGTCGTGAAGTATAGGCGTTTAACACTGCAAAAAGCAGAATGGATAAGAGGCTTCCTTTTCGTTCGCGCACCGCTGCCAAACTACTGCAGTCCCAGGAATGCTGTCCGTTTTAAAGGCAGCGGAAGACAGTTGTCATACGGCGATTGGACGCAGATTATGCACCGGAATCGCCGATGATCTGCTGTGACCAGGCAGACAGGGTTAGCCGTCGCAGTCCAAGGCAGCTCCAGCACGTGTCGTGAAGTATAGGCGTTTAACACTGCAAAAAGCAGCATGGATAAGAGGCTTGCTTTTCGTTGCAGCATGGATAAGAGGCTTGCTTTTCGTTCGCGCACCGCTGCCAAACTACTGCAGTCCCAGGAATGCTGTTCATTTTAAAAGCAGCGGAAGACTGTTGTCACACGGCGATTGGACGCAGATTATGCACCGGAATCGCCGATGATCTGCTGTGACCAGGCAGACAGGGTTAGCCGTCGCAGTCCAAGGCAGCTCCAGCACGTGTCGTGAAGTATAGGCGTTTAACACTGCAAAAAGCAGAATGGATAAGAGGCTTGCTTTTCGTTCGCGCACCGCTGCCAAACTACTGCAGTCCCAGGAATGCTGTCCGTTTTAAAGGCAGCGGAAGACAGTTGTCATACGGCGATTGGACGCAGATTATGCACCGGAATCGCCGATGATCTGCTGTGACCAGGCAGACAGGGTTAGCCGTCGCAGTCCAAGGCAGCTCCAGCACGTGTCGTGAAGTATAGGCGTTTAACACTGCAAAAAGCAGCATGGATAAGAGGCTTGCTTTTCGTTGCAGCATGGATAAGAGGCTTGCTTTTCGTTCGCGCACCGCTGCCAAACTACTGCAGTCCCAGGAATGCTGTTCATTTTAAAGGCAGCGGAAGACAGTTGTCACACGGCGATTGGACGCAGATTATGCACCGGAATCGCCGATGATCTGCTGTGACCAGGCAGACAGGGTTAGCCGTCGCAGTCCAAGGCAGCTCCAGCACGTGTCGTGAAGTATAGGCGTTTAACACTGCAAAACGCAGAATGGATAAGAGGCTTGCTTTTCGTTCGCGCACCGCTGCCAAACTACTGCAGTCCCAGGAATGCTGTTCGTTTTAAAGGCAGCGGAAGACAGTTGTCACACGGCGATTGGACGCAGATTATGCACCGGAATCCCCGATGATCTGCTGTGACCAGGCAGACAGGGTTAGCCGTCGCAGTCCAAGGCAGCTCCAGCACGTGTCGTGAAGTATAGGCGTTTAACACTGCAAAAAGCAGCATGGATAAGAGGCTTGCTTTTCGTTGCAGCATGGATAAGAGGCTTGCTTTTCGTTCGCGCACCGCTGCCAAACTACTGCAGTCCCAGGAATGCTGTTCATTTTAAAAGCAGCGGAAGACAGTTGTCACACGGCGATTGGACGCAGATTATGCACCGGAATCGCCGATGATCTGCTGTGACCAGGCAGACAGGGTTAGCCGTCGCAGTTCAAGGCAGCTCCAGCACGTGTTGTGAAGTATAGGCGTTTAACACTGCGAAAAGCAGAATGGATAAGAGGCTTGCTTTTCGTTCGCGCACCACTGCCAAAGCTTTGAATGTTAAGGACAGATGTGCCGACCCTAGTTTTGCAAGACGCACTTACAAGGTTAATAAAGGTGCCAGAAGAAAAGAAGACGAAGATAAATGAGTTCCATGCCTCATATTTCTTGCAGAACCAGTGGAACCTGGATAGATGCAAGAAGGGATGCTTGAAAGACAAGACTCTGCTTCTGTATATCGTGGATCAGCAGCTTACAATCCGATTTCTGGCAGTCTTCAAGCGATGCGATAGTTGACTGGAGTACAGATACTGCCGTGCACGCCGCCATGACCGTCTTGGGGCCGGAGATCGAAGCTTCGGTGCCTTTGGAGGGCAAGGGACGCCTGAAGGCTCCATGCTTGGCCCAGTACCGCTCTCTAACCGCTGCCTGGCTGGGCGGCCTGTGCATGGGCACGGCCTTGGGATATGCGCCATCTGCGCTTCGCACGCTGGCGAAGAATGCTGCCAACGAGAAAGACATGTCCCCACTGCTTTTGGAGGGCAACGTCTTCTGGTGAGTGGTTACATGGTATATGTTATGGTTCGACGTAATGGTGTTTCGTAGCGTGGTCGTGAGTGACGTCGGTTTTCACCTTCAAAGGACCTTGACAGATACTGCACCTTTCTTAAAAACTGATTTATAATTAAAGACAAATGTTGTTGTGGCTGTAGGAACGAGGAAACGAAAATCCACGGGCCTGCTAATGGCTCTGTAGCCGAGCCACCTCAGCTGCCTGATTTATGATTTATTTATAGGAAGGGAAAGGCACGGTAACTGTCTCACTGGTTTTCTGTGGACACCGCAACCGCACCGTAAGGGAAGGGAGAAAGGTGGGAGTGAAAGTAGAAAGAGAGAAAGAGGAGCCGTAGTGGAGGGCTACGGAGTAATTTCGACCACCTGTGGATATTTAACGTGCGCTGCCATCGCACAGCACACGGACGCCTCTTCGTTTCGCCGCCATCGAAACGCAGCTGCCGAGGTCGGGTTCGAACCTTGTACTCCGGCACAGTAGTCTGGCGTCTTTCCACTGCACCACCCCGGCGGGGCACCACCTCTGTTGCCTCGTGCGGACAGAAGAGAAAATAGAGAAGAAAAAGAATAGGGAGAGAAAGACGCGCGCCGAAACAGCTGTCGTCCACCACCTAAGTGGTAGCGGGTGCAATGACGGCCTACAACAGATAAACCTTCGGTGGGTGGCTAGCCTCCGCCGCAAGCGGCGTTGACCTACCGTCCCAGCCCTGTAGGTCCAGGAACAGCCACCCTTCACCACCTCTCTCAGAGAGGCGGTGAAGGGTGGCTATTCCTGGCTTCTACACAAAGTGAAGTCGGTCTTCGCGGGCACTAAATTTGACCTTCAAATGACCGTCATCTAATGAAGTGTGGGTGTCCACGATTCCGTGGAGCCCACCCGCAGTATATTGAGCCCCCGTTGCAGAAAGCCTAAAGTACCGAACAGCCTTCCTCTCTTTCCACTTTCACTTCCACATTCCTCCCTTCCTTTATGACGCGGTTCAGGTGTCCACAGAAAAGAAGTGTGACAGATACTGTGCCTTCCCCTTTCGGTGAACCAATTATAAGAGGTGGTCGTGTGTTGTGCGATGTCAGCACAAGTTAAAGAACCCCAGGGAGTCGAAATTACTCCGCAGCCCCCAGTCCCAACTTCCTCACTTCCCTTACGGCGCGGTTCAAGTATCCACAGAAACAAATGTGACATATCCTGTGCCTTCCCATTCCTGTGAACCAATTATTATTTACTAAAAACTATGGCCCAGCTGCGGCAGTGCAGTGGTTAAGATGCCAGACTACTGGGGTGGTGTACCCGGGTTGAAACCCGACCGCCGGCGGCTGCATATTGGTGGCCGTGAAACGGAGAGGCGCCTTTGTGCTGTGCGATGTCAGTGCATGTTAATAATAATAAAAATAATATTTCTAGTTGAATTACTCAGCAGCCCTCCGCTGTGGCTTCTGTCTCTCTCTTTCCACTTTCAATCCAACCTCCCTTATTTCCCTTTCTTCCTTCCCCTTCCTTCCCCTAAAATAAAATTTATTTTTACTCAAATGTAATAATAATACCAATATTTATAACAATAATAATAAGTTAATCTTTACTTTAATGTGCGCAGGAATAATAATATGGTTTTGGTGCTGAAGCACCAAATAAGAATAAAAAATGAACACTCAAGCTTTATAGACAGAGAAGACAAAAGAAATAAATAACACATGAAATCGAACTTGGTTTGGTTTGGTTTGTTGGGTTTAACGTCCCAAACCAACTTAGGCTATGAAAGACGCCGTAGTGGGGGACTCCGGAAATTTCGACCACCTGGGTTTTTTTAAAGTGCACTGACATCGCACAGCACACGGGCGCCTTTGCTTCGCGCCTGGATTGATAAGCCGCCGCCGAGGCTGGGATTCGCACCCGCACCATTGGGAACAATAGTCGAGCGCCGTAACCACTGCGCCACCCCGGCGGGGCGAAATGAAACTTAGGTAAAATCAGGCACAGAAAAAATGAAATCAATAAGTAATATGTGTTGCAGACCACTGTTAGATTTGGGGTCGCGAGCGCCTGGGGTAGGGTACCGCTGCCCGCTGTTATTACGTGCGGCGCGCGGCCCCTCGGTAGCGTTGGCCTGGCGGCTCCATGGACGGCGGACGGCATCAAAGGTGCCAGCAAAGACGAGGCGTCTGTTAACGAAACAACCTTTACTGCAACATCATGAAGAAACGGGCAGTGGAGCTGACCCGGAGAGATTACAGACACTCTCACACAGCTGGTGTCTAGCGTCGTGCCAACGGCGCGTCAAAGTAGTCTCTCTCTCAGCGGAGTCGGCCGCTGCTTTTTATAGTTTTTCCAGTTCACAGGGAAAGGGTAAACCCTCACAGGAAAGGGAGAGCCAAACATGTTGGTTCACGACGAATGACTCAATCATCTCCTCCACCTCCTGCAGACAGGAGAGGGCGACGCACTTTCCCTCGATCTCCAGGCTTGGCCAGCTTGTGCACACACACGCACGCACACACATTTGGCGCGTGGCAGGAACACGCTGAGACTTGTCGGCGGGAGGAAGCGTTGCGCGGCCGATGAACGGCGTCGAAATGGCCGATCCGCTCGCGGTTCTGCCTGTTGCTATGCGGTGGCCGCGTCAGCTGTCCCACTCGTCGGAGGAGAAACGTAACAGACTGCCCCGCCGGGGAAGGGAGATCCCGAAGGGCAGGGGACTGCATCCGCTGTCCGGAGGGATCGGGATGTTGCTGCTAGCCGGGATCATCCGACTCTGTTTCTCTTGGGCCAGTCAGCCTGAAGAATTCCTTGGCAAGTCCGGGTTTCCAAGGCACTCTGCAACTTGTCTTCAGGAGAGATTTCTGACAACCTACAGCATCACAACCACGCTAAAAACTCAACCGGTCAGCCAGCAAGCACGGCACAATCTTCACTAAGTTATGCCAGACTATTTCCCTCTTATGCCCCCGTCTATACTAAAGGGCAGCTCAGCAGAACTTGGAACACGTCCACAAATTTGAAAATCGCGCTTTCAAAACAGCATTCCCTAACAAAAATAATACAATGCAATCTGTTCAAAATCCTGAGTCAGGAAGAAAAACACCAAGTGAATACAGGCTTCTTCTCACGTTATGGGCTTCGACTTAAAAGCCATCGGCGTTACCGTTGAGATCACCTTTTTCACTAAAGCTTCGGCTGTCCGTTTCACGGAACAACCGTACCTTCCTGTTTCTGTGCAAATACCTACATGAGGATGAATCACTCACTTTCATGAACAACCTATCCCTCTCCTTACGTGTTGCGCACCAGTCACGCATTTTCTGGGCACGGGCGCATTTGTGCCTTTGGGATAGTCGCTTCCTCTTTCGCGATAGCTTCAACTTTCTCGCTTCTTTCTCGCGCCAGCCTTTCCGTTTTTTTATACGGCAGCACTGAAACACATGCTTTGTGCTTTCTTTTCGCAGTCTTTGGAGTTTACTCTCCTTACGATGGCAGCATTCTTTCTCGCGCCTGCCCTTTCGCGTTTTTCGTCGGCAGCGCTGGATTACTAGCCTTCTGCTTTCTTTTTGCAACCGTTTGAGCTTGCTCTCCTTACGACGGCAGCAATCTTTCTCGTGCCTGCCCTTCCGCGTTTTTCGGTGGCAGCACTTGAATACTCTAGTCCTACCCTCTTTCGGCGCGAGCTCTGGCAAGCTAGCGGTCAACGTTCTAGCGGTAACCGGAGCTAGTAGGACACCGGTGTCGTCTGAGTGGTCAAAGTGTGGTGCCGCGTCTGCATCGCGGCCAGCAGCGCATGACTCACTTTCCGTCAAGTCCGAACGACAACTGCTCACGCCAGCACTCAAGCTAGGCATTTCCTCTGGCGGCGCCGCGGCTGCATCGCATGACTCACTTTCAGTCAAATCCGAACAACCGCTTACGCCAGCCCTCAAGCTAGGCATTTCCTCTGGCTCGCCGCTCACGTCACACGGGTCCTCCGATGAGCCGCATCGCTCAGCGTTAACCGGCGCACGATCAAGCTCCTTCGACAGCTGGGGCGCTTCGGATTGCGTGAGGGTCATGTGTGCCACGTCCGCGTTCGCACTGGGGTTGCTTTCGCGAATACAACCTAGCGTGGTGTCGGAGCACGAACTATTCTGACTCTGCTCTGGTCGTTCGCTGTCGCCTTCGCAAGTCTCGCTCTCTACAGCGGACGCGCACTCCTCGTCGGTCTGCCCTGGCTGATCACAACTCGCGGGCTGCGCAGTTTCGCTGATCGGCACTTCGTTTTTCTGCGTGCCCTGCTCTACGACACAGCTGATTTCGGAAACTGAAAGTTTCTCATTTTCTAGCTCATTTCCATCTCCGTCGCGCTCTACATAAGCTTCTGCTTTCGACTCGAGAGACGGTTCAGTTATTACCAGTTCCCCACACTCATATGATGGAACTGAATCTGCTACAGCTATTTGGGTCGGCCTGCAGTTCACCTCGCTTAACGGCGTCACTTCGGACTTCTCGCCGATTAAGCCTGTGCTAACAGTCTCAGCTAGTGGCTCGACCAAGGTAACACAATACTCTTCTGTTCGAGAATCGGTCGGCTCACTACTGCGGTCACATTGCTCGGCCGCTTCCCCAAGCTGTTTCTCACACTCCGGTGCAAGTTCCATTTGCTCCGGAACTTCCGCACTGTCTAGCCATTCGCTTATAGCGGCTTTCAACTGATAGGCCAAATCAAAGTATGCCTCGTTACAATGTTTCTCGCTCTCATATCTCTTCCGAAGATCCTGAGGCGTTATCTGATATCGTATCAGCAATGACTCTTTTAGTTCATCGTAATTTTTCAAGCGGTCGCCAACCAATCGCTTGATTTCTTCCGACGCTTCAGCGGAGAGAAGAGCTACCAACATCTGCGCCCAACTATCTCGCTCGAAACGTTTACTTCTGCAGACATTCTCGAAGTCTGCCAAATACTCGGCCACATCCTCGGCAATGAGGAACGGTGGCGGACCATCTCGCGGTATTGAACCGTTACACTGAATGACATTGCAGGCTTTAATCCTTTCCACGCTCATTCTATGTGCTGATATCTCCAGCTGCATCAGTTTCCTTACGCGGGCGTCCTCTTTCTCGAAACGTTCCCTACGTTCACGCATCTCTTTCTCGTGACGTTCCCTACGTTCACGTTCCACTTTCTCGTGACGTTGTTCCTCTTGACGTTCGTCAATGATCTCAAGGCATTCCAAAAGCTCGTCATCTTCAGCTTCCAACGCAAGAATAGCCTTTAACACTTCTAGTTTTCTGAGTTTGTCTGACAAATCCAGACCCAACTCCTCTGCAAGCTCCAGCAATTTCGGTTTGCGCAACGACTTCAAATCCAAACCCATGGCTGTTCCGACTGCTGCCTTTTCTACTGCCCACTATTGCCTTGCTGCAATTAACCCAGCAACAACGACAACACAATTACCAGCTCTGTTCTCTACTTAACAAAAGCCTGGCAAAACTCAGTAGAAGAAAGTCCCGCACTCACCAAACCTCGCAGCCAAGAATCCAACGCAGTCGTTCCGCTGCAGGCAACCAGTCTTCACACAGGGCTCGTTGCACTGCTCCCGCCTTTCCGCTGAGCTGCTTTGATTCACGAGTCACGCCTCGGACATCTCCGCTCTTCCCACCAGATGTTGCACTTCGGTCAGGCCTGGCTCGTTTCACCGACCACGGTCACTGCTTGGTCGTCCTCGTCTCTCCGCTGTTCACCAGTTGTTGGACGACGGTATTGCCTGGCTCGTCCCTCCAACCACGGTTACGGGTTGGTCGTCGTCATCCCACCGCTGCCACCAATTGTTAGATTTGGGGTCGCGAGCGCCTGGGGTAGGGTACCGCTGCCCGCTGTTATTACGTGCGGCGCGCGGCCCCTCGGTAGCGTTGGCCTGGCGGCTCCGTGGACGGCGGACGGCATCAAAGGTGCCAGCAAAGACGAGGCGTCTGTTAACGAAACAACCTTTACTGCAACATCATGAAGAAACGGGCAGTGAAGCTGACCGGGAGAGATTACAGACACTCTCACACAGCTGGTGTCTAGCGTCGTGCCAACGGCGCGTCAAAGTAGTCTCTCTCTCAGCGGAGTCGGCCGCCGCTTTTTATAGTTTTTCCAGTTCACAGGGAAAGGGTAAACCCTCACAGGAAAGGGAGAGCCAAACATGTTGGTTCACGACGAATGACTCAATCATCTCCTCCACCTCCTGCAGACAGGAGAGGGCGACGCACTTTCCCTCGATCTCCAGGCTTGGCCAGCTTGTGCACACACACGCACGCACACACATTTGGCGCGTGGCAGGAACACGCTGAGACTTGTCGGCGGGAGGAAGCGTTGCGCGGCCGATGAACGGCGTCGAAATGGCCGATCCGCTCGCGGTTCTGCCTGTTGCTATGCGGTGGCCGCGTCAGCTGTCCCACTCGTCGGTGGAGAAACGTAACACCACACAACAGAAAACGATAAACGGAGAAAAAGAACAGTCATTGACCCTAGTAGTACAAAAGTAGTCAGGAAATAACCACTCCAGGGACCGTATTCCGAGATTGCGTCGTTATCGAAAGTGTCGCTATCTCCCCGACCTCGAGAAATCTGAGTGGTGAAAACCCCGCCATATATTGTGGCCACCTCTTCTGGTTCCGTATTGGCAACACCCAGTTCCGGCGTTTCGATCAATCAGATGGCTCAAGGTCACGTGAGATAGCCGACACTTCGATAACGACGCAAAATTGGAATACGGACCTAGGTGCAACAAATGGTGGTACCTAAAACAAAGGCTAGAAAGAAAGTGAAATACAATAAAGAAATACAATTGAACGCGGGACAGTCAAATTCAAATATAAAGTTTTGAAGTTAAAATATAAGTAAGGAACGGATGAAAGTTTGTTAAATATACAGACAACATTGAACAGGAGAAAAAGCAGAATTAACGCACAATATTTAGGCTAGAAAATGGAAGTTTTAAAACAATTATAGTATAAAATAAAAACAAAAATAATAAGTGGTTTACAGGAAAAAAGGCTCAGTATCTGTTACAGTTCATTTTGTGAGCGCCTTGTCGCTGTAGGAAGAAGGAAAAGGAAATTCATGGGCCTGCTACTGGCTCTGTAGCTGAGCCACCTCCGCTGATTGATTGATTGATTTATAGGAAGGAAAAGGCGTGGTAACGGTCTCACTTGATTTCTGTGGACACCTCAACCGCGCCGAAAGGGAAGGAAGGAAGGTGGGAATGAAAGTGGAAACTGAGAAAGAGGAGCAGTAGGGGAGGGCTATGGAGCAATTTCGACCACCCGGGGATCTTTAACCATCTCCGCTGCCTCGTCCAGACAGATTAGAAAACAAAGAAAGAAAAGCTAGAGGGGGAGAAAGGCGCGCGCCGCATAGCCGTCGTCCACCACCGAAGCGGTGGCGAGTGCAGTGACGGCCTTCAACAGATAAAAATTCGGTGGCAGGCTAGCTCCCACCCCATCAGGGCCAGGATCAGCCACCCTCCCACCTCCTCCGCAGCCTAAAAAACTGATTTATTTATAGGAAGGGAAAGGCGCAGTAACTGTCTCACTTGATTTCTGTGGACACCACAACCGCGCCGTAAGGGAAGGGAGGAAGATGGGAGTGAAAGTGGATAGAGAGAAAGAGGAGCCGTAGTGGAGGGCTACGGAGTAATTTCGACCACCTCGGGATCTTTAACGTGCGCCGACATCGCACAGCACACGACGCCTCTTCGTTTCATCCTCCGCTGCCTTGTGTGGACGGAAGAGAAAATAGAGAAGAAAGAAAAACAGCGGGACAAATACGCGCTTAGCACGTCGCAACAGTCGTCGTTTATCACCGAAATGGCAGCGGGTGCAATGACGGCCTACAACAGATAAATGTCCGATGGCAGGCTAGACGCCGTCGAAGGCGGCGGTGACCTATCAGTCCCAGCCCCGTAGACCAGTAGCAGGCACCCCATCAGTGCACTGTAAAGATCCCCAGCTGATCGAAATTACTCTGCAGCCTTCCACTACAGCCCCTCTTTCTCTTCGCTTTCACTCCGACTTTCCACTCTTTCCTTACGGCGCGGTTAAGGTGTCCGCAGAGCAAGTGTAGTAGATACTGTGCCTTTCCTTTCTTGTGAAAGAACTGTTATTCACCTCCCTCACTCGGTACTGAGCGTCTTAAATCCGCTTAAGGCGCATGAGAAAGGAAAGGCGCAGTATCTACTACACTGCACTAAGCGTCG
This sequence comes from Amblyomma maculatum, assembly GCF_055883805.1. NCBI lineage: Eukaryota > Metazoa > Arthropoda > Arachnida > Ixodida > Ixodidae > Amblyomma > Amblyomma maculatum. Next base: position 102,921,699 of record NC_139352.1, read on the forward strand.
TAAACCCGCTTAAGGCGCATGGAGCCCCGCCGGGGTGGTGCAGTGGTAAGACGCCCGACTACTGTGCCGGAGCACCCGGGTTCGAACCCGACCTCGGCGGCTGCGTTTCGATGGAGGCGAAACGAAGAGGCTTTTGTGTGCTGTGCTATTTCAGCGCACGTTAAAGATCCCCAGGTGGTCGAAATTACTCCGTAGCCCTTCACTACGGCTCCTCTTTCTTTCCACTTTCACTCCCATCTTCCTCCCTTCCCTTACGGCGCGGTTGCGGTGTCCACAAAAAAGAATTGAGACATTTACCGCGCCTTTCCCTTCCTATAAATAAATTAGTTTTTAAGGCGCATGGCGTCCGCCTCTCTAGCTTGGAAGAGAATATTCGGCCTGCTTCCGCCGCTTTGCCTCCACCTGGTTCTAACGATAATCCGCCTCTTGGGCACGCTTCTGTCACATTGCCTCCGCCTCTCGTACCCACATCTCGACACTTTCGCCCGTGTAACCCTAATCGCGCATTCTCGCCTAGCCTTCGTCTCCGCCTTCTCGTCTTTAGACTTACTAGGCCGGCCCCGCCGACGGGGACCAGACGCACATGCGCCGTTCGCACTCCTAGTTGGCTTCTGAGCAGTAAGGCATAGATAGAACGCACTTGTAGAAGACGAAGACAACAGATACGAACGTTCCGCGCTGTTAGTCAGTAGCGAAGGGCGGCCCCCAGTAACGTGGCGGTGCCATCCACCCTAAAGAAGTCATACTAGACTGAGTTGTGGTTGCCACCGGCATGGTATCGCCACCGAATTGCATGTTAGCAAGCGCGACATTTATGGAAATGTACACTGTTATTTGCCTAAATATTTGCTCCTCGTAATAGTTCCTGTCCAAAGACATTGCGTACGCCAAAGGATACCCAAAACACCCCTTCACATTAGAGCGAAACACTCTGGAATATGGCTTACAAAAGTTTTAAGAAAGTATTGACGACTAGGCCTCAAAGTGTAATGAGAAATATTGTTGGCAGCCGCGATACGCGATATTAGAGAACGAATTATTACGAACATACAGAATACGCACAGTCTTCTGGAGGTATGTGACACAGCAGGAACACATGTTGCACTGCATCAAGTAGACTTGGAAATAGCATTTGAGCGTGTCCCTCACAATATTCCTCTTTAACTGCTAGATCATGTCAATGTTTGGAAGATAATACACAAAGGAGTAAAAATGGCTTACATGGTTGCACAACACACATTATAGCAAACAAAAAGGTCGGAAACAGAATTCTGGGTGAACTTTCTGTGCGCCAAAGGTGCTCTCGTTCAGCGCTGTTGTTTTGATCTTGTGGTGGCTGTAGGAAGAAGGAAAAGAAAATTTGGAGGACGCTTAAGCTTCGCCTTCAAGAGTGGAACGCGATAGCGTTATTGCACCTCGTTCGCACCGCCCACTCATTCGCTCGGTATGCTCTTGAGTCACACAAAGACATAGTTTTCATACTCAACACTTCTAAGTGCACTGTACAACTTTTTTCTAATTATTTGTTCAAACAAGGGCTTCTCACAATCTACATTATCGCACTGTGTTGTGCACACTACAACGTTTCTTGCCCCCGTGTTCCTTTAGCGTTCACACTCACTGAGTATGTCGGTCAGTCAGCACAGCATGGCGAGCTTTGGTTCCCGCCTTCTGTGCCTCCGTCTTGCGTGGCCTTCCTCGTGGTCGAACACCAGTTGACGGAGATGGTCCATCAGTTCTCGCCGGCGAGGAAGACACTGATGAGCAAGACACTGTAGCGCTACCGGCACTGGTAGACGGCGCCGCTTCCATCACACGCGTCTCAAGAGCGAGCGCGCAAGGCCCTGCAATACAACACCCGTCGACCTGCCAAGGAGTGTAAGACAATGCGCTACGGCGCAGCAATCACTGATGAGGCGCCCCGCGTCGGACTTTGCACTCACGAATCATGCGGTGAGCGCCGAGCAACGCAGCGTTCGGCGCAGCAACGAAACGTGCGCCTGAGCAAGCGGAACGAACCAAAGAACTCGGTGTCTCGGAGGGAGAAAGCCGGGCAGCGACGCGCCATGAAGGCGGACGAGATCATGGGGCTGACGCCTTGATGGGATCGTCCTCTATCTCGCTTGGGAGCACCACGAAGAAGCATGATTCCTCGGAAGCACCTCGGCACACATCGCAGGGGACGCTTTCCCAGCAGAAGCGCTACGGCGCAGCGATCACGTCAGAGGCGTCCGGCATCAGACGCTGCACCTAGCAATCGCGCTGTGAGCGGAAAGAGGAGCCGCGTCTCCTAAACACCACTGGTCGAGTGACGCACGCTGGATGTTGGAAGGGGAGAGAGCGAGAAAACTTATTAAACGGAAGCGTATTGCGGCATCCTCACACCGGTACCCGCGCGGCCCGAAGGGGAGAAGCGGGTGAGCAAAGATAGTGATCTAAAGAAAGGAAAGACGCTTGATTCTATAACCCGTGAGGGTGCACAGCGAAACGTCAGGGGCGAGTGGCGCGCCACGTGTAGGGGCAGCGCCGCACATAGCGAGGAGAGGTTCTTCTGTGTTTGCCGCAAGATGGCTCTGCATGTGCACAGAGCGCAGAAGTAGTGTAGCGGAAACGTACTTCGCTACTCGTGTAACTGCGACTTCTGCAAGTAACATGCTCATAATTATCGATATACAACGCAGTATAACGTTCTATGGCACGTTTCTAAGGCACCACCGCATTCACTAGAAGCGCTTTTGTACCCCTTTCAAGCATCGAACTCGTGGCTGAGTGGTAGCGTCTCCGTCTCACACTCCAGAGGCCCTGGTTCGATTCCCACCCAGCCCATCTTGGAAGTTTGTTTTTATTTATGAAGTGCATGCCAGGATTTATCGCTCACGGCCAGCGCCGCCGACGCCGACGACACCGGCTTTTCTGCGACACGAGCTCCTTAACGCTACCGCGTTAAAATGCACGGGCCTGCTTATTGGCTCTGTAGCTGAGGCGCCTGATTTATTTATAGGAAAGGAAAGGCGCGGTAACTTTCTCACTTGTTTTCTGTGGACACCGCAACGGCGCCGTAAGGGGAGGGAGGAAGATGGGAGTGAAAGTGGAAAGATAGAAAGAGGAGCCGTAGTGAAGGGCTACGGAGTAATTTCGACCACCTGGGGATCTTTAACGTGCGCTGACATCGCACAGCACACGGACGCCTCTTCGTTTCGCCTCCATAGAAACGCAGCGGCCGAAGGTCGGGTTCGAGCCCGGGTACTCCGGCACAGTAGTCGGGCGTCTTACCACCTCCACTGCCTCGAGTAGACAGAAAAACTGATTTATTTATTTATAGGAAAGGCGCGGTAACTGTCTCACTTGTTTTCTGTGGACACCGCAACCGCGCCGTTAGGGAAGGGAGGAAGGTGGGAGTGAAAGTAGAAAGAGAGAAAGAGGAGCCGTAGTGCAGGGCTACGGAGAATTTCGACCCCCTGGGGATCTTTAACAGACAGAAGAGAAAATGGAGAAGAAAGAAAAGGAAGAGGGAAGAGAAAATGTAGAAGAAAGAAAAGGAAGAGGGAGAGGGAGAGAAAGACGCGCGCTGCAACAACGGCCGTCATCCACCACCGAAACGGTGGTGGATGACGGCCGGGTGGTGGGTGGTGGGTGCATAAAAATTCTGTGGTAGGCTAGCCCGCGCCGCAAACGGCGGTGACCCACCGGCCTCAGCCCCATCACGGGAGTACCACATCTATCGGGTCTCGAATATTTGGGGGCTGGGTTTTAAAAAAATCCTATGCAAAATCTACAACCCCATTCGAGCTGAAATTACGTTCACAAAGTAGCAAAATATGGTCTACGTTATCTGATAAGTGATTGAACATCGGTACTTGCCTAGATTTTCCGGAATCGACGGAATATTGCTCTCGGCGGCGTGCACAAATTTCGCAGAAGCGAGTCGAGAAGCTGCGGTGACATGGTGCGCCATCTGTCGAGCGGCGAGGTAACCGCCATCTCCGGCAAGGCCATTGGTGCCGTTGGCGCGCTTGCTTCGAAGGTGCAGATCGTCTGCTCGTTTAAAGTAATGCCACAAGGAAGAGTCACCGCTTCTCTTACTAAAAACAGTAGTGGAAATGCTACATCAGCAGCATTAGAAACAAAAATAACTATAAACTCGTCGCTTGCTCTTCCGCTACGATTCCGGTGCCGTCAAAATCTGGTCCAATCTGGCTGATCATTTTCTGTGGTTCAACGTCCGCAAGCTGCTCATGGGATATGAAAGAGATCGTAGTGAAAACACCCGAGACTGTAACACGCACTTACATCGAACAGTACTCAGGCGTTCACGTCGAAGTGCTTGCTGTGATTTATACATCAAAATGTCCTCCGGCGGCGTCAATACATCTTTGCAATCTTTCTTCATATTCTTTGAAGACAGATGCCCTCATGCGCTCCGTGATGTCTACACAAGCAGCCTCAATTTGCTGCTTCAGCTCTGAACAACTGTGAAGTCGGCCTCGGCGGTACACGCGGCTTTTTAGATAGCCCCATAAAAAAAAATCGCATGGAGTTAGGTCAGGTGAACGGGGCGGCCATGGCATGTTGGACGAGCCTCGACCCATCCACATGTTTGGAAATGTTGCATCCAGCCAGTTGCGGACACTTCTGGCGTAATGAGCAGGAGCTCCGTCCTGCTGAAATATGCAGATTTCTTTCTGCATATGTGTTGCTTCCAACTCTGGCAGAATGTTCTGCTGCAGCATTTCCAAATATGATTCGGCAGTCACGTTGTCCTCAAAATAAAAAGGCCCAACGAGCCCCTCGCGCCACAATCCACACCAAACCATGATATATGGGGTCTTGTCGTTTGTGGAATAAAAACGAGGATTGTCTTTTGCCCAAAACCGAGTGTTCTGCATGTTGATTTTTCCATCCAGGTGAAAAATGGATTCATCAGTGAATAATAAAAAGTTCAGATGTCCCCGGTCTTGAGTTATCCTTCGTTGTTCCGAGTGGCAGAATTGAAGCCGACGGTCTCTGTCGTCTTCTGAAAGCGCTTGTACAGTTTGCATCTTCTACGGATAGAAGCCCTTGCGTTTCATCGCGCGACTTACCGTTGACGGGCTCACTCCGAACAACAGCGCAGCGCGCGTACAGGACATCTGAGGGTCCGACGAAAATGCACCCTCAAGGGCATCAGCAATACTGCGATGTGTTCCCCCTTTATCACTTCTTTCTTTCTTTTTAAGACAGCCTCTTTCTTCGAACATTTTCTTCCATCTTAGCAGTGACCTTTCACAAGGAGGACGACGGCGAAATTTTACCTTGAATTTCGTGCGTACGCAGTGAACTGACCCGGATTCAACAAGCCATGACACAGCTGCCGCCTTTTCTATCGCTGAAAATGAACGCATATCACTGCAGCACACAATGCATTATAGGGCGAACACACAAAAAATTTCGATCTTTCCTCGGGATCAGAACAGAGCAAGAGTCGTCAGAACAGACCAACAGTCAAAAGCAGACGGCACCGGAATCGTAGCGGAAGAGCAAGCGACGAGTTAATATTTATTTTTGTTTCTAATGCTGCTGATGTAGCATTTCCACTACTGTTTTTAGTAAGAGAAGCGGTGACTCTTCCTTGTGGCATTACTTTAAACGAGCAGACGATCTGCACCTTCGAAGCAAGCGCGCCAACGGCACCAATGGCCTTGCCGGAGATGGCGGTTACCTCGCCGCTCGACAGATGGCGCACCATGTCACCGCAGCTTCTCGACTCGCTTCTGCGAAATTTGTGCACGCCGCCGAGAGCAATATTCCGTCGATTACGGAAAATCTAGGCAAGTACCGATGTTCAATCACTTATCAGATAACGTAGACCATATTTTGCTACTTTGTGAACGTAATTTCAGCTCGAATGGGGTTGTAGATTTTGCATAGGATTTTTTTAAAACCCAGCCCCCAAATATTTAAAACCCGATACATTGAACCGCTCTGCTACATAACAATTGTATGGAGGATTTCGACTACTGCATAGAAACGAGGTTCCTGCGCTGGCATATACGCTGATGATGTGGCTATTTTCTGCTTTAATTGCCAAAACATTTCGGAAGTAGCTAGAAAGCTTAAAGCTTTCTGTGAAGCAAGTGGAAGTACATTCAATTGGGAAAAGTGCTCAGGACTTTGACATTGTCGTGACGCTGGGGCTACGTCGACCCGGCCTTCACTTGGTAGCGTGCAGAGACTCGGGGTTGATGAAGGATTGATTCTTCGAAGTTGGTAAAATATGTACAAGCAGGTTTAATGGCACTTTGAGAAATCTTATTTACATGAATATTTACATGAAGAAGAAGGGTATGACAGCAAAATGGCAAGCGTTAAAAGTTCATAGCGAGAAGCATCTGGATGAGCCGTTTACCCAGGGCTCAGAGCGACATTTCGTGCTCTGCAACGTCCTTAAAACCCCCTATGTCCAGCCCCTCTCTGAAGATGCTGACCAACCAAATCCAGGGCACACCCCTCAGATATCGGCATCCAATCGAACACATCACTGCACTGATGGTCTGAAGCACTGACTGGCCCGGCATTGTTTCGTTGGGCCTGGTCACTTGTTGGCGGGAAAAGCTTGGGAACGGCGAGGAGGTACATTTCTATTCTTCAGCCAAGAATCGATAGGCTGGTTCCGGCAAGTGGATTTACTTCTCAGAAACCCAAGTGCACGTGCGCGCTGCTTACTGCTCCCAGCATTGTCCCTTTCCGGCAATTGCAAATCTTTCCTGCATTCCCGGGAAATCCTCTAATGGCCGTAATCACCTTGCTCCTTTCTTGTCCTGTACGTCAGCGGACGTGTCACTCTGTCGCCTCCTTTGGACAATAGGCATTCCTTACTTGACCATAGCGCTTCTCGACGGGAAGGATGAACAATTGAACGAAAGCACTTCCGGCTATTTCCCGCAGGGGGACATTTCTTTGTGTTTTTCTAAACGTTCTCTTGACAGGGTCAATTTGGCATTTGCAGGGTGTCCACAAAGCAAAACAGGCTTACACAAAAGGATTCCTGGAAACAGGCTCACTTAGCGCCCTTGTACCAACAGCACATATCCACAGCACTTATCCATGCCCACAGGCGAACAATAGAGCGCGCAAGTGCGGATGATGCACGGTCGTAACAGCCTCCTCCCCCGCCAGAAGAGTCTCGGAGGGCAGCAGTCGCAGCTGCTGCATGAAGAGACGACTTAATGGCCTGCACATGAACGCTTGAAGCTCGCTGTTGCTTGTCGCGTTGTCTTGATTGTCGTAGCCCAAATTGCTCGAGCTGTCTGAAACTCAACCACATGTCGAAGCAAGCAGTCGGCTCCCGTCTGAAGAGACCAGGTTAAAAGAAAACTGCCATTGTTGTTCGAGAAAAGCCCACTCTCAAGACGTTCAGGACCCACGTATTCCTAGAAAACCAAATGTGCTGCTTTACATAGTCACACATGTACAAGTGCACGAGAAAAAAAAAACCTGATTATCAATTTGGATGCATGGTGAGGAACACCTCGGACCGCTTAGAAACAGCGGCTAAGCGCGTCCGCATTCCCATTTAATTTCCCCTTTTTGTATCTTATTTCAAAATTGTACTGCTGTAAAATCAAGCTCCACCTAAGAAGGCGACTGTTCTTCGATGTCGCAGTTTGCAGCCAAGCCAGGGGACAATGGTCCGTCTCTACGGTGAATTTGGCCCCTCCAAAGCACTGTAATTTTTGAATGGCCCATACAATGCAAGCGCACTCTTTCTCTGACGCGCAATAAGCCCTCTCTCTAGAACTCAGTTTTCTGCTCAGGTAGAGCACGGGGTGCTCATTACCGTCGTCATCTCTCTGGCAGAGAACAGCACCTAGCCCTCGATCACTTGCATCACACTGGACCGTGAATTCTCGGTCATAGTCTGGAGCTCGCAATACCGGACGGCTAATCAGCACAGCCTTCAGGTTTACGAAGGAGGCTTCCTTTTGTTCGTCCCAGACTACATTTGTCGGTTCTGTCTTGCGGAGACCGTCGGTCAGAGGGCTGGCCAAAGCTGAATAGTTAGGGATGTAGTGATTGTAGTATCCAGTAAGACCCAGGAATGCTCGAATTTCCGTCTTCGTTCTCGGCCGCGGATAGTCTGCTACCGCAGAAATCTTAATCTCGCTGGGTTTCCTGAAACCTTGACCTACATTGTGACCCAAGTAGTCCACGGTCGCCCTTGCCAGGCAACATTTCTCGGCCTTTACGGTTAGTCCAGCTTGACGCAAAAGGTTCAGTACAGCTCTTAGATGTACCATATGGTCCGCCCATGAGTCGGAAAAAACCGCAATGTCGTCTAAATAAGGCACCGCGAATGTTTCACACCCCTTTAAAACCCTATCCATGAGTCGGGAAAAACAAAATGGAGCATTTTTGAGCCCGAAACTCATCATTGTTGGCTGGTAGCTGCCCGTCGGAGTGACGAAAGCCGCGTATCTGCTGGCGCGTTCAGTGAGCGGTACTTGCCAGTATCCTCGAGTAAGGTCCAGCGTAGTCACATATGCCGCTCTACTGACCTGTTCTACTCTCTCCTCAATATTCGGAATAGGATACACTTGATCCCTGGTGAGAGAATTTAGCTTTCGGTAGTCTACCACAGGCCTAGGGCCTTTACCTGGAGCTTCTACTAAGATCATAGGCGAAGCATAATCGCTTTCCGAGGGTTTTATTACTCCCAATTCCAGCATGCGAGTTACTTCCCTATCCAGAATTTCTCTTTGCCTTGGAGAGAATCGGTAGCACCTTGATCGCACTGGCACGTCTGAAGTCAGCTCAATATCGTGCTCAGTCAAATAAGTCCTGCCTGGCCTGTCCACGAAGCAGGCCTCAAACTCTGTTATTATCTCGCCCAGATCGGTCAGCTGGGATTTCTTTAGTTCTCCTCTCTTCTCCGTCTTTTTGAGAAGCTCCTGAGCGTTGCTTCCTTTTCCGCTGAGGCAAATCAAGTTGTCCCCCATCTCCTCGGGAAGGTTTAACGTTAGATTTACCACGGCTTCCCTCTGCACATAAGGCTTCATAAGATTGCAATGATAAATGCGCACTTCTTTACGCCTACCGGGGATTTTCACTGCGTAGTTAGTGTTAGAAAGCTTTGCAACGACTTCAGCCGGTCCTTCCCACTGTACTTCGAGCTTATTCTGCCTTGAACTTCTCAGCAACATCACCTGGTCCCCGATACAAAACGTCCTTTGACGGGCTGACTTATCATAGTACACTTTGGAACGAGCCTGGGCTGACTTCATGCTGGCCTCAACGAGTTCCTTAGTGTTATGTAAGCGATTCAAGAGGGTTAGAATGAATTCTACTACTGTTGGGTCTTCCCCGCGCCCCTCCCAGGCTTCGCGCACCATTCGCAAAGGTGAGCGCAGTGACCTTCCGTACACCAACTCGGCTGGGCTAAATCCAGTGGATTCGTGCGGCACTGACCACAAAGCGAAAAGCGCTGCAGGCAGGCAGGTATCCCATTCGCGCTTGTTTTCATAGCACAGTCTCCTCAGGACTCGTTTGAGAACAGAGTGCCACCTTTCTACGCTGTTGCTCTGCGGATGATGGATCGAGCTATGCACTACCTTAATGCCGCATCGCTCGAGAAATGAGGTGGTGAGGACACTCGTGAAAACGCTACCCTGATCACTTTGGACCTCGGAAGGGAATCCAACTCGTGTAAACACTGACAGCAGCGAATCCACTACACTCTCGGACGTCACCTCGCGCAGCGGAACAGCCTCTGGAAACTTTGTGGCTGGGCATAACATAGTGAGGATATGACGGTACCCTGACTCTGTCACAGGAAGTGGCCCAACTACATCTATTGCTAACCGGTGAAACGGCTCGGTAATGATTGGTACTAACACCATCGGTGGCTTTCCACTTATCTTGCGCCTTTCCAACCCGCTGGCACGTGTCGCATGACCGTACAAAATTTTCCGTGTCCTTAAAACATCCAGGCCAATAGTATTCTTGCAACAGCCTCTGCTTTGTTTTCTTTATTCCAAGGTGACATGACCACGAGCTGCCATGGGAAAGTCGCAGTAAGTCTCCGCGGTACTTTTGGGGAACGACTAATTGGTCCCGCTCCACTCCGCGCTTATCCTTAAATAAGCGATACAGCACTCCCTTTCTCATCTCAAAAGAAATATTCTTTGCTGTCTTAGTGGCGCGGTGGCGCTCCCTTATCTCCTGTATCTTGGGATCATTGGCTTGCTCCATAGCTAAGTCCTCTCGAGTTCCACTTAAAAGTCTCGTGAGATTACTAGACACTGGCGGCAAGAGGTTATTCTCAAGAACGTCCTCATTCCGCGTGTCATTAAGCTCACTTTCAAGTTGACTTATCTGAGATGCCTCGCTCTCAAAGTTTTCTGACCTGCTATCTTCCGCATCTACCACTGTTTTAACTGCCGTTTCCTCCGCTGTGGATTCTTCTGGAATGAGCACTGTAGCTAGTTCTCGCGCCTTTGAACGTGTTAAGGCTTGCACAACTCTGTCTCCGAAAAGGATGCCCCTCTTTCGCAGTAGCGTGTCCGATTTGTTGGAAAACAAATACGGATAGCATTTAGGAAGCTTTCCTGAAACGGCAGCCTCGGTTGTTAACTTGCCGAAAGGGCCCTCGATGACCACGTTCGCGATGGGCAAGCACACACTCTGTTCCTCCACTACCTAGCGGATCCACGCACACTGTCCTGTATAGTCGGAAGGCGACACATACGCCGGATGGACAACATCCATTGTTGCGGCCGAATCGCGCAGTACCTTGCAAGGCTTCCCGTTGACTACTAGGTCATGCAGGTAGAGTTCCAAAAGCTGCATATTTTCATCGCAGTCACTGACATACGAGAAAGCAATCTTTTCTTTCCGGCAGTTGACGGCAATGTGACCCTGCTCATTACACCTAAAGCATGTGAGCGGCTTCCTAGCCTCAAGCTTATTCTTAGTGTTCTGCGCGTTGGTCACTTCCCCACTTTTCTCACTGCCGTCCTTTCTAGGGAGTTTGCCTGAAGAAGCCTTCCTTTCTTCGTTTGCAAATCTAGCAAAGTGCCTTTTCTGACGGTTATTCACACTCAACTTGGGATTGCGGGGCCTATCCACTGCTGGGCTGCTGAATTGTCGGCGCGAAGCATACTCCTCAATGAGTTCGGCAGCTTCAGTTGCCGACTTAATGTCGCCTCGGTCCTGTAACCAATTTCTTTCATTTTCTGGGAGGCAGTTATAAAACTGCTCCAAAAGAATTCGCTCGACTACAGCGTCCCTATCACTGTAGGAATCAGTGCTCTTTAGCCACTCGCCCAAATTGACTCTTAAATTATACAGGAATTCAGGGTAACTCTCGTCTCTGGACTTAGTAGCGTTCCGAAAACGTTGTCTGAACGCCTCGGCGCTAAGCCTATACTTTCTCAGAAGGCAAGTTTTGACCTTCTCGTAGTTGTCTGCGTCCTCCTTGCTCAGCCGCGCGACAACCTCCGCTGCCTCGCAGGGCAGAACCGTCAATAATCTCTGAGACCAAGTGTCTCGCTGGAAGGACAGTTTTTCGCAGGTTCGCTCAAGGTTAGCCAGATACAGACCGATATCCCCTCATATCACATATGGCTGCATGTACTTTGACATCTTGAAATCTGCCTCCTTGTTGAGAAGAGGTACCGCTAGCTGGGGACAATTGCCCGACCTCTTGCTCAACTCTAGTTCTAATTTCCGGAGCTCAATTTCTAGCTCCAGCTTTTTTGCTTCTCTTTCAATTTCACGCTTCTTTTCCTCTTTTTCCCTCTCAAGTTCACGCGCCTTTTCCTCTTTTTCCCGCTCTTTCTGCTGTCTGAGCTGTTCCTTTTTTTTGACCGATGAGGTTCCATGCTTCACAGAGCTCCTCATCATCGGTTCCCAGATCAGTGATTGCCTTTATAATCAAGGGTTTTCGTGCCAAACCACTTGTATCAATTCCCAATTCCTCACACAATAGCAACAGTTCCGGTTTCTGCAGCTTTTGTAGGTCCATGATCGCTCCGAGTGTCGGCTACTTCCAAAACAACAGTGCAAACTACCAAACCTAAAGGCGTTTCAACACTTTTTACCAGTTCTAAAATCTAACCCTGTTCTAGAACCTGGTCCACATCAGAAGAAAAGCCAAGCACTCACCCACACATGCGATCGATGTTCCGAGCTGCCCTCTTGTTGGCCGATTGTTGCGCCTGCTTGTTGCTTGAGATGCCACCTCCGATCACAAGATGTGGCTTGTAGATTCTGATCCACCTCGAATCACCAGATGTTGTAGCTTGTAGATCCAGATCCCAACGCTGGTCACCAGTTGTCGTGACGCTGGGGCTACGTCGACCCGGCCTTCGCTTGGTAGCGTGCAGAGACTCGGGGTTGATGAAGGATTGATTCTTCGAAGTTGGTAAAATATGTACAAGCAGGTTTAATGGCACTTTGAGAAATCTTATTTACATGAATATTTACATGAAGAAGAAGGGTATGACAGCAAAATGGCAAGCGTTAAAAGTTCATAGCGAGAAGCATCTGGATGAGCCGTTTACCCAGGGCTCAGAGCGACATTTCGTGCTCTGCAACGTCCTTAAAACCCCCTATGTCCAGCCCCTCTCTGAAGATGCTGACCAACCAAATCCAGGGCACGCCCCTCAGATATCGGCATCCAATCGAACACATCACTGCACAGATGGTCTGAAGCACTGACTGGCCCGGCATTGTTTCGTTGGGCCTGGTCACTTGTTGGCGGGAAAAGCTTGGGAACGGCGAGGAGGTACATTTATATTCTTCAGCCAAGAATCGATAGGCTGGTTCCGGCAAGTGGATTTACTTCTCAGAAACCCAAGTGCACGTGCGCGCTGCTTACTGCTCCCAGCATTGTCCCTTTCCGGCAATTGCAAATCTTTCCTGCATTCCCGGGAAATCCTCTAATGGCCGTAATCACCTTGCTCCTTTCTTGTCCTGTACGTCAGCGGACGTGTCACTCTGTCGCCTCCTTTGGACAATAGGCATTTCTTACTTGACCATAGCGCTTCTCGACGGGAAGGATGAACAATTGAACGAAAGCACTTCCGGCTATTTCCCGCAGGGGGACATTTCTTTGTGTTTTTCTAGACGTTCTCTTGACAGGGTCAATTTGGCATTTGCAGGGTGTCCACAAAGCAAAACAGGCTTACACAAAAGGATTCCTGGAAACAGGCTCACTTAGCGCCCTTGTACCAACAGCACATATCCACAGCACTTATCCATGCCCACAGGCGAACAATAGAGCGCGCAAGTGCGGATGATGCACGGTCGTAACAGCATGTTGAATGGCTCCGGACCCCGTCTATCTTCGTCAATGTTATATGGACAACTCTGGCTAAGTACTTTCTCCCTCTCGAATTTTACGCTGACAGTGAGACTTATTGGCGAAGTAAGCTCACAGAATTAAGAGAAAAAGCAACACGATTTGGTGGATTGAACATCTCGATGTTTGGACTCGACACAGGTCAAGCAACCTACGGGCGCAACCGATTAGCGCGGGAAGTCGGGAAAAGTATCTGGCTATGAGCCCAGCTCCTCTTTGTTCTCGTAGGAGTGGACGCAGGTGGTGCGCAGACAGGAGGGCGTCGCGAGCCGCAGGGTGCGTTACTATAGCTGAATGACAGGTAGTGAATCTCCGACGAGAGGGACAGACAGCACTGTGCACACCTAAAGCCCCTCAATAATTTGAAAGTAGCGACACTCTCCTCCACTCCGGCGTTTTCCTCCTCGAATATCCTCGCCCGCCGGCTGCGTGCGCTGCACACGGCACGCTTTTTTGGGCAGCGCTCTCTCGCCGTCCGGGCAGTTGGCTGGCCCATGCGCGCGCTCTTAAGTTCGCGCTTTTTCCACACTCTGTTATTGAATAAAATCACGAGTAAGATACGCGACACGTTTGACTACCACGAGCCACATAAGTTAGCGTCTCGTACGCGCAATGAAAGGGTCAATAAAGAGCGCTTGCGGCACGAACAAAACCACTTGCTGAAGTTGCTGCATACATCTCACAATCCTTTTGACTTTTCCATACCGTCTGTCTCAACACGGCATAGTATATGAAGCTTAATATTTACAATATATTTGAAGACTCCAGAATATTTTCAGCATAGCAATTGTTAGTTAAATTTAGATTCACCTCGAACTAATTTTCGCGGAAGTACAGTTTATGAAGTTGCTCACGAGTGGAGTTTTAGTAGTGGGATGTTTGCTGGGAACAAGCTGGGATATTTGCTTTGATGGCCGTCCAAAAAATTTTCATTAACGTTCAGGAGCTTGGCACCGTGCAGTGCACATGCAACGGCTTAATCGATTTTGTAGTTGAGAATTTGCACGGCGACTTTAAAACGAATATGAACTTTTTCTATTAAGCATGAAACGCCTTTTGGTCCCGCTGTCGGCGAAATTGAGGTGGTGTCGAGCCGAAATCGAGAGCCAAAGATCCAAGCACCGATTTCCCGTCATCCAAGGAAAGCGTCCGCACCCCAAAGCCCTCTCGACCACCGAAATTTGGATTCGACTTCACTGAATTCGCCATACCCAAATTATAGGTTAGACATCGATTTTGGCCACATTCGGATGAGGTGAAATTCAGAGAGTTCCTGGGGCTGCATTTTGTGAGAGGTCCCGAAATTTGGACGTAACTACTGAATTCGCCATATTCAAGTTAGGTTAGACACCAATTTTCGCCAGATACGGACAAGGTCAAATTTTAAGGGTTTAAAGAGAAATGTTTGATGTGCTGATATATAGTTTTGCGGACACGTTCTGTGGACGAGTTCTCTATACGCTTTCCTGCGACATAAGCCTATTAATGCTTAATAATCTCCCTCATTGCACGCGCTATCGTTAAAAAGCGATAACTAGGTTCAGAAACTAAAGTGGGTATTGTATGCGAATGTATGCGCATTGTATGCATCAGCCGTCGCTATTATAGCACGTTGAGCGGAACCATGAAGTGAAAACATAACACGCATAACGACGCAAAATGATCAGTGAATTAAGTGAGATTGGCAGATTAGTGATGCGCTTGCATGCAGTATCAGTATACACAGTCGCTTGAACCCCGCAGAGATGGGCAGTCTTCGTCGGCGTAAAGCTCTTGCGGCCGATATTGTGCAGCCACGTTTTTCTTCTGTGTCTTTCTTAACGCTCGGAATCGCGAAAAGAACAAAGCCTTTTTCACTCTGGCACTGAAATGCGCAGCAACTGGGCGTAGTGCTGCACTAAAGGAGCGCGAATAACGCGAAGTGCAAGCCCGCAACGTCAGGGAGCTCGGTCGTAGCAGCGGCGGCTGCCCAAAAAATGTCGCCGACGAAAAATAAAAACACAAAAAGAGCGAACTTATCGCGCGCTTTTCTCGAAGACCGCCCGCGGAGCCAATCACCGTTCGATGGGAGAGGTGAGAGAGGAGAATCGGTGAGGGTGCGCGCCGCGGCGGCATAGTTCAAAGAAAGTCGCTACTTTCAAATTATCAAGGGACTTTATGCACACCAGCTTGAGCGCGCCATCTCGACATGAGGCGACCATTCACGCCAACTGTTGATGGAATGCGGCGGCGAGCGCCTAACAAAAGCGCTGCAATCGTGGCGACAGGCGAGCCGTGGCAGGACCACTGACCGCTCTTTTATTTTTAAATTGTTTTTGGTACCAACGTTACTCATTGTCTCTAACGGTTCGACGGCCAGGTGAACTGCCAGGTGTACCATGGAATCTAGGAAGGACGTGACCCTAGTAGTTTTGATTTTCCTTTTTTTCGTGGAGAGAGGATTTTAGTCCTATTAAGGTTGAAGTGGGAGTTCTACGTCGTAACGAATCAACAATGTGGACGTCTGTGGTGATTGGACGGTGTGGAAATGAGGGCTGGACCTCAGAGGGTTAAAATCGAGCCCGAGGGCCCAGTCCGGTGTTCTGGGCTAGGTTTAGATGCTCTGCATCTTCGGCTATGCCGAGGTAGGAATATTTCCGTGTTAGTCAGTTCCACCTTGCAACTCTGCTGTAAATGTTGTGAATGTTTGCTGTGCATATAAATATCCAGTTATTCTTCTCTCAAGCTCCAGCCTTCAAGTCTTCTCAACTTATCGTCTCCGACGGGGCGCTTCGGATTCAAGGAACCCTCGCTGCAAATCGTGTACCGTCTCTGACGGCGCGCCCCTCGTGCACAAGGTAAAAAGAAGGAACGATGGAACATTACTGGCGCAGTCTGACAGAATTGTCTCTACTTGCCAAGTAGGAGACAAGGAAGGCAGCGGAAGTATGAGTGAAGACTACAGTAGGTCAAGGCATCGACTACCTGGATGGACCAGGTGCAGGCAGCAAGAGGCAGCAGCGAAGCAAACCAAGAGAGGTAGGAGCAAGGACCAGAAGAACGTCGAAACGCGGGACTGCAGCCGGTTAGTAAGCGCAGCGCGTCGGTCAGCGGTGGGTCTACGCAAGTAGGCAGCGACGCCCCCAAGGCCCGAGGTGAGCGGCAGCGCATCGCAGGCTTCTCTAAGGTGGCGGCGGACATCGAAACTGGAGAGCGATCGAAGGGGATAGTAAAACATCACAGGTTCTTGTTTCTTTTTTAAATCTTCCTCACCTCTCCAAGGTGCTCCTCGATTTGGCGGGCGACGTGTAGTTCTCACGCAAACACACTGAGACGAGGGCCGACGAACTTGCAGTAACAAAACGAAAATTAACTTTATACGACACAAACACAAGATACAGAAAACTTATTCACACGAGACAGAGAGGCGACACACTTCACAAAAGGGACTGAGCGAAAAACTACCTGCAAAACGAGCGCTACGCTGTCTTCTCCGAGCGAGAATCGAATCAGAACCGGAACCCTCGGTGACTGCGCGGCGCGCTCTTAAATAGCCAGCGCAGAACCTTCTAGACGCGGAGGAGGAACGGAAAACAGCTTAGCGCTGACAAAGCTATGCCTTTCCCCCTTGGCCTTCTGGAGAGGCCTCATATTTTCTCGAACATGGTCAGCACGCGCGGTCCTCCCGCGCGAAGCGAGGAGGAGGGCCGGGACCGTGCGGGGGAATGCACGCTAGACTCCGCGCATGGCGACGAGGGCGAGGAGTTGCAGCGCGGTGGCCGAGATAACGTAATCGGTCGCGTCGCTTTCTCGTAGCTTGGAGAACGTTCTATCGCCGTTTTCTGCGGCGCGCGCGCCGAAACATTAAAGGCAGGGCCACCACGGCCTTACACGCCCCAACATAAAAGGATTGCTGGGCTTTTTTGCCCAGCCAAACCGAACAATAACAAAAGGCCGCGACTTTCCTTCCGCTATAACACAGTCTACATGCACAGTTCCTTTTCACCGTCGCTTCGTGGCATGCATGACGTTCAAAGCTGGTCACAGTCCCTGGAGCACAAAGTTCACAAGCACGAAGTTCAAAAGCACTTCTCTCGCGCGCGGTCACCGCACAGCATGCAAAACATTCAGGGCAAGTCCCAGATCCTGGAGCTCCGCACACATCACATGCGGTCAAGTCCGGCAAGTGTTCTTTATGCGCTTCGCTTGTCACTCCATGCTCGCGGGCGCACACACTTTCATGCACAGGCGAGCAGGACCGCTCACGCCCGCCGGCGCAACGCTGCTCAGGCTCAAGTGGAGAATTTGTTTCGTCTCGACACTCTTTAGAGCTAGGGAGGGGCGCGGCATCATGCGGCTCGTGTAGGTCTGCAACAACGCAGCATGCTAAACACTCGCCTTCGAATGGTAGACTCGTCGCTTTACTGAGCGTCTCGAGTTCACGAGTGCTAGCGGCGGCCAATTCCGCGACTGCTGCGGTGCTGACTTGATGTTCGCGGCAGCTGCTGGGACTTCTGCCCTACAAACAGCATCTGTTGCGGTCAATGCATGATCGCTGATCTCGCCGATAGCATGACTCGCGACCGCTGTCACTGAATCAACTGTGGCGCCCTGTTCTTGATAAGCGGTCACGCTCGGTGCCGCTGTTTCACCCGCATTTCCTACATTAAACGCGTCAGGATCAGTTTGTAAACACACGGCAGCTTTACGCTCTTCGAAAACCTCCTCTACAGCGAGTTTCCGTCCGGTCTCCTGTTGCCGCGCGCCTTCCGGTGCACCTGACGGGACGCTGACGCCCTCGGTAATTTGATCGCACGCGGGCACTTCTATTGGGAAGACTACTGCCGATGTTTTGGCGTTGTTTACTTCGCTGGCCGGCGACGCACCACGCACGCCGACAGCATCGCTCGCTCCGGCGAAGGTTGTCTCCGCCAGCGTAGTGCTCGCGGCAGTGTCGGCCGGCAAGGCCGCTTCGTCACCTGACACGCTCCCTACAAGAACTGTTCGGGGCCGCTCTTTCGAAGGGTTCTTTTTAGTTTCTTCTACTTTACTTGCTTCAATTTGGAATCCACGAGGCATTCGTCTTCTTTCCAATAATTGGACCTCTGCTCGTACCTTTCGAGCTTCTGCCTCCGCTATCACTTTTTGAGTTTCCAGTTCTTGCTTTCTCAGTTCTGCTTCCATCTTTCTCAATTCTATCTCCATCTTTCTAACTTCTAATTCCGTCTCTGCTTTCGCCTCTGTCTCTCGACGCTTCAATAGGTTCTTACTATTCGTCTTTGTTACGCAATTCTTCCGTCTCAGTGTGCATATGGGGACTTTAACGGACACACTGGTCCATCCGGAAAACATTGCCTTTCTGGAGTTCATGCTTACTAATCCAACTAACTACACGTCGACACGGCGCACCTCCCGCTCCTAATGCCTGAGCCACGCACACCAACGGACGCAAGAAATCCCGCTCACCTGAGCAACGGTTCCGCCTTTCTCGCCGCGTCACTCCTCGCTGTGGGGCACTTCCGATCGTCGCTGCCACTGACCGTCACTGCTGGGGGCCCCTGGGTCCTTGCACGCGTCGATGAAGTTCCTACCCCGAACGCCCGGGAGATCTCAGCACCTCAGCAACGGTTGCTCCCTCCTTGCCGCGCCGCTCCTCTCTAGTGGGCACTCCTATTCGCCGCTTCCTCTGACGGTCTCCTCTTGGGGTCCCTAGGTCCTTGCATGCGGCGAAGCTCTTCCACCTGGAACGGCCGGCAGGCTTCGGTGAGCGCCGATAACGTTGCGACTGCTCGAGTAACGGGCTGGGCTTGCGGAATGCTGCAGTTGCCGAATCGTACTGTCGGCTGCGCCAGTAAAACGTCACAGGTTCTTGTTTCTTCTTTAAATCTTCCTCACCTCTCCAAGGTGCTCCTCGATTCGGCGGGCGACGTGTAGTTCACACGCAAACACACTGAGGCGAAGGCCGACAAACTTGCAGCAGCAAAACGAAAATTAACTTTATACGACACAAACACAAGATACAGAAAACTTATTCACACGAGACAGAGAGGCGACACACTTCACAAAAGAGACTGAGCGAAAAACTAACTGCAAAACGAGTGCATCGCTCTTTTTACGACTTCTCAGTCGGGGCCTGTCTGCTATGCTCTTTTCTCCGAGCGAGAATCGAATCAGAACCAGAACCCTCGGTGACTGCGCGGCGCGCTCTTAAATAGCCAGCGCAGAACCCTCTAGACGCGGAGGAGGAACGGAAAACAGCTTAGCGCTGCCAAAGCTATGCCTTTGCCCCTTGGCCTTCTGGAGAGGCCTCGAAGTTTCTCGAACATGGTCAGCACGCGCGGCCCTCCCGCGCGAAGCGAGGAGGAGGGCCGGGACCGTGCGGGGGAATGCACGCTTGACTCCGCGCATGGCGACGAGTGCGAGGAGGCGCAGCGCGGTGGCCGAGATGACGTAATCGGTCGCGGCGCTTTCTGGTAGCTTGGAGAACGTTCCATCGCCGTTTTCTGCGGCGCTCGCGCCGAAACATTAAAGAAAGGGCCACCGCGGCCTTACAAGGATCAACACATCAAACCGTGAGAACACTGTACCGTGAGTTTCCCTGGTCCCATTGTTTTGGTCTCTCTGCGTTCGAGTCGGTTGGGCAGCTTTAAGGGTGCGTGGGTCCGCATGGATAATTTCTGAGTTGATACCTCGGTAGAGGAAAACAAGCAGAAATGGATAAAAGATTAATTTTGGAAACGGAACAGGCGCGGTTAAAGGAGCTGCAGGCAGAATTTCGGAGGCTAAAGGGAGGAAATGCGCTCATTTTTGGGGGCAGTATGCTCGATTTGGACCGTGCGATTGAAATTGCAAAATCGGAGCGCTATGAAGCTGATCGAAAGGTTGCTATGGCAACACGGTGGATGTGGGAAGTGGGCGCATAAATGTCCGAAATAGAGCCAGCAGTTACGCCACCGGACGTGGAAAACAGTTACTCAGGCAGGCCTCCCAAGGACCACAAAAACAGCAGTGAAGTAACGGCGGACAACCAGTCGGTCAGCAGTAGCATCTTTTTGCCATGGGAAGCTACAGAAACGACAGGAAGCGAGGCTAAGCTTCCGGCAGGGCTGAAAAACAGAGCAGTTTTACCGCCGCACTGGGGGGGGGGGGGGCAGCAATGAAAACGAGCAGCCCAGCTCTTGTGGCACGAGTGTAATCGAGACAGTCGATTTTAAAGTGTCTGATGACGGACTGGACAGCCCTCAATTACCGACTTTCTCTCTGTGTGAGGATGTCATTGCGGTCATAAGGAAAAATCGCACAGCACACGACGCCTCTTCGTTTCGCCTCCATCAAAACCCGACCTCGGCGGCTGCGTTTCGATGGTGGCGAAACGAAGAGGCGTCGTGTGCTGTGCGATGTCAGCGCACGTTAAAGATCCTCAGGTGGTCGAAATTACTTCGTAGCCCTCCACTACGGCTCCTCTTTCTCTCTTTCCACTTTCATTCCCACCTTCCACCCTTCCCTTACGGCGCGGTTCGGGTGTCCACAGAGCAAATGTGACAGTTACTGCGCCTTTCCCTTCCTGTGAACCAATTTAACTTAACTTTCGGCAAAAAACAGCCAGGTTCCTATAAAACATATTCTGCGGTGCCGCAAAAACAACCTCAGGCAAGCTCCGATGGGGCGGTTCGAAAAGCGAGAACTTATCACGGATAAGCGACGCGACCTCGTGGAGCTAGCGAGAGGTGGCAGGTGCAACGGCGCACAATACCTAGCAAATTGCATGAAGTGCTCTATACTACCGTGCTCAGCAGGAGCTCCCGTTTCGAGGCTGCGATTGGAGGCGGGTCAGTAGGACATAATGTAGAGGGCCGTGCAAGTTGCAAACGCACCCAACAAAAACCTGACCACGTCGCCCGATGACAAAGCATTGTCGCTACACAATATTGAGTCAGGCAACAGGAAGGCCGCTCCTGCAGTCTCGATGTTCGATGTAGCCACGTAGCCGACAAACGCCTGTCAGGCGGGGCACGGCATTCAGAATGTTTGTGATGAAAGAAATGGGGCGATATGTTCCCAGCGAGGTAAAGGGTCAGTGGACTGGTGGATAGCTCAGATATTGCAGGCACGCTAAAGGTACCATGGTATCTATTGCTCAGTATTCGAGACCAAGCGTCGCACGGGTGTGGTTTCGTGCAAAGGTGGTGAACAGGGCAAGGCACAAGATGCATTGTCGCGGTGTAACGTGCAGAGCGTGCCCTCGGGAGCATCCCAAGATGAGGGTTTAGGCTGTAACGATAGCCAGGAGGTATTCGACCCAGGGGGATACAAGCGGTTGATTTTTCACTCAGTTGCGACTGCGGTCCAAGACAGTCGCACGCCGGATCGAGTGCACAAAGCGGCAGGGGGTGCGACCGGGGAGACTCAGGTTGGCGTGCACGGACGAAACACTGGCGCTAATGAGTGCTGAAGCCTTGCTAGTGTTCGTGTATGCGTGGGTGTTCGGGTAATCAGGGTGTGCGCGAACCCGAGAACTGATGCCTGCGCATGAACTTGAACTTTGTATGAGGCGGAACTTGTGCCCGCAAATTGTGTTCCTGCGAAGTGATCACTCTTGACTTTTACTTTCTGTTTTGCTTTTTATGCCTTTGTGCATGGTGCTTTTTTGTTGTTGTTGCTGTTTTGCCCCCGCAATATCTGGATTGTTCGTCCGGATGCAGTGTTGCGCTCGCGTTCGGGCAGTAGTGCATGCATCTGAAGGGGCGCTAGGCTTCATCAGTCCATTGAATGAATTAATTCTAAACGGCTTCATTGGCCCCATGTAGAATCTTAGAAGGGGAGTGTAAGGGATCGACAGGCACAATAGATTAGCGCGGGAAGTCGAGGAAAATATGTGGCTGTGAAACCAGCTCCTCTTTGTTCTCGTAGCAGGAGTGGACGCAGGTGGCGCGCAGACAGGAGGGCGTCGCTAGGCGCGGGGTGCGTTACTATAGCTGAATGTCAGGCAATTAGTCTTCCAAGAGGGAGACATAGACAGACAGCATTGTTCACACCAGCTTGAGCTCGCCGTCTCGACTCCGCAGTCGCAGGTGAGATGACCATTCACGCTAGCACCTGATGGAATGCGGCGGCAAGCGCCTAACTAAAGCGCTGCACTCGTGACGACAGACGAGCCGTGCCAGGACCGATGATCGCTCTTTTTTTTAAATATTGCAACGAAGACGAAGCGGGCAGTGGCGCGGGGCGGAGCGTTCACGCCAGGCCCGCTGGCCATTAAAGCATATTTCATCGTCATGTCATCACGTCGTTCTGTTTCTGTTGTGTCGCCGTGTTCCATCGCTTGTCATGCCACCACGTAACATTTGGTTGGAGGTGCGATTCATCCCCATCCTCGCCTTGCACCGTCGAAGCCAACCGTAAGCCGGGTCCATCTCCCGAAAGCCCGTGGAGATCGCCGCCCAGATCTCTAGCGAAGACAGCAGCCCCGCCCAAGCCGTTCGGCGTGTCCATGAGCCTTCACCTTCGGCAAACGGTGAAGATTGAACTTGATGCTCCGGTTCTAGAATTCTGCCCATATTCGCATTCATTGTGGTGCCCAGCGTTTCATGTCCTGATTCTGTGTCTGTGTTCATCGTCACGTCATGCATTGGATTTCTAGCAACCGATCGGGGCGATCGTCGGCCCCGGGTAATGGTACGAAGATGACGAAGCGGGCAGTGGCGCGGGGTGGAGCACTCGCGCCAGGAACGCTGGCCATTAAAGCATATTTCATCGTCATGTCATCACGTCGTTTCGTTTCTGTTGAGTCGCCGTGTTCCATCGCTTGTCATGCCACCACGTAACAATATATATAATAACAATAATTAGTTCACAGGAAAGAAAAGGCGCTGTATCTGTCACATTTGTTTTTAGGGGTACCTGAGCCGCGCCGTAAGGAAAGGAAGGAAAGTGAGAGTTTAAAGTGGAAAGAGAGAAAGAGGAGCAGTAGTGGGGGGCGGGGGGCTACGGAGTAATTTCGACCACCTGGGGATCTTTAACGTGCGCTGACATCGCACAGCACACGGACGCCTCTTCGTTTCGCCTCCATCGAAACGGAGCCGCAGCGGTGTTTTTGGCAGCTACGTTACTCATTGACTCTAACATTGCAACGGCCAGGTGAACGACCAGGTGTACTGTGGAAGGTAGGAAGAACGTGACCCTATTAGTTTTGATTTTCCTTTTTTTTGTGGATAGAGGGTTTTAGTCCGGTTAATGTTGAAGTCATGTGGACGTCTGTGGTGATTGGACGTTGCTTAAATGAGGACCTCAGGGGGTTATAACCGAGTCCGTGGGCCCAGTCCGGCGTCCTGGGCTAGGTTTAGATACCCTGCAGCTTCGGCTACGCAGAGGTGGGAATATTTCCTTGTTAGCCAGTTCCACCTTGCAACTCTGCTGTAAATGTTGTGAATGTTTGCTGTGTATATAAATATCCAGTTATTCTTCTCTCATGCTCCTGCCTTCAAGTCGTCTCAACCTACCGTCTCTGGTGCCAGAGCAAAAAGAACCAACAGCGGAACTTCACGCACAGTTTGCATGTCATTTATTTGTGCGACAGTTAGCCGTTTTATTTTGTTTAGGGATGCTAAGGGCCTCTTTTTACATGCTTTTATTCAGTTGAGATTTACTAGAGGTTTGCGTGAATTTGTCGTTACAGCGCACAGTATTCAAGGGAATATTACGGGGTACTTGAAAGAAGTTGTTCAATACAGTCACTTTTTTATACATTATTTTTATCGCATTATCTTAGTAATGTGACATGGAAGGAACGCAGCAGGTATATATGTGACTCAATCTTCCCTTCACAATTGTTTAGGACCGTGTACAGTGCAAGCCATGGCCAAGATGTCCTTAAAAGAGCTAAAAAATGGACATTACTTATGCAGTCAAAACTTTCTTTTTTTGTCTACATAGCGGGTTGTCAAGAGAAAGGGATATTTGTCCCATGGGAGTCCACTGTTTGTTATGTAAAAAGGATGAAGCCATAGAGCATGTTTTCTTGGACTGCTGGGAAGCGGTTTTCTTCTGGGACGTTCTCCAAAGAACTTTTTAAAGGATTTTCCGCTTGACCCGCACGGAATAAGGTATCTCCAGATTGAAAATGAGGACGGTATTCCATATGATCTTTTAATAGCGCTGGGCCTGCGCAGTATTGGGGAAGCAGGATGGCAGTGCGTCATGCATCGCTTCATGCACGGGCAGTTAGAAAATACTTTAAGGAAAGGGCTGCAAGAGATTGTGAACTTATGAAAACTTGTGGAACCTGCATATGACTGGCTCCCACACATTGAAATTTTTTAATCATTAAAATAATTTTAAACCTGGTACGTAAATCAAATATGGCTGGCGGCTCCTTTTAAATATTGTATATTGTGGGTGCAATATAAAAAAAAGTGGTGTATCGGTAGCATGCTGGTCTCGCAATCAGAAGGCCAAGAGGTTGAATCCTGGTATGTTTGGAATTTCTTTTATTCATTGTTTATGTTCATGTTACAACGGACATTGACAACAACAAAAGTGACGCCAGCTTTTCAGCGACACGGTGCCGTTACGCTGTCGATTAAAAAAAAAAGGCCGCAGGTTGTTGAAGGCGGGGTTACAGGGATTACCGCTCACAGCTTTCGTTCGTGTTATTAGGCTTAAGCAATGCATAAATCCCACTAACGTTTTCAATGGAAGAACGTATGTGTTTGGTAACATGCGCTCAAAATGGCTCACAGGAAAGAGGTAGGATGCGTCACCTGATGTAGCCACATTCCATTTTCTCCTTCTGAGACTAGAGGTGCTCAGAACGTAAAATTTAAAGTCGTTTGGTGACCAGCTGACAAAGAAGCGCCGTCTCGTAGCAAATTGTAGATCGAAGGAAAGTCTCTCTGTTCTGAGAGGCGAGAGGACCAAAACTCTGTAGTCTCTTTTTACTGTTATCATTAACTCACATTGAGGAACGGAGTTGACATTGTTTTAAAACTGAAATCCAAACACGGTGTCGTGACCAGGTGAAGGAATAATATAATGGTTATTGACTTGTCAATGAGAAAGGAACTGGCCAATTTCTAAATTACTAGCAAATTCTTGGTAGTTATTCTTGGTGTACCCCAGTAGCAGACTTTTGCGAATAGCTGACTTCAGGCTTAGAAGTCTGTCCAGCTTGCTGGCCATACAGGCAATAGCGAAATGACGTGCGACTAACACGTGTCTGTGTCCAGGTTCAACCGCATGCTGTCACCGGGAGCCGTGCTAGGCAGCGTGTGTGGAGGTGTCCTGTGCCAGTGGCTGGGCCGGAGCCAAGGACTTCTTGGCTGCTCCGTAAGCTTCCTCGTGAGCTGGGTCGGCCTCCACTCGGCTGGCAGCTTGCTAGGCCTATACGCCGGCCACTTCGCCGTGGGCTTCTCCGTTGGCTTGGTTTCCCTTTGCGCACCCGTCTACGTGGTCGAGGTGGCCGCTGCGGAAAGTAGGGGACTTCTAGTACGTGTACACCGTAGCGCTTATTAAGGGGAACGGCGATGTCCCATTGATAGTTTCCAGCAGGTCTTATTAGGACAATGCTCGAGCGTCAGGAGGACAAAGTTGAAGTCCGTTTGGTCCCACGTATTGAAGATAAGCCTGCAGAGTGGGTGAGAGAAATAACTCGAATAATTGGCATTATAGAAGGAATCAATATGAAATGGGCATGGACCGGACATGTAGTGCTAATAGAGGATAAGTGATGGTCGCATAAGGTAACAAATTGCATTCCAAGGGAAGGAAAGCGTAGCAGGGGGCGGCAGGAAGTGGGTGGTTGAGGTTAAGGAGGTTGTAGCGGTCAAACAGATGCAGTTAGTACAGAATCGGGTCACTTGGAGGCGTATGGAGACGCCTTCGCCCTGCAGGCACTGTCAGCTGATGATGATGACTGATGATAAGGAAGTCGGCAGGAAAAAAAATGTGGAAGAATGCTGAGGAAGATTGCTCCAAACGGGAACGTCAGCACTTAGTGTTGCGTTAAACTAAGCAGCGTTATTAAGGCTGTTTTCTGCAGAAAATCTGTCGTCGGCATTGCCGACGTTGCGGGCGAAAAATCTAGAGCATGGATCTCATAGACTAGCTGGCAGATGACGTGCTCTGGTCAACGCGTTGTGTGACATCATTAGGTCACACTACATGACCGAGTTCATACGAGCTGTCAGTTCCCGTAGCTCCTCTGACATGAGAGGAGGAGACGAGAAGCGAATCCTCCAGGACCGTTTGATTTTGAGCCAAGGGTGGTAGCTCTATTTCTGTAGGCACGCCCGTAGGACTTGGGTAAAATTGGGGCCTTTTATCTATGTCGAGATGGATCCTTCACATATCCGTAGTTTTCAACAGTATGTTAATGAATATGTATACGGTACTAGAGGTGCACGTTTCAAAACCGTTTAAGATCAGTGCGGCATCGGCATTAGGGGTATTCATAAGCATTCCTTGTGGAACAAAGATGAGACACGAAACAAGAGAATAGGCTTCCGGTTTGTGACATCGCACTATGACGACCCCACGGAAGTTAGGTACCACGTGACTCCCCTTCGACGTCGGCATTACCCCCTTTTGACCATTTCGGGTTCGGGCTTACTTAATATAATTATTAACAAATTACTCTACATGCACCTAATTTCTCCTCAGCGAGATTGTTTCATCTTTTAGCTCGTGCAGCTATTGTTTTCTTATCACTCGTTTCCTTCGAACGTAATGCTGCCCCCAAAGCACTGGTGATACGGCATACCCGACGTCTGATTGACCTAATTGGCTCTAAATAAATAATTACTTTCCATGCACCAAACGTTTTCCCCAGCGAGATATTTTATTATGCTCTATCTAGTGCAACCATTCGTTTTCTTATCGCTCATTCCGTTCCAACGAAATCCTGCCGACAAATTTCAGATGACATGACCTTCAAAAAGCATACCCACCTAATTCTTACACATGAAATATATATATAATTAGTCGCCTAACAAAGCGCGTGCCAATTAGGGGTGAGCGCATGCGTAAAGAATATCCGGGAGAAAAGCTGCAGACCAATGCCATTAACGCCATTCACCACGCCAATAAATAACGAGTTAAAGTGTCCATCAAATTCTTCTGATGTGTCATTGTCATGTCGGCATCCTTTTTAATTACCTCGCATCCTCCTTGATACCCTCCCTCTAGTGTTAGTATATTGCCGCGAAACCTTCAAAACAGTATTTGTTGTTTTTTAACAGCCGCCGGCATACAGGCTTATCACTCTGATTCTGGACCGCGTATCAGTTCCGTAATCTTTGTTTGTTAATGCTCGATGTCGCGAGTCACACCTTTATCAGTTTTGTTGTAGCGCAAGATGCACCGAGATCTGTCTCGAAGGTTCCGGTCACTCGGGTGCCTTTCCACAATGTTCCAGCCCGTGCTGGTAGCTGTTTGCGACGTTATCTAGATTGTTCTGTGCAGCCTTTAAATTGAGCGTTGACGAGTGTGACGGGCATTCTTTGTCCGACGATCGACGAGCACGATTGTTTCTATCGCCGCCGCCGAGTTGCTTAGTTCTTTTGCAAGCGCAAGTCAGCCCAAATAAAGAGTTTCTTTAGTGAAATCATCGACCCCCTTCATTTGTGTCGTCGACTTCGTCACCACTACGTGGTAATATCTTTGTTATGCCTATATTGACCGTGTAGTGTTAGTCTGGCCTAGGAGCGAGTACCCGTGAAGGTTGCATGGCCGGAAGGAACATTAGTATACCATCGCTGGGTCCACTACTTTGTATGCTCTCAGGTAAACAGGTAGCCCTGAAATACGGCTACGGCAGACGAAGCACTAGCTTTCTTACTGAGCTCCTTCCACAAACTAAAGTTTGAAGAGTTCACAGACGAAGTGAAACTTAAATCACGGAGCAAAATTACCACCAAATCATCGCACATGATAAGAGAAGGAATGGTAGCCAAAGTTCAGAGTTTGAACGTAACAAGAGCTCAAATTATTTAGAAACGCAATATAAATAGGAATATTGTGAAGAGGAAGTAGTGCACGAGGAACATTCCAGGCAGTGGCATCGTAATCGCTGCGCGTGTTGGACCTGACTGTGTTCGCTGTCGCTGTGTTCGCCGCTGATCTGCCCAGTCCTGCTGATCGAGTCCTGCTGATCTGCTCAATAAACCCACATCTTACATTTGGTGGAGGTGCTGGGTACGATCTATCCTCTCGCCCTGGAACTCCGCAGCCACACATTACCACCTCCTGCAATGCCTGAGGACGTTAACCACCAAGCCGTACAAGTTGGCTCGGCCATCATCTGTTCCGGCTCCCTCCGCCAGCGAGACCCCGCCATCTTCAGCGGCACTGACGACCATGACGTCGAGGACTGGCTCACATCCTATGAGCGAGTGAGCGCTTACAACAAATGGGACGCGGAAACGAAGTTAAGCAACGTGATTTTCTATCTCACCGGCGTAGCCAATCTATGGTTTCGAAACCATGAAGCGGACATTCCATCATGGTCCGTGTTCGAAGCCAGCTTCTCTGAAGTTTTTGGCCGTCCGGCTGCGAGGAAACTCCGCGCTGAATAGCGGTTGCGTGCGTGGTCTCAGCAGGTTGGCGAGGATTTCATGAGTTATACCGAGGACGTCGTCGACTTGTTCAAGCGCGTCAACGCACAGATGTTAGAGGCCGACAAAAACAAGCACATTCTGCAAGGCATCGATGACGACGGCTTTGAGATGCTGACTGCGCGAGATATCCGCACCGTCGCTGAAGTGGTCACAAGTTTTGATGAACTGCGCAAACAAAGGGCCATATCGCGCGAACACCATGCACTCTGAGTCGCTTGCTGGCAGCTGACAGATGCAGCTGAAAATTCTGCGCTCCTGCCAAAAATCAAGAGCTTCATTCAGAAAGAAGTTGCTCGACAGCTCTCCCTTATGTTCTGCCATGAAGGGCCTTCCTCACACCTAGCTCCCAGTTTTCGCCAGATCATTCAAGAACAGGTAGCTGAATCCCTTCCTCCAGCCCCTCAATCCATGCCTGTCGCAGCCCCGTTGACATATGCGGCTGTTGCTGCCAGACCACCACCTACATATGCTCCGCCGCAACCTGCTTGCGTTAAGCCGCCTCCTAGGCCTGCTCGAGAACCTGCGCAGTTTATTCGACCGGCTCCAAGACCACGCAATCCTTGGCGCACGACAGATAACCGGCCAATTTGTTGCACTTGCGGGCTGGCCGGACATATTTCTCATTATTGCCGAAACCGTCTCCCAGTGTCGGCACGAACTCCTCATGGCTCTGGGTACTGGTCTTCGACTCCTCAGTATTCTGCGAAAACTGAGCCTCCAGCCAGCCGTCATTTCTCCCAGACCGCTCAGCCATGTCCGACCGCCGTTCACCGTCGTCGCGACGCCGGTCTCTCTCTCCGAGCGACGTCGACAGAACGCTTCACGTGAGGAAAACTAGAGGCCGCAGTTCCTGAGGCGAGAACTGCGACCCCGTCGAACTTCCCAAGTCTTCATCTGTCGCTGGCAAACCTTATTGAAGTTTTCGTCGAGGGTGTTGCTGTCATGGCTCTAATTGACACTGGTGCTGTGATTTCGGATATGGACGCAAAACTATGTAGCTGTTTGAAGAAAGTGAGGACGCCAATTGCGGGGCTTTCGTTGCGAACGGCCAGCGCTCAGCATATAAAGCCTTTAGCAGCGTGCACTGCTCGAGTAGTTATCCAGAATTGCCTTTATACGATTGAGTTCGTCGTGCGGCCAATTTGGTCACACGCTGTAATTTTAGGCTGGGATTTCCTGTCGCGTCACGCTGCTATTATCGATTCTGCTCGAGCTGAAGCGGGGTTCTCAACTTCGCCCTATGCCTTACCAGACGCTGATCCACCAAATTCAAATTCCTGTGCTGAAGCCCTCGTCGCCGAAGATATCGACCTTCCTTCCTGCTTTTCTGTGCTTGTTCTTGTCGCTTGTGCCTCTGTTAGTGATGAGACCGTTCTCTTTACACCAGCCCATACTTTCCTGCGCCGCAAGTGCGTTCCATTGCCCTACGCTGTGCTCGCTATTTCCGCTGGCCTTTTAATGTTATGGGTCTCTAACCCATTTGCGCCGTGGTGAATGCCTCGGCAGTATCCAGCCAATTGAATCTCTTCTGATCTCTAAGGAACCTGAGGATGCGCCGCACTCTGCCGTGACTGCGCTCAGCCCCTTCACCTGTACCCGCTCCCCCCTCTACAGACTTGTTCCTCCGTTCCATCGACGCCGATCTTCCTCCAGCGCAGCGCACTCAGCTTTTGAATCTACTACATCAATTTCGCTCCTCCTTCGACTCTCATCAAAGTTGTTTCGGTCAAACTTCTACAGTAACTCATCGCATTGGCACCGGCACCCACGCACCACTGCGACAGCGCCCATATCGTGTGTCTGCAATGGAACGCCAGGCTATTGAAGAACAAGTCGACCTAATGATTCAGAATGGCGTGATTCAGCACTCAAGCAGCCCTTGGGCGTCCCTTGTTGTCCTTGTAAAAAATAAAGATGGTTGTATCCGCTTCTGTATCGGTGTTTGCCGCCTTAATAAGATTATGTGAAAAGACGTCTACCCTCTCCCACGCATCGACGACGCTCTCGATTGTTTGCAAGGCGCCGAGCTCTTTTCTTCCCTAGATTTACGTTCCGAGTACTGGCAAGTTCCCCTGGAAGCGACGGATTGCCCCAAAACAGCCTCTGTAACTCCCGACGGCTTGTACGAATTTGCAGTTATGCCATTTGGCCTTTGTAATGCTCCGGCAACATTTGAGCGGATGATCGACACTATTTTGCGTGGCCTAAAGTGGAAGACGTGCCTCTGCTACCTCGACGACATTGTCGTCCTTTCTCCGGATTTTGACACACACCTCTACCGTCTAAATCATGTTTTGACCTGCCTATCTGATGCTGGACTGCAGCTCAATTTGAAAAAAATGTCGTTTTGCCGGCCGCCAGCTCACCATTTTCGGCCATGTTGTCTCCAAAGAAGGTGTATCTCCAGATCCTGCCAAACATTGTGCCGTAGCAGCCTTTCCCAAACCGACTTCCATCAAAGATCTACCTAGCTTCCTCGGGCTGTGCTCTTACTTTCGCCGCTTTATTAGAAATTTTGCTTCCATTGCTGCTCCCTTGACAGACCTTCTGTCCGGCATCGTCGTGGTCGCCAACGTGCGACGATGCCTTCGATGCTTTACGCCGCATCCTCACGGCGCCGCCTGTCCTACGTCACTTCGAACCCACAACGCCTACTGAGGTCCACACGGACGCCAGTGGTATTGGTCTCGGCGCTGGGTTCGCTCAGCGTAAATCAGGTTATATTGAATACGCGGTCGCCTATGCTAGCCGTACACTCACGAAGGCTGAATTCAATTACTCTGTTACTGAAAAAGAGTGCTTAGCGATTATTTGGGCTCTTACTAAATTCCGCCCTTACCTCTATGGCCGCCCTTTTGACGTAGTGACGACCACCATGCACTTTGCTGGCTTTCCTCACTGAAAGACCCGTCCGGCACACTGGCAAGATGGGCTCTTCGCCTTCAGGAATGTGATGTCCGCGTTGTTTACCGCTCCGGTCGCAAGCATCACGAGGCCGATGCACTTTCCCGCTGCCGCCTTACAGCTGAGGTCACGAGCCTTTCCTCTTAAGACGATCCCCCGCCATCGCTTCACATCAATGACATGCCGTCAGCGCAGCGGCAAGATCCTTGGATAAATTATCTCCTCAATTTTATCTCCAATCCTACAGCTGCTTCTCCATCGCGTGCTCTCCGCTGCCATGCTTCCCACTTCGAAATTCGTGATAACCTCCTCTACCGCCGCAACTACTGCGCAGATGGCCGCAAGTGATTGTTAGTTATTCCCCATCAGCTACGTTCGCAAATCTCTGACTATTTCCACGCTGTCCCACAATCCGGTCATGCGGGCGTCTTCAAGACATACACTCGTCTCCGGCTGCTTTACTACTGGCGCGGCATGTACTCCTTCGTACTGAAGTATGTTCACTCATGCCTCACCTGTCAACGTCGCAAGCCATCTCCTCAACGTTCTGACCGCGTCGGCACTGATTTGTACGGGCCACTTCCCTACACTGCGGCCGGCAACCGCTGGGCTATCGTAGCCGTTGATCATCTGACGAGGTATGCCGAAACCGCCGCACTTCCATCTGCCACAGCGTCAGAAGTAGCTTCCTTCATTTTGCAGCGATTTGTTCTTCGCCACGGCGCACCTCGAGAGCTGCTCAGCGACAGAGGACGCGTTTTCTTGAGTGACGTTGTGAAAGCCTTGCTCACCAAGTGCAACATTATTCATAGAACCACCTCCGCCTATCATCTCCAGACTAATGGCCTCACTGAGCGTTTGAATCGTACCCTTGGCGACATGCTCTCTATGTACGTCTCCTCTAACCACTCAACTTGGGACCTCGTCCTTCCGTATGTCACTTACGCTTACAATACCGCAACACAGTCTGCTACTGGCTTCTCTCCTTTTTTTCTCCTCTACGGCCGTCACCCCTCTGCTACAATCGACACCATACTCCCGTATCAGCCAGATATATCAGAGTATACTCCTGCGCCTCAAGCAGCCCAGCATACGGAAGACTGCCGACAAATTGCCCGCGAATTCACAGCTAACACCCAGTACCACCATAAATCCAACCATGACAACCAACACTCGACACTGGACTTCTCGTCTGGCGCTCTTGTGTGGCTGTGGACACCTTCCAATGCTCCTGGAATGTCTTCAAAATTTTGTGCTAAATACCATGGCCCATACCGAGTTCTGGAGCGCACCTCCCCGGTTAATTATGTGGTGGAACCTCTTACGCCGTCTCATGATCTACGCCGGCGTGGACGAGAGGTTGTTCACGTCCGGCGCCTCAAACCCTATTATGACCCTGCCGTCTTGCTCACGCTGTAAGTGGCCAGGATGTCTCCTCTTCGTCCCGCGGGTAATTGTGAAGAGGAAGTAGTGCACGAGAAACATTCCAGGCAGTGGCATTGTGATCGCTGCGCGTGTTGGACCTGACTATGTTCGCTGTCGGTGTGTTCGCCGCTGATTTGCCCAGTCCTGCTGATCGAGTCCTGCTGATCTGCTCAATAAATCCCCATCTTACAATATGGGATTTTATTTCCCTTTTTAGCGATACTGTGGATGCCCACCAAACAAAAACATTATGGAAAATTTCCTGTTGTCCCAACAAACCGTTGGCACTCTATTTCGCAGTGAGCATGTTCAGACCACAGAAATGATCTTTTCTGGCAACATAATTTTGTGAAGTTACCTCTAACAAGTGCCACAGAGCTGCAAAATATCGGGATTAAAAAAATAGTTATAGTTTAGCTATGGTTAACCCTAGTTGAATTGCGAAAGCAACGGCGGAAGCTTCTTTTGCCTGCGACACTATTCCCCTATCACGCCCTATCAGTGTAAGGTGCTGCATTATTGGGGACACTTAAGCTCATATTTAGGTGTATGACGTGAGTTTAAGCTACCAACCCACATATAAAGTCATGCTTCAGTCAAGCCGTATGGACGTGCCTGCGAATCGTAGGGGTAACGAGAATGCAACCGGTTTTGGCAGGCTAGTTCCGATATCACCCTCCCATATAAAAGGAGCGACCCGAGTTAGCAGCTTCTGCTCGTGGCATAAGGTTGTCGTGAATTCAAATGTCATGGCAGGCTGTTTTTTTTAGGCGACCGTAGCTACGCCTCTTCCCGGCATAGCTACGTCTCTTCACGGCATCGCTGCGGCCACCCGAGGGCTCGCTTTGGCTGTCGGAGTATTGCTTTCGCAATAAAAAACCTGCAGAATTAGAGTAGAATTTCACAAATCGAGAACATTTGGTCATTAGGAAAAGACTACTAAATATAGTGTCGTTTTTATAGTTATACCAAGTGGGCTTCTTTCACTTCGTCGTCACGATCATATCTTTCAAATCAGCGACATCGGCAGAGGACGCTGGATGTCATCGTTTTTTGCGCGAATATGACATCCAGCGTTTTTTACGCAGGCAAAAATCATCGCTTCTTTGGTGGAAAACAAATTTGTAGTCCTCTCGGGCTCTTCTTGATGAGTAACAATTTTTTTTCTTGTGTGCTACCGGCACCGGTCATTTTTGCTGGCCGCATTTCATTTTGGGAGCATAAGAATTTGCAAGTATGATGCTGCAGTTGCTTTTTGGATACTGCCGCTTATTATAATGAGATGCACCAAATTTTAGGACCGAGAAATGCCTCAGTCGATTTAACGAAGTAATTCACGGCTCTCCTTCAACTTCGTTAAATCGAGTGTCCACTGTAATACTTTCGAGTACCCTTTTTTCTACTCTGAGGTGGAGCACTGCTTGTGTGCAGGATGGTCCTTGCTGGAAAGCTCTATTGCTGTGGCACAGTGGTTAGGGCGTTCGACTGGTGTGACCAAGGATGCGGGATCGCATCTCGTCCGTGGTGGGCGCTTTTCTGTGGATACAAAAAGCAAGGCAGCATCGCGCTGCATGATGTCAGTGCAAGTCAAATAACTATAGATGGTCGCGATTTGCGGAGCCCTTCACTACGGCGTCTCTGAAAGCTAAGTCGCTTTGGAGTGACGCTAAACCCATAAATCAAACAAAAACTGCTTGAAATGCATCCAGTGGCTTGTGTGTTGTTATCGGCTGCAACAAGGCCTCCTATATAATTGGAATAACTATATTTGTCTGAATCTCTACGTCCTCTATTTTCTGGTTTAGGGCAGTGGCTTGAAATCAGCGCGGAATGTCGCTACTTGAGACGTTTCCGTTTGCTAACTTCTATCTCCAACGATCGTTTCATGTAGACGGATGCTGCCTGTAGAGTAGTGCCCTTCGTCCTTGGGTAAAACGCGATTTACCCAGCAATTGCACGAAGGAAACAGTTCTAAAAATGAGAGGAAAACCGAATTTTCACTCCAATAGATGCCGATTGGTACTCGCGCTCCTCTAACGCACAAAGTCTACGCACAAGTTTCTGCGTATATCTTGTGCATATTTTAGAAGGTCGTTTTTGAATAACTAATGACTGAAACCTATTTTGCAGACCAGACATGTTTCTGGCTTATCTTGCAAAGCGATGTATTCGAGTTGACGACGTCACAATGTAACGTTCTAGTGCGTTCATGATCGTGGTTGTGACGTTGGGGTAGTTTTCGTAGTGTGTACAACCGAAACAGGCAGATATTGTATGGGACCCAAAATGGCGCGGAGGACACGTTAAAATATGAACTGCAGTAATAGTATTAAATAAAAATAGATATATCTTCTTGGGTGGTCGCTCAGGGGAGCCTGCGATTCCTGCATTTTGATAAACATTGTCGGCACCAAAAATACTGCGGCACATGTACTAAGCAAAAGCCGGGGCTGATTGCAATTACATTTGTCGCAGAAAAATAATGATCCGCAATTAGCCTAAATAAAAACTTTTCGTTTTTATTTAGGATCACACATAAATGAATGAGCGTCTGTCAGAATTTGAGTCAGACTATAGTCTTGCCTCCTGAATACCATAGAAATGAAATTGAAACATAAAAAGCTAATTTTACGAGTAGCGGATTAAAGGCTACTGAAAGCAGTTTATTTTTGGGGAAGTAATGACATGGATGCAATTTATGAAGATTTGCGTTGTTTATAACTTAATTTTTCCTTCGTGCTCCCAGTGTAGCATGCTGTGGTGAATGACGTTTCGCAGGCCATGACAGGAACATGCTGATTATACTACTTGCAAAAGCGTTATCCACTCCCATACCCTGCTGGTGGAAGCGTGTCGACTTTCACGAATGACCGACGTTTGAACGTGTATCACTTCCAATCGCTGTCCTGAAAACTTGCGTCAATAATGTGGTCTATACTGGACAGTGTCACCTGCAGTGCATAGCAGTTATAGTTTTTCAATTTGGGCGAGGACAGATCGTACAAATTTTTGCGTTGTGAAGATCCGCAATAATTTTTAAGTTTCCAAGAAGAAATATCATTCAACACTAAAGAGTGAATAACAAACAGGAATAGTAGTCTCCAAAGCCTATTTAAACGTGGAGGGAAGTGAGCAATGCCACTTTCCAGGGCGGGGGCTTGTACGTGTCCGTGGGGGCAGGCGTGCTGTTGTGTCGCTGCATGGGCCACTTCCTGGACTGGTCGTGGCTGGCAGCCGCCTGTGCCTTGCCGGCTGTGCTTTTCGCTGCTGCGGCCTTTCACACGGTCGAATCCCCGCGTTGGCTTCTGGCGCACGCACGCAGGCACAGCGCCGCACAGGTGAGTTGCTTCGCGCAGGCGAAAATTTTTGCGGACAGGTAATGTTTCAAACATGGGTCTTTTTAAAGGTAATTTAGCCTTTTATGGTGAGCCGCGTAGCTGTATGGGATGTGTATCCATTTACGATATAAACAAAGCAGGCCTAGAGCCAATAACAAAATAACAAGGGATTCAATACTGCCCAGTGTGACTTAGAAAGCTGAGGAAAAAGGTTTGTGCTAGCAGGAACAAAATGGCAAGTGACTTGTGCTTATAAGCCGTATTGGAAAGTTGAATTGACGGAGTACACTGTGCGTCACCCTACGTATAGACACCAGATAAAGATCATTGTAATTTGATTGCAGTCTGTAATTTAGAGAATGTCTGCAAAAGAAGAGGATAGCGTCGGGTTGGTTGGTTCATATTAGAAGGAAACGACGAAAAACACCGTTTACAGATGGGACAGGAAAGAAGGAGCGGACGCATGCGCTGTGTGTGCGCTGGCTCTGTCCTTGGCCCTGTCCTTCTGCATGCCGCCTCGGGCCGCCAAGAACCCGCGATAATATTAAGGCTCTGTTGGATTTTGGCCTCGACCCATGCTGACTTGTGTGTGAGGTCATCAGCATAATGCACTTGAGACAGGTCTGGATTTTTAAAGTTGGCGGGAAAGAGGGAGCATACGAAAATGGAAAGAACAGTATCTTGTGGGGTGCCACGGATGAAAGTTAAAGCAAGAAGTAGGCGCCATGGAGAGTTTTTATGCAAGCTAGTGATAATCTATTTACATATTGGAGTGTATTTTGTACTTTCAAGGGAAGTATAGTGCTGATGACTTGAATGTCTAAAGATCGTAAGCTGGTAATTTTGGGGCTGCTGACTTATCTGTGCACTTCCGCAGACGGATCAGAGGAGGGGGTGGGTGGTGGTCGTCGTGACCTCGTCTTTGTAATGGTTCCTCCGCCCGCTTTACAGGTCTAACCCATCACTCATACGAAGCAGTGGTGCGATTTTAATTCTCTAGGTTCAGCAGAACTCATTCCGAGTTTTGTGGCTGACATGAATTTTGCGTTTTCGAATGCAGATATGTTTTGAACAAAGGAGAATATATTACCGTTAAAAAAGTCCTTATTTGCGGGGCCAGTATTTATATACAGATCCGAAAAAGAGGCCGAGTCGAGAAAGCGAGATAGCTGAGAGTCTACAACTTCCCTGGACAGGATGTCGGGGTTATCGATTATACTAAAATGATGCAGAGGAGTACAGAAGTCTGCCTGGATGTTGGGCGGTGTGATGTCGACAGCTGGCGTATGGGACATTGAAATCGCCGCTTAAAAGGGCGTCATACTTATTGGCGAGTCTGCAACGAAGCTGAAATGTGTTTTGAAGAGTTACCGTTTGTTAGGACGATTGGAAAAACAAATCTTCATGTTTTGTGGAGTGTTAGACAGGATTCAATCTGATGGGTTGTAGGAGGTGTGGGGGAGTCGCTGTTGACACTGCAGGATACGTCTAATGAACGAGGAAATGATTGGGACCTCAGTGGATGATCATGAAAGCGATGCCCAGATACGTTAATCTCATGACGAGTTTCCTAAAAATGAGCAAAGTAGAGGGTAAGAATTGAGTGATGACGGAGCGCGAGGTTGGATTTGAGATTTAGGCAGTTACACTGAATGGCTAAATTCCAGGTAGCATCTGTTATGAGAAATTCGAAGATCCGGTTGTCAGGGATGGTTGAGCGGGTGATATTGAATAAAGGACGCTCTGTTCTGTAGGCTCAAGGGATCACGATCTTTTGAGATATTGAGATGTTGCTCCTGTATGTGAGGAGAGAACGGAAAAAGTATTTTCAAAAGAAGTTACCGCTTTGGTGAGCTCCATGCGCTATCCGAGGAGAACAGCCATACACTGAATATCAGACGTCATTTTTCCCACTTCTACTATGCGTTCAATGAGCTGCTCCATATGTTGTTTACACGAAGCCAGTTTTGTTTAAATAACGTAAATAGGGTGGTTAATGTGTTGCTGGTAAAAGGGATAATGAATTATCTGGGAGGAGTGAGTAAGGGATGTTCGAGTGGTGTGAGGTACACCTGGCAGCACCGGCGCAGGGAGAGGTACAGGAGAAGACCGTGTGCAACGGTCGTAGTAATGTCTTTGTGCCGGACCGGCGAAAAATTCTAGGTAGGGTTTTGAAGCAACAATATTTTTCTAGTCGGTGTCAAAAACGTCTCCCCGCTGTTAGCAGCTTCATAGGCGGTCATAATCGGCTCCTCTCTGATTCGATGTGATATGATTGCGTTTCATTATTAACTTCTTGTTACGAGTACTGGTGATAACATTTATTGCGACACACAAGACTTGTCATAGTGCAGGTAATATATTGCAGACTATAAAGCGCTTTAATATTCATTGCTGGTACCCAGAATATCGTTGGATACAGCTCAAGAACAAAACGGCCGGCCCCCCTCATAGCCAGCCAATGGCGTGAACCGTTTGTGATGACATCGCTTTTAATCCAATTGCATGTAAGTATATGCTATACGCCACCTGCAACATCGTGCCAGAAGATTAACCGCGATGTCGTGACTGATGGTTGAAGACACTGGCAAAGGAACTTCTTTTGAGGGATGTTTGGATGTTATAACCTGCAGTAATGGACGTCACTTTGCTTGTGGTGCGTTGCAATTCTAGTTGCCAGTGCGGTGCTGCCTCAATTCTTGCGTCGCTTTGCAACTTGTAGATATCTGAACTTGACGACGTCGCATTTTGATAAATGACACTGCTCTAGATTCCCTCTAATCAGCATGGAAAAGCAGTTACGTTTCAGTACAGGCTATATTGTTACGGACTAGGAAGAAAGGGGCAGTGGCGCGGGCAGGAGCGCTCGCGCTGGGCCCGCTGGGGATCATTAAAAGCATCTCACGGTTATCGAACATAATCTCTCTGTTCTTTGTTCTTTGTGTTCATCGGCTTGCCGCCCCAATAGTGTCCTCTAGTAAAGTAGTGCTTGAAATGAAGATGTTATTTGTGCAGGCCCTCAGTCTGCTCCGACGCAGGGGAACCAATGAAGATCGCGAGGCTCACCGTACCGAGGAAGCGTTCATCTGGGTTCCTCCTTCAGCGGTCAACGTACTCCTGGCCTACCACGTTATGTTCGTTCAGCAGTTGACGGGCATCGCATTGGCGCCACAGTGCGTCGAAAACCTGGCGCTAGCTGCTGGTGTGCCGCTTTCGTCGTCCGAATTCGCCATCATCTTGACGTTGCTGCAAGTGCGCATGGAGCGCCTCACTTCGTGTAAAACCATGCTCGAGATGTCGCGGATGTCGTTAGAAGGGCTGTCGACGCATTATAAACCGCTTAGGGTAATCAGAACGAACGATCAACACTGTCCGGTTGAATACGGTACAGACTAGATGTAAAAGTCGTGAAACAAATTTTATCGGAGTGGGAAAGGAGGCGATATAGAGTCTATGCTCGGAAGACAAAGTGTCTCTCGACAACCGTAGGAACAAGGCCAGAGATAATGCTTGCGCTTGATGTCTTCGAGGGGACTGTATTTCAGGCCACGTTGTCAAATCAGATGAACATTGGTGGCCATGTTGTAGCTGATGCGAAATATACAGAGCGAAAGCGAGATGATTACCAGAGATAGCACAAGCACCAATAAAGGTAAATTGATTTATGTAGAATAGTAGAAGTGCACGATCGCACTGCTGCAGTCTAGTTAGTTAGGTATACGAAAATGGTAGAACCATACTTGCCCACAGGACAACGCTTGTGCTTTTCTCTATGTTTAAGTTTAAACGCGAACCTCTCAGGGGCCTCGTAACAAATTAGTTTGACGCCTTCAGAACATGTGAGGTATAGACAACCTTCTTTGATCATTAGAAAAGTGTGCTGTATACGACAAATAATATCGACTGTAGGCTGTGAATCAATTTGCTTGTCAATCAAACATAAATTACTAGAACCACAAATTTTTTTGTATCATTCTAAAGCATGACGCAATTTTTTACGCAGCCCTCGAGTAAATATTTCCGACATGTGGTACGGCTGCTACGTCGGAGGCTATTGAGCGAACTAGCTATATAAGCTATCGTTTAAAATGACTAACACAAATGACGCGGCGTTCGCAATATGATCGAGAACTTCCTAAGCGCACATCGCTTCCTGTATTTATCGTAGTTTTCTACTGTTTGCTTCAGAGAGTACGCATTGTCAACGAACTTTTAAACCTTATTCAAGTTCGATTTACGGAAAATGAAAATCAAGCAATTAGATTTTTTTCAAGCCGCGCCGCTGACGGTACTCTGGGACGCTCCGCAGAAGCAGCGCGCGAGCTCTGCACATGCTCGGAAGGGAGCGGGAGAACGACAGTGCAAGGAGAACGCGCGGTTGGCGCGCCCCCCATATTCCCAGTTTTCATTTTTCTGCCATAGATGGCGCTTCTCATCAGGAGCAGACGATTTGATGCATGCAGACGATATGCTGCTAGCTGAGAGTCTGGAAGAATTACAAAGTCTAGTTAGGTATTGCGGAGATGAAGGGGACGCTCTAGGCTTCAGTTTTAGTGCAGTTAAGTGGGAGGTGATGATTTTCAACGGCTCAACTGATCAGGCTCTTAAAATACAAGGCCATGAAATACCCAGAGTAGTAGAATATAAATATCTGGGGGTATGGGTAAACGAAGGATTGACATACATTGTAAAGCATGAGTAATCACTTAAGGCCAAAGGGCGAAGAATAGCCGGGATAATGAAGCATAGGGAATTGTGGAGATACAACAGGTATGAGGTTTTGAGGGGTATTTGGAAAGGAATTATGGTGCCCAGACCTACTTTCGGAAATGCGGTTTTGTGCCTAAAATCAGAGGTACAGTCTACATTAGAAATAAATCAGAGAGCCGTTGGACGATTAGCATTAGGTGCCCATGGCAAAACCACAAATGCGGCGGTAAAATATTATAGAAGAACGCCTGAGAAAACTGGACAGTAACAGATGGGGAGCTAAGGTATTTAGATATCTATTCTTAAAAGCGTTGGTTCACAGTGGAGGAAAAGAACTAGGAAACGAACTGGTATGTATGCTAGTCACAAAGACGGAGAAATAAAGGGCGTTAAGCAACAGGTGAAAAACACAGAAGGTAAAAATTGGATAAATTCGATGGAAAAGAAACAGTGTGTGGAATTATACCGAAAGTGGAAAAGGCAGATCAGGAAGGAAGCTTTCTTTGATAACGCAAGAGGCAGTGCCCTACTTTTTGAAGCTAGATCAGGGTGCCTTAGAACACGCAGCTACAAAGAGAAATTTAACAATGAAGATGACGCATGTGCTTTATGTGGAAACTCCAGTGAAACAATTGACCATATTATACTCGAATGTAATGGTATCCATCCGGATGTTGATCCAGGCGCAGTTACTGTTCCTGAAGCTCTGGGGTTTAGAGATGCCAGTGGCTGGGTGAATAAACCGGCGGTGGAAGCTCGCAAGAACGGCTGGAAGATTGGTGGCTTAAAAGCAGAGAAGTGACATGATGTTAGTAACGTAGAAACAATAATTTAATAAATAGAATGATGGTATAGTTAACCAATCTAAAACAATAATAAGATATAGGGAGAAAAATGAGCATAATAGCTACTGCTACCACCGCGTTTAAAAGGGGACGCTCCTGTATTCCATCCATCCATCCAGTGGAAGCTAGCAAAAAACTACTGGAAGATTGGTGGCTTGAAAGTAGAAAAGTGACATAATGTTAGTAATGTAGAAAAAACTTCAAGAAATAGAATGATGATATAGCAAACCATTCTAAAGCAATAATTAATATATAGGGAGAAAAATGAGCATGATATCTACTGCTACCTCCCCGTTTCAAAGGCGACGCTCTTATATTCCATCCATTCATCCATCCAGCAGCGCCGCCGCGCGGTCCTTTAGGAGCCTATTGGAAGCCGAGACGAACGTACCGAAGGCTGTTTTAAACCATAAGTTAGAATCTTTCAGGAACAACGTTTCCACTGTATCGTCAGCTTAGAGTAGGCGTCTGATGTGTCCTAATCTCCTCTTTGCAGTGGCTGCTGTTTGTTCGTGTCTGCTTCCATCTGCATTGCCAATAACGGATGACACCTACGTGAATTCGGCTACCATATTCGTACACTGCAAATCAGTGGAAGACAATAAACGGTGTCATTGTCATGTGCTTTAATGCTCATTCGAATAAGTCACATTGTGTATTCTTCATTTGCCGACAATAGAAAATGTCAGCCCGTTGCTGTTTTCCATCACTGCAGTTAACCGTCATCGTGATATTGCAAATGCGTATTCGCATGCGTGATTGGCCCCGTAGTGGGTCTAGGTGCGCCCACTAAAGCCCTGCAACAAAATAAAATTCTATTGCACTTTGGACTTCCTAAGTGCGATGAGGCGAAAGCCTTTGAAATTCGGCTGATTCTTGCTTTACTGTGTCAGCTTCGGTATGTTGTATGGTGCGGCGTTCCATGAAGCACCAAATGAAAGGAGCAGCACGGATGCCTGGATCGGATGCGCGGCGGGGTCAGATTTGTATATGCGTAAATCGCCTGATGAAGACATCTGTCATGACGTCACGTCTGGTCGTGACCGATGAGGTCACGCGCTAATGACGTCACAATCTCACTTTATGCTATTCCAGCAATGGAAAGCGGCAAACTTAATCCTAATACCAAAACCGGGCAAGCCCCCAAAACTGGAAAACCTAAGACCCATTTCCTTAACCTCGTGCGTAGGGAAATTAATGGAGCATGTGGTGCAAACAGAGACTAACGCGTTTCATGGAGCAAAACAGCCTGTGGCCGCACGAGATGGTTGGTTTCCGACCAGGATTGTGCACGTAGGACGTGATGCTCCGACTAAAACAAGACATAATACTCATGATCTAGGGACGCCAAAGTATTCTTGGGACTAGAGTTAACGAAAGCTTTCGACAATGTCAGGCATGAGGCGATTCTCAGCGGTCTCCAGGAGATCGCAGTGGGATCCAGAACATATAACTACATAATAGACGTCTTAACAGACAGAATAGCCAGTATTAAATTCCTAGACATTGAGTCTCCCACATTGCAGCTGGGAAGCAGGGGCACACCGCAGAGATCGGGTCTCTCCCCATTCCTCCTCAACGTGGCGATTAGGGGTCTCCCAAAAGAGCTGAGCAACATTGAGGGGTTCAAATGTAGCATGTACGCGGACGACATCAAGCTCT
Organism: Amblyomma maculatum; assembly: GCF_055883805.1. Lineage (NCBI taxonomy): Eukaryota > Metazoa > Arthropoda > Arachnida > Ixodida > Ixodidae > Amblyomma > Amblyomma maculatum. The sequence continues at coordinate 102,965,512 of NC_139352.1, forward strand.
GGGTAAACCAGGGGAGTGATGCGAGCATAGAGAGGCGACTGCAGGGAGCGGCAGACACAGTAGTGGACTACGCGGCTAGTAGGAGGCTTTGATGCTCACCGCAGAAATCAGAACTACAAGTCTAAAACTCAAAGTCGTTGAGGTGCAAGCAAATCGGAGAATTCGATCTCAAAGTGGATGGAATGTCCGTATCAAAGGTTGACCAAACACGAATTCTAGGACTATATATTCTAGAGAACGGATACAATGACGGGATACTAAAGAAACTGGAAGGCTACGCAACACAAGTTCTAGGCATATTCAGGAAAATAGCATTGAAGGGCCGATGCTTAAAGGAAGGAGCTTTATCAGACTTATGCATGCATATGTCATAAGCCGCATAAGCTACTCTACACCATATTTAAACCTTAGAGCACAGGAAAAAAGAAAATTAGTAGCACTCATTAGACGATGCATAAAGAGAGCCCTGGGCCCACCAATGAGTACATACACTGAGAGGCTGCTCGCTATGGGGGTACACAAAACGTGGGAAGAAATAGCAGAGACAGTCAGGGTGTCGCAACTCGAAAGGCTAAGCCAGACAACTACAGAAGACAACTACATTTAAAGTATGGTTAGCCTGCAGACGGTCAGAAGGATGCAACAAAAGTCGAGCATCCTACTGCTATATCGAGATAAGCTAATCATTTCCCCTCTTCCTCGACACATGCACCCCATTTACAAAGCGAAAAGGAGGCAAAAGAGAGCAGAAGCACTCGAAAAGCGCTTCGAGTCACTGGACAGCAAGGCAGCTGCATACGTTGATGCGGCGAGTGGAAAGTTGGGTGCGGCGGTAGCCTCGTTAGTCGACGGCAGAGGCGCCCCAGTATCAGAAGTCATAACTTCGAAACAGCTGAAGATGTTGCGATAGCGGTCGCTTGCGTGCGAACGGAAGCAAAATTCATAGTTAGCGACAACAAAACAGCTATCTACAATTACGCAAAGGGCAGGATCGCACCGGAAGCGGTGACAATCATGACCGGAAAACAGCTGAATAGAAAAGCCAGCTTAATATGGACTCCAGCGCACGCGTCTGCTCCTGGGAACGAGGCGGCACACGAGTTAGCCCGAGCTCTCTTCTTCCGGGTAACCGTGGAGCCGCCCGATTGCCAGAACATGGACGAACGTCTGTTAAATTACACAAAAATGGTCGAAAGTTATAGACAAAGCAGAAAACCGATATGCCACCACTAGATAAGCGTCTGAGCAACAAAGAGGTGACCGCATGGCGGCGTCTACAGGCAGGGAACTACATCCATCCGGTCTGGGCCTATCACGTCCAGAAAGATGAGAGACAGGACGATAAATGTAAGCAATGTCTGGAACGAGGGCTCCTCAACCACATACTTTGAGAATGCACTAGCTCCCCAAGGGCGAAGACAAAAATAGTAGAAAAGCCTGGGAAACCCTTCTGCAGAGCGAGGTCCCAACTCTTCAGAAGATAGCCATCCGCCTGGCGGAAGAGGCCGCAAGGAACCAAGACCTCTTTGCCTGCCTCGAATCGCAGGGGTCCCGGCCGCTGTTCCCTAGGCTTGCGTGCCGGGGGTTGGGAGTAGGGGGCCTCCTTTCTGGTGAAAATAAACATTGTTCACGCACACACACACACACACACACACACACACACACACACACACACACACACACACACACACACACACACACACACACACACACACACACACACACACACACACACACACACACACACACACACACACACACACACACACACACACACACACACACACACACACACACACACACACACACACACACACACACACACACACACACACACACACACACACACACACACACACACACACACACACACACACACACACACACACACACACACACACACACACACACACACACACACACACACACACACACACACACACACACACACACACACACACACACACACACACACACACACACACACACACACACACACACACACACACACACACACACACACACACCCGCCGGGGTGGCGCAGTGGTTACGGCGGGCGCTTGACTCCTGTTCCCAAGGACGCGGGATCGAATCCCGGCCTCGGCGGCAGCTTTTCGATGGAGGCGAAAAGCAAGGCGCCCGTGTGCTGTGCGATGTCAGTGCACGTTAAAGAACCCCAGGTGGTCGAAATTACCGGAGTCCTCCACTACGGCGTCTCTCATAGCCTGAGTTGCTTTGGGACGTTAAACCCCACAAACCAAACCAAACCAAACCAAACCAAACCAAACACACACACACACACACACACACACACACACACACACACACACACACACACACACACACACACACACACACACACACACACACACACACACACACACACACACACACACACACACACACACACACACACACACACACACGCACGCACGCACACGCACGCACGCACGCACGCACACACGCACGCGCACGCGCACACACACACACACGCGCACGCCCGCACGCACACACGCACACATTATGCCGCGGCATCTTGTGAAGAAGTGTGACACTTCTCGCGGACGCATGCACACACGGACGAACGGACACTCATAAGCCTGTAAAAGCTTTCGCCTTGACATTATTCACATCTTGTAAATATTGTCACCTGCCTCCTTCCCTGCGCCTTCCCATAGCGTTCTACCCTCCTATTTGCCAAATAGTGCTGTTATGTGCTTTCGCACACTTTTTGGTGATGCTTCCTCCCATCCCCTAGCTCTATGCGCACACGAATAGCACGTTTCGCTACGTTCCGCGCCCTTTCCGTGCTGTTTCTAGTATTAGCCATCGTTCTCAATACCGTGTATCTGCGCTTTCGAGTGAAGCGCAGAAGAAATCAACAGCATGGCAAGCGGCTATTCAAGATACCGTTTGCGACTGGTGATGCGGAGCGAATGACAGTTTGGCTGCCCAGAATCGGTCGGGCTGAACCTTTAGTAGCACAGTGGTCGCGGCTCTAGGCTGACGAGCGACTCCTCTCTCATCACGAATCCGTAGTTTTTTCGCACTGCGGAGTGTCCAGCGCCCGCACAGTGTTCTTCTACAATCTGCGCCAGCCACACGTATGTAGTAGATGCGTCAAAGGCTTTTGTCTAGTTGGTCATGCCTTCCAGCACGGTTTTGTTTAACCCGGGTTGAGGCTGACTATTCTTTTGAATAATCGGTGTATTTAACCAAGCAGTGACTGTACTTTAGCAAACGAAAGGGCAGTTAATGCGTAACTGTGACTGAATCTGGCTTCTTCAGGCCCTAAAGTTAACTCTGACGTGCCGCTATCGGCAACGCTCAACGACGATGTGTGGATGACCTAGAATTATATAAAAATGATACAATGGTCACTTGCTGAACAATCTGGTTGAGCCGCACACTCTTCAAATTTGCTGCATAACAAAAAAAAAAAAGAATCGAAACTCTATGGTATTCCATCGGCATTTATTCATCGGAAGCAGCCGAAGGCAAGGAAGCCATCAGCCAAGTGCAAAATTGCAGAGGCGCCTGGCCCTTAGCCTTCATATTGCTACTAGCAACACTATGGAGGCAGGTACATTGTGTTGCTTCAATAAATCGTAGTACACAATTCAAGAAGATATGATAAGGAACTAATGGATTAAACCAAGATGGCTGGAAGAGACAGTCGACGGCGCTGTGGAGTAATCGGAGAATACCTTGTTTAGGCTGGTTAATCGGGAAAGACGTGGCACGAATGTGGATAAAGTTGATATGACAAACGAAGGCCAGGCATGGGATGAAGGTTTTGGACAAAGAGCGGACTGCTTGGAAAGATGTGAATAATATTGTGGTCATATGAAAAGAATGTCAAGATAGCGATGTAGCGAAAAAGCGGCATTTATTTAGAGTCTGACATGCATTTTCTTGTCAAATTGCAGCTGCTGTCTTCCGTGGTGTCAGCGGCGATCATAGACGCACTTGGTCGTCGCCGACTTTTCCTCGCGTCATCCTGTGTGTGCGTGTTCATGCTGTTCGCTGTCGGAGTTGTTGACATGTCCAGCCGCTCAGGGGATCAGCACCCTGTTGCGCGAGGCCTGAATCTTGTGTTGCTGGTTGCCTACCTGATAGGCTATTCCTTCGGGCTTGGACCGATCAGCTGGCTACTCGCCGCCGAGCTGGTACGTTCGGAACGTGACAGTGCCCTGCATTGAGCTTTGAGCATTTGAGCAGCGCAAAGGGCTTTTATCCACTAGTGAACGACTACTTGGACTGATCAGGAGATCGGTAATAATCATTTTTCGATGAAGGAGCAAGGTAAGTCCGAGCTGTAAAAGCCTTCAGGATAAGCCCCATTTCATACCTTCTACCCTACTGGAACCTCAACGCGTCAGGTACATTCAGTTGATGCAACCATCAGAGCTGTCCACGAAGCAGATTTAAGGGTTCTGAGTACACGATTGTTGAAAAGCTACTTAAAGTGAGCATGTACAAAAGATTTCAAGAGATTGTAAAGGCGCTAAAGGAAGCAGAAATATTCAGGCTCTCGGTCTCTAGTGCAGGCTGCATGATAATATACTACTTAGCTGTCGTACGACTCTAGATTCAGGAAGGCGCTCCTTGAAAACAAGGGAGTGAAAGGCATGCGTCTAGAGAGCAAATAGTGCGGTAAGCATCGAAGACAAATACAGTAGCGCCCAGCTGCAGGCTACGCCGACGTGGTAAGAGAAAAGGAACTCAAATACTTTGCCATTATGGTACGAGCGAGAAACGACGAGCCTGGGTTTTCGCAGCAGCGGCAGTCACTTCAGCAGAGGAGGCCGAAGAAGTAGCCATTGCCTTAGCTCTCATGGACAGTAGCGTAGGCGCAATAACTACTGACCCCAAGAATGCGATCCAAAATTACTAAGGAGTGATAGAAAAACAGCGCAGCAGACGTGGACGGAGGTGAAGAACAGACAGGACGGGCGCTGAACTCACAACTGAAGTTTATTGAAAAAACACAGATATATAACCCAGTCAAGCAGCACCAAACCGCACATTAAACAAGAAAATCATGATAACCCCACACACACACCACGTTCAAGAAACTCAACCTCATTATCTGTTAAAGCGATTGACGGTTCACTAACGCATTTTGCACCCAATCGAATGATATGCCTGGCCTCAATGATTTCCCGGGTAATCTGTGCCGGATGGGAATCCAAAATAACTGTCTGTGTTAGGGAAGTATGGCAGCCGTCACATCCCTTACAGTGTACAACCAGATTAGATCCTCTACCAATCTCTAATGATCTCTCGTGCTCTCGTAACCGGACATTGATACACCTGCCTGTTTGACCCACATACACTTTATCACAAAATAACGGAATCTTATATATCACTCCTACTTTACACGGAACATAGGAAAAGTCATGCTTCACCCGACACGTGTTTCTTTCCTGGACTTTTTTCGCTGCTTTGTTCTTAACTATGCTACATATTTTTGACAGTTTATTTGGTGCCGAGAAAACCACACTAACATTAAACCTTCTGGCTACATTTTTTAAATTGTGTGATAGACCATGCAGGTATGGCAGGGCCACAAATCTTTTTGTATCCCTCTGTCCAGCCCCTTCCTGCTCCCGTGAACCTGCGCACGACTGTTTTACTTTTGTGATTAACTTATCACAAACTCTTAATATGACGTGAAAAGGAAATCCAGCATTCGCTAGCCTAGACAGTAGCTCATTAAAGCTAATTCGCATATTGTGAAAGCATGACTTTGACAAGACAGCCCCCAGGCTGGACAGAGCGATGCCATCTTCTACTAGCTTAGAATGTTGCGATCCATAGTCTAGCAGAGGCTTTGCACTCCTAGGCGAATACCGCCAGCAAACATGATGGGCACAAAACTTCAAAGTGAGGTCTAGAAAACGCAGTTCGTTCTCTTGTGACATTCGTTCAAATGTAAATCTCAGTCCCGGCCCTTGCTCTTGAAAAACTTTAAGAATATTCATTGGTGTTGAGCTACTATTGCAACCTTTGTAAAAGACCAGGAAATCATCAACATACCGAAAGATTCTTATTCCCAGCCCTTGCAAGCTTTTGGCAATCAATTCGTCTACACTGCTTAGGAAAATGTCACTTAGAACAGGAGCGACCTTTGAACCAATACAGATGCCTGATTTCTGGGTATACACGGCACTGCCAAATTCAACAAACATACTTTTTAAGTAAAAAGAGGTCAATTCCAAAAAAGGCCCAGTTGATATACCACAGCTGTTACTAAAAGCTATTTCATCATTTTGTTCCGAAATGCACCATACAATATCATGTCACCATACCAACTCGTCCAGATGTCTCTTCTATTACTAAGGAGGCCGGGATGAGCTGTACAGACGCAGGAATAATGGAAACAGCCAAAAAATAAGGCGCGTAAGAATTATTTGTATCGGTGTACACAAGATAAACAAATGTATAAATAAATAATTTGTAGTGTTGCCCCAACGCTCGGTGAATGTCGTAAAGAAGAGCGTATTTCGAAAGGCGCGTGCTAACAAAGAAGACAGCAGAAAAAGAAGACGACACAAGAGACTGGCTTGCTAGTTGAACGTTCGACCGGAACACCGACCTGAGATTGAACGTACCCTTACATGTGGTGGAAGTGCTGGGTATGTATCTTTACGGGCCACTGCCAGTCACTCCAGCTGGTAACCGTTGGGTCATGGTGGATGTCGACCACCTTCTATACAGTTATACAGTTTTATATAAGGCTCCCGCCCATGGATTGTCACTATAGGTTGTCTCCGACTTTATTTACGCTCTCAGAATGCATAATGTAGGCCCCTAGAATGCTGCGAAAAAACGACTTGCTGCTCTGAGAACATATGCGCTGTGAGCCTGAATGTTTTCCAATGGGAGAGAGCCATTGCAATAATTGAGCGTCCCGCTGCAATATGCGGTCATGTTTTTTTTTGTCGTTTTGGTACGAGTGACATTAGTTAAGTGTTTTTAACGCTGTTTATGACACACACGAACCTGCTTAGTTTACTTTGCAACCTTGAAAGAATTCCGCCTCCTCCTTTTGTATACGCATTTTCTCGGCTTTCGGCCCCCTAGTTACACGAACACCTCCTTCTTTCGCAGTGGCAAAGCGAGCGGCGCAAGAAAGGAGCAATGCGATACTTTGAGCAATCCTTCAGTAAGACCGCGGGAGTTATCTTGAAGTCCGACATGAGCCTCCACCGCCAACTGATAAGCAGAGATGATAGAAAAGTGATACTCGCGTCTATGGCTACGCCAACGTCCGCGGAGGCAGCTAAGGCCCAAGAGAGAAACAGTTGCCGAGACACAGCAGTGGAAAATTTGCTCGGAACGTGAATCGCAGAGACATGAGCTGTGCAAGAGGGCTAGATGCCATGGAAAGTGTTTCTTCAACTGATCTCACGGCATGCGTAGCTGTCGAGTAGCGCACTCAAAATAGCTTATTTCTTTATTTTCTGGGATTATAAAAACGTATTGTGGTTTAACTCTGGTTAACCGTAGTTGAATTGCCATAGCACGACGGAAGCTTCTTTTGCCTGCTACATTATTCCGCTATCAGGCCCTATCAGTGTAAGGTGCTACATTATTGTGGACACTTAAGCTCATCGTTTAAAAGTATGGCGCGAGATCGTAAGCTACCGGCCACATATAAATGAAAAGGCTTCAATGCGGCTGAACCGAATATGGAGAGAAAGCATTAGCTGCCGGTGATCGAGCGTTCTTCTTCCTCTTCTTCGCGGCTGTTCAAGGTCAAACGTAGGCCTTGCTTGAACGACGCGACGGGCCGAAATCTGCCGCAGTATTGCTATCGCTATGATATCACATTGGATAGAAGCGCTAGTGGGAGAGTATGTACTTGCTTTCAGTCCATTTGGCGGACTCGCTACCCGGTACAGTACACCTCCGATCCCCTGCCAAGTTCTCGGGATCTCAGCCACATAATGCCCAAGCGGAGCTCTGTAGAATGGCTCGCGCTATAAAAATGCTAAGAAACAGCTTTTTTTGCACAGCGCTGAGCTTGCTGCATGAATCCCAAACACCACAGCAGAGAAAATGCTGCTGAGTCCTATGATGCTTTGTGTAGCCCTTGATTTGTGGATTTGTAGGGCGCTGATACCACTCACTATTTTCTGTACGCTCGGCGATCTGGCCTCCAGATGAGCATGTCTTAGGCTTCTCTCGTAGTTAATAAGCAGAGTGGTAGATGGGGTTGGAGGAGAAGCGTGATAGAATTGTCGACACAACTCGTCCGTCTAGCGTGAGAGATAATTTACTTAAAGTTCTTCACGCAGATGGAAATCACAGTGAACTAATAAAACAATTGCAGTTCTTTAATCTAATACCTTTGCTGTATTCTTTAGGAAATGGGCACCCAAATTTCCCTGATTACAGCCAGCAACGTGTATGACTTTGGCAGTGGCTAACGAACCTAAGCTCGGGACATCGAATCCCAGCTGTAGCCGTAAGTATCGATGGCGGCGAAATAAAAATGACGTCCGTGTACAGAGCGAGCTGCCAGCAGTGCCTAAGCGGTCGACAATAACTCGAGCCTTTCGCTACGCTGCTTATAGTCACCGAGAGGTCGCTGTGTGCCACACCCAGTTCACACCGTTTGGAAATGGCTGCGCAGGTTCCACTGCGTGACTGGGGTATGCTGCTGAGCCTGGCGTTCGCCTTTAACTGGCTCAGCTCGTTTGCCGTGGCTCTCTTCTTCGGTGCAGTCCAGAAAACGCTGACCTTCGTCGCTGCTGGCTGGTTCTTCAGCGCCGTCACTCTGATGGGTGCCTCCCTTGTCTACTGGTTCATTCCAGAAACCAGCGGGCGCTCTATGGAGCAGCTACTGTTGGAAGTCACTGCTGACGGAGAAGAGTATCGTTCAGTAATCTCGCGTCAGCAGTCCCTTTTCATGAAGCATTGAAAGGAACTTCCTCAGTTCCTTTAGAAACGCCTTGCTATCAACCACCTCTCATACTAATGTTGAAACATACAATTTCATATTTCGTTGAAGATGCTTCCCTTAGTAATCAAGCTTCCTGTACTTAGCCCTCAATAAAGCAACTGTTAAAGCTTTGTTTTGCTGCTTAGTGTGTTAATTATCCCCAGCCGACGATTTGTTTACCGAAATATCCCCCCCTCCCCTCCTGCCGTTTGGTGTGTGGACCACTGTGTTACTAAAGGGAACATTTGCAACACGTTTCCCTCTCGTTGTTCCTTTCTTGCTGGGACCTGCCAAGGACGCGCAGACCCGGTTGACCCTGTCCTTATAATCCCATTTCCTTCTACGTCCGGTGAACTTATGTTGAGTGCCCTCTACCCGCCTTCCTCTGTTCCAAATTTCGTTCATTAATACATATTCGCGACTACTATTGACGGCAGCCTGGACCCTATTCAACATACCTAACTTTTTACACTGCTGTATTACCTTCGTTCTTCTTTTGACGTTCAGCAGAGGTCCTGGGAGGCAATGCGACTGTCACTCATGTCATAGACACCGGTACTCACGCTTCACAACTGAAGCGCCCTTACCCTGCTTCCCCCACCGAGCTTAGGGTCATCGAGGAGCAGGACGACAATGTGCTAAGGCACCGTGTCGTTCAGCCGTCTACACGTGCTTGGGCTTCTCCAGTTGTCTTGGTCAAGAAAAAGGATGGCTGAATTAAGTTTTTTTTTTCGCATTAAAATTTGGTACTAAGCTTTCAAAAAACATTTGCATAACCTCTCAATCCACTAGGCCGCACATCGTCTCCCCTGTCTCTATCTCTCTCTCTTTATTCTCGCATTTTTCTCCTCATCTGAAGTTTGAGAGGGGGTTTTTGTGTTTCCATTTTGCCACCTGCCCAACATGGTAGTTGGTTTAGGCTTCAGACAAACGTGGCTTGCCTCGTAAGCCACAAGTCGACTTGTCAGCTCAAACTCTCTTCCTCTTTGTTTTCATAGTTCTCTCTATCTCTCCATCCTCTCTTCCAAAATTGGACACGGTGCTTTTCTCTTTTACCCGCCTTGGCAGGTGCCTAGAGATGTAGGCAAACGGCTGACAATTTTTTACTTCACGGTACCCATAATGGTTCATGGTGGACAGCAGTGCACTGAAACAAGGACAGAGTGCAAGCTACGAGAGAGGACAGAGAGCTGATTTCAACTAATATTAATTTCAGGAAGAACGCTATGCATCGTGCACCCTACAAAAGAAAAAAAAAGGGAAGTGAGATCCGGCGTATACAGCGCCAAGCTAGTAAGAGAGTACAGGTTCAAAAATTAAGATAAAAATAGTGCAGTCGTTGACAAATGTTGTGCTCACCTGGTCGATGACATGTTTTCAGAGCATATGACAGGGCTGGAAAATACCGGTGGCCCGTAACACGCCTGTGTCAATGTAAGTCAAGATGATCACCAGCAGCGGCAATAGAAGCAGCGTGACTACACTCCGTGATAAAGAAAGGTCTCTCCCATGCTTCTCAAATAAACCTGGTGCTGTGCTAGCTATATCGGCATTATCCTCACAAGCTTCCTGATGTCATTCCCAGACCTAACTTTCTGCCACTTCTTGATAAGATAGGTACGGCTTAAAAAGTTAAACTCATTTTCAGATACAAAATGAGGTGTACACTTAAGCTGTTCCTTTGAGGGCATGACGCGACAACACTAATTGCTTTTGTACGCCGGCTTCTATCGCGAGTATTATTCGCGTTCATTCAGTGTGCTGCTCGCTTAACGAGTTGTCTGATTTTTTCCTCTATTATACCGCATATACCAGCATACAGCCATAAAACCCCACACTGTATTAAAGATAGGACATAGATGTACAGGTGCGGACGTAAGTAAATGGAGCACGCTTTCCGTTCAAATTAAAATCACTCCTTCTGTACCGGAGATAAGAAAATAATGTTTGACCAAGTAGAAGTGCACTGTCGTCTACTACCGGTTCGCACATACCACGAATGACAGTTTCAATTATGCAACGCGTGAATAAAATTAGAAGCAAATAGAGTGCTCCGTTTACTTTTGTCCGCAGGAGTACAACTCTACTTTAACGAAGCGGTGTATTGGACGTGTCCTGCGCGGCTTAGAGGCACCGTGTAACACTAATGGGTTTGAATTGTTCCCGAAGGCTATATTCTGACCTCCCATCTGGAAGTTGAAGCTTGCGTTGTCAGCGCCTGTCAACTTTACGACGTCTTGGGACACCTCGCATCCCAGCTACCAGTCAGCCCACGGCCATGTCAGCTGCCAACTGCCACGTGCCATGGCCGTGATTTTCTCTATCACAACGTCAACGCTGTCAATGACAACAGCAACGCCAGATGCCTCCAAGAACGGGGCCTTTAAAGCTGTCCCATTTAACCTTCAAGGAGAGCGAATAGTCTAGTCACCTCTTATAATATATGTAAAGAACGCTTTCATAGATTTCTTTGAGCAATGGTGTTTATTTCTGAAAGTGACTACTGGTTTATGAAGAAAAGGCGGGTGCACCTTCAGGAGAAACGAAGCAAGTAGTAGTAAATAGCTTCAAAAGTGGCTATCGCAAGAATTGAGGTATTCTTGTAGCCTATTCACGCATCGTTCAGTTTGTCCGACATATAGCGCACCACAAAGAAGCGGCACAAACTATAGGCCACTCCAACACTGCTTACAATGAGCCAAAAATGGCGCTTGACCAGACGACCGCCATTTATGCTACGCTAACTTTTAACACAGTTTCTCGGCCACTGCGAACGAATGTTGCTCAACTTATTACGCGTGCAAAAAAAGAAATTGTTTACACTACACTTTCCTCTTGCTTTGTTCTGCCCACTGGACAATATTTGCCATAATAGACACATAGATTTTCTTTGGCTTATTGCAAGTCTGCTCTCGGTTGTTACTAGCCTTTACCAACCACGTAACCTCGCACATACCCTGTAAACTCAGCAAGTTCCCCCCGAAACCGAGCGAGGTTATAAGCCCCCAAAAGTGCCAGAGATAACTAAAGCGGGCTTGGCCGACAAAATAGCGTCGACAGGATAGCAAAACATGTGGCTTGACCTCCTTTGTGTTGTTTAGGCTATACGGCTGTTTCCATGTTCTTTTGTCCTAAAAGTCCCTCCGAACACGAGCATAGTTTAGCAGCTTTCGTCATGCGCTTATTAATACGTGAGCCTTAAGTGGCTATGCTTGAGTTTTTCACCAGAAAATCGTAGGCACGATTGCGTCGAACTTAGGGGAGATAGAAAAAAGAAAATGACTGCAGTCGATTGGGGATGAAAAGATGTCATCATGAAAAACATTTGGTGCATGTGGAGTTATTATTTAATAAATCATAGCCAAATAAGTCAATCGGATTTCAAAATGGCCAATCGAAGTAGTGGCGACGTCCAAAGTGATCCCGTGATACCACACTACCGGACAAGTGGTACCTCACTTCTGGTCACGTGACCTTCGAGGACGTCGGAATTGTGACTTTGTTATGTCACCGACGGGATGTGACGCAATTGCGTTTCGAGAGCATTGCAGAATCTGCACTGGAGAATTACGTAGGCCTGAGCGTTCCTATACTGCACTAATTGGTACATCACACGCCCCTTGTCCAACAGAATCAGCCTTCCGTTGAACGCATCACAGCCCACCGGTGTTCTCTAATTGGTTTACAGAAATGGAAAGGTGCAGTATATGTCACTCGCGGAATCTCGCTGAAACATCTCGCATGTCGCGGAGAAATCTTGTGGACACGGGTATTTTCACCATGAGCCTAGAAAAGCTTTCGCCTGAAGAAAGGAAAAGAACATGCGCAGCTTTCTACACAATGTCGTCAAAGGCGCATCTGCTATTATAATTTCTGCAATCCGAAATCTCTAAAAGAGGCACGTGATATATCGTGTGCAGCTGCAACACTCAGGCTTCCGCATTTCGTCACTGCAGATTCAGTAGTGATTCCGGATCACTTTTAGTTACGATTGTTAGCCACAGCTGCCATGGCGACGTTTGCCAATTATCTATTTGTTAAAGCTTGGTGACAGATTCGCCTATTGGCTGAGCAGTGCTTATTGGCGGAAACGGCTAAATATCGATATGTGCGAGGGCGAACCCGAGGTTATTGGCGAATGCCAGTTGTGGTGGAGGACGGGTCTTCAGGACTGGCGGCGGCCCGCGTCCGCCGATATGAGAAAGGTCTTCGCAAATCGAGCACGCGTTCTGGGGGTGACTAGTTGAAGCCATGAGTCGGCAGAAAGTGAGCTGAAATAAAATCATGCGATCGAGTTTCTTTAAAATTAACGAAATAAAAGTTCTTCACCACTGAACAAAGCGTCAGAGTTTACTCATCAACGATCGACATGCGCTGAGCTTTGCAACCATCAGTCGCAAAGTAAGCCTCCCATGGTTCATCATCCATCCTTTCTCACTTGCATTACCACCATGCAAAGGGAAAGCTTCTTCGCCTACAGAACATCAAGAAGAAACGTGGAAGATATTTGTGACTTACGGCGTCCCGCATAACCACTTTTCCAGCCCTCTAATTTGCATCCTAAATTGTCATCGATAGGGAAACACAAGGCATGCAAATGTCTCACCTAATACACGGCACCAAAACATCAACATTCACTAGCTTTTTTACACATCTCAAACGGTACTGTCTGAGATGTGTGGAAAAGCTAGTGAATGTTGATGGTCTGAGATGTGTGAATTGAAGAGAGCTTAAAAATTGAAGAAAGCGTAATCCAAGGTGTAGATAATTAGATTCTGCCGTCGTTAAAAACTAGTGGTTGAAGGCATTGCCTGCAACCATTAGTTTCAACTATGGAGTGAGGATTTCAACTAAGGAGGTCATAAAAAAAAAAACTGGAGTAGAAGTGGTGACAGAAACATGAAGCCGGCGTCCGCCATCTCGGGTTGGGCAGAAATGCATAGCAGATGTTGCGTATTGCCGCGAGTAATTCGAATCTTTGTTTGTTCTTTTTAGAGAGCCGCTGGCACGCGGCCTTGCCACTGTGAATCTAGCGCGCGTATCGATTATGTGTTGTTGTCCCGAGACGATGCTGTATCATTTTGTTGCGCAAGGTGCGACGAGATCTGCCTCGAGGATTCCAGCCACTCGCTTATGTTTCCACAATGTTCCAGGGTGTGCTAGTAACAGTTTGCGACTTTATCTGTATGGATCTGAGCCGACTTTGTATGGTGCTTCGGCCCGTACAAATTCCTCCGGCGTATCGGACCGCTTTATCATGAAGTCATCCCCGACGGCACGACCAAGTCTCAGGGGCGCAGAACAAATCGTCCATATTGTGCGCCTAAAGCCTTATAACGCGCGTTAAAGGCCCTAGCTATTTTATTTCTTGTATTTTGTTTACTTGTTGCATTTGTTTATTTTGAGGGGGGAGCAACGCCGAATATGAGATTATGACTAGCAGCTTACCGGTATCGATTAAGAGGAAAGTATACAACAGTTGCATCTTGCCTGTACTCACCTATGGGGCTGAAACGTGGAGGCTAACCAAGAGAGTTCTACTTAAGTTGAGGACAACCCAGAGGGCTATGGAACAAAAAATGGTAGGGGTAACATTAAGAGATAGAAAGCGTGCAGAGTGGGTCAGAGAAATAACTCGTTACCGACATTCTAGTGGAAATTAAGAAGAAGAAATGGACATGGGCAGGACATGTAGTGCGAAGAGAGGATAACCGATGGTCGCTGAGGGTAACAAACTGGATTCCAAGGGAAGGAAAGCGTAGCAAGGGGCGGCAGAAAGTTAGGTGGGCGGATGAGATTAAGAAATTCGCAGGGGTGAAGTGGATGACTCTAGCACAGAACCGAGTTAAGTGGAGAAATATGGGAGAGGCCTTCGCCCTGCAGTGGGTATAATCAGGCTGATGATGATGATGATGATGCAACGCCGCAAATCATTCGAGTTTTGTTTGTTCTTTTTAGACAGCCGGCACGCGGCCTTGTCACTGTGAATCTAGCGCGCGTATCGATTATGTGTTGTCGTTCCGATACGATTCTGTATTATTTTGTCGCGCAAGATGCACCAAGATCGGTCTCGAAGATTCCGGCCACATGCTTATGTTTCCACAATGTTCCAGGGTGGGCTAGTAACAGTTTGCTGCTTTATCTGGGTGGTTCTGAGCCGCCTTTAAATTGAGCGTTGACGAGTGCGACGGGCATTCTTAGTTCGACGATCGACGAGTACGTTGGCTGCCGTCGCCGCCGCCGCCGAGTTGCTTAGTTCCTTTGAGCGCGCAAGTCAGCCCAGTAATGATTTAATTACAGTACTATCACGCCTGTGTCTTCTTTTGGCGTCTACGGCCTTGTCACCACTACGTGACAATAAGTGACGCGGTCAAACGTTTTCCATTTGCCTTATAATGATCCCACTCTTGTATCCGATATAGAAAAAGTCACTTTAGTGAAAATTTTCTTTAAGGCAACATGTTTGATTATTTCAGTCCTATTTAGTCCTCAGCTTGCGGCTGAGTGGTAAGAAATTAGAGCTTTGGGAAACAAAATGACTAACAATCGGGTGTTGCGCGAGCCGCTTTGCCTAGTTGTTTTTCCCATGCAAACGAGACTTAAAATAATGCGTAATGAATTACACAATGTTAATTCATTTTCTCTATCTCTCTTTAACACCCATAGTAAAACCCGCAAATGTTTCTTTTCAGAATTTCTGAAGGGAATATTTTGTTGATTTTGCCGCTACTGTGAAAAATTGGAAAATATCTTCTATGGAAGGTATTTGTCCAATTTAATTTTCCAGTGTGTATTACCTACTAAAATTTTAATTCCTTGCGGTTCATTCATTCATAAGTCCGGAATATTGTGGTTATAAGCACATTCGAAATGTGTGGACCAATGAAGGAATTTAAGGAATCAAGGAATCAAGTTAATACAGTGCTATAAATTTTAGAGGGGAAATAGGTCATCAATAAGATGCAGTAACATGTGCATTTTTTATATTTACCAAATTAGTTTATATGAGAAAGGAATTTCTCGAAATGAGGTCACCAGATTATTTACTTGAAAAACATAAGGGATGCCAGAAACAAAAAAACTAAGAAATTGATCCCAAATTCCATCAGAACCGTTATATATACAATACCGCGCCCGCTATGCAGTCAACTGCTAACAGAAATAATCATGCAATGAGCATCACATAGATACACAGTTATATAGAAGATCCAATAAATTACTTTGATATGAACACTCCGAATTTAGTGTGATCTTGGCGAGTTGTATTTATACACAATGAATCGAATAGTATAGCTTGGCGCACTCGTGCATTAAGAAATGTCGGAAGCTGCAGTTTGCTCAACTGCATTCTCTTTACGACGCGTTGTACAAATTGTATATCAAATTGCAAAAATATGCCTACAATCGGCAGTAAAGCATATTTCAAACGTCGCCATTTCTAACATAAAATTACATAATGCCACCGAATCATGAAGCGGAATGCGAGCATATATATGCGCTCACTAAATTCAAAGCGAGCCCACAACTATATATTAGCACCATGCAGCCTTTTATGCTTAATAAAGCTGCCTGTATCAGTGTGATGGTCTGTTTATTAGTTACAACAGTATATGTTTCTTTTTTTTATTGAAGCATAGTGTGCTATGTTTTTCCTCTTGTTTTTTTTTTTTTTCCTCAAAATAGTGAACTCTATGGCTACTCAGGTTTGTAGCATGCTTTGAATTACATTTATTTTGACAAATAAATATAAATAATGAGGACATAGAATTAGTCCAGTGTCATTATGGCTATCGGTTAGACATGACACAACTTATGTAACCTCCTGTGAATGCTCCAAGACACCCCCGGCCCTCAGTCGCCAGCAGCTGCGAAGCAACGATACGGCGGCGGTCAGGCCTTCAGCGCAGCAAAGGTTGCTAAGAATTTCTGGCTCCGGACAGGCCACCATTGTAAACTGACTCTGACAGCGTTTAACGTTAAAAACCGAGCTAGTGAAGCTGGTTGAGCACTGCTGTTAGAGGAAGTAGAGGTTATGAAATGGGATGTCTTAGGGCTCAGTGAGGTTAGGATGCCGAACGAGGCGTATACGGTACAGAAGGATGGGCATGCACTGTGTTATCGAGGTTTACCGGGGAGCCGAAAATCAGGGGCAGGGTTCATTGTCAATGAGATATAGCTGATAATATACAGCAATTGTATAGCATTAATTAGAGGGTGGCAGGCATCGTAACTAAGCTTAATAGGCGGTATAAACATAAGATTGTACAGGCCTTCTCGCCTATATGTAGTAATCATTACCAGACAGTCGACAGCTTTTACAAAGATGTAGAATGGGGAAAATAAAAACGTAGTACACTGTACTAATGGATCACTTCAATGTTAAGGTAGAGAAAAAAGAGGCTGTAGTTGAGTTTGAAGAGCGCGATACCTTACTAATCATGATTATCTTCTTCAGCAAACGGAAGAGCCTGAAATGGCACGGAAAAGCCTTAACAGAGGGACTAAAAAAGAAAATCACTCCACACTTTCTTTTAACCACGACATTATGTAGGATGTCGAGGTAATCGGCAAAGTGCAATGCAGTG
This sequence comes from Amblyomma maculatum, assembly GCF_055883805.1. Lineage (NCBI taxonomy): Eukaryota > Metazoa > Arthropoda > Arachnida > Ixodida > Ixodidae > Amblyomma > Amblyomma maculatum. The sequence goes on from NC_139352.1 coordinate 102,983,050, forward strand.
ACCGCAGGATGGTAAGGTATCACATTCTAAATCTGAAGAGGGAACGAAACAGATTAGAAAGAAGTCCATCAATGAATTAGCGATGAGGGGCAGTACAAAAGAATTCAGGATCTCGCTACAGAATAGATATTCAACTTTAGTCGATGATGACAGCTTTGCTCGGATGCAATGAACAATAATTCCGGAGATATCATTATTGAGTGCGCAGTAGAAGTAGGTCGTAGGATAGTTAGAATTGATAACGGTAAACTATGTAAGGAGGTGAAAGATTTATTAAGAAACGCGTTAAGTATGAAAGCTTCCAAACCAAATCACAGGATAGAACGGGAAGAGATATAAAAGGTAATCAATAACCGTAAAGAAGCCGACATTGGAAAATTGAGCATGCCTTAAAGAACGCGGGCAGCCTTAAAGCGGCGAAGAAGAAATTGTACATAAGCAAATATCAGATGTATGTGCTAAATGACAAGGTGGACAATGTCACCACGAATATGGACAAGGTAGTCAAAGTAACCGAGAAGTTCTATGCTGATCAATACAGTAGTCGAAGTTGTCAGAACAATAATGAGATTGGCAGTAATAAAAAACAGTGAGACGTTCCACCAGTGACGAAGGACGAGGTTAAGAAAGCATTAGAAATTATGAAAATGGGGAGATCAACTCGGAAAAATTAGGTAAGAACAGACTTGGTGAAGGAGAGGAAGATATCGGGATAGCAAATCTGGTCACCTTGTATACGGATTTCCTGGTTTCATCGACGGTACCGGAATCATGGAAGAAAGTTAACATTATTTTCATTCATCAGAATGAAGGCGATAAAAATACAGACAAATTAGCTTAATATCTGTTACGTAAATGTTTGCTAAGGAAATCGACAACAGAACAGGACAACCTTACACTTCAACCAAGCAAATGATCAAGCAGGTTTTCGGAAACGGTACTTTACTATCGATCATATCCATTCGCTGTCTCGTTGCCGCCTGGCTCAGCGGGTCTTGCCAAATATGTTTGCGGAGACCGTGGTTCATCTCCACAAATTTGGTGACTCCGGACTTCACGTCTTCGCTCTCTGCTCCTGCCCTGCGCTTGCATCAACCGCTTCGCTAAGCCTACCAGCGCCCGGAGCTAGAGACACCGCCTACATTCGATCATGTAAGCCATGGTCACGGATTTCTCCACTCATGTACCGCCTCCGTCGCCTCACACGGCGTCACCTCATGAGTCCGTGGTCTCCGCTCTCAAGCTCCCTCTCTTCTTGTCATCGGACTCGGAACTTTGGTTCCTCACCATCGAGGCCTTGTTCCGTCTGCACCGTATCACTTCGCAGGTGACCATGTTCGACCACGTTATTGGCGCGTTCATGCCTACTACTGCTGCAATTGTTCCAGACGTCCTGAGGTCTCCGCCTTGTGAGTTTGTGAGGTGGACGAGCCCACTGAGCATCTGCTCTTGCACTGCACGGTCTCACGCCATCACCGAAAGATGGCACCATGCCACCGCACGCGCTCCGTGTCTCTCAGCTCAACGTTGGGGGTAGCCGGGCGGCCACGACCAAGAAGAGACCAAGAAGCGGGTGGGCCATAGCGCGCGCACGTTAATGCCCAAACTGCGTGCATGCTTACTGAATAACATGCGAGAGCGTTACTGTGCCTTTGTGCGCATGCAATATGTATGTATGTGTTAAGTTCAAGGCTAGGGCATGGCTAGTGAGTTTCGCGTCCGTTACAAAGGGAGTAGCCAATAAATTCAAATTCAACTCAAAATGCGGACCTCGAGCCGTATATAAAACTCATGAGTCTGGAATTTTGTGCATTCTGCCAAAACGTGCGGTAGGGTGCCCTTTTCGCTTTTGCAAAGAAGACAGCGCATATCGTGTTCCGCAGAACACGAAGAGGGACAGCGGTGCGGCCATATCCTGCTTGGAGCGGGTTACCCACCTATGTAACAAGTTGAATAGGGCCATGGAAGCCAGGTCAGTGTCGCGCCTGTCCAGGATGTCATAGCTCCTTTCGCTGGCCGCGACGGCCAGGGAGAATCCGCCACGTACTCTCCAAGCAAGTACGTTGCGGAATCTCCGAGGCCTTCGCGAATAGAGAAAGGAGCCTTGACATCCCGGACCGAGGCGTGGCACTGACCTGGTTTCCATGGCCCTATTCATCTTGTTACATAGGTGTGTCATCCGTCCCAAGCAATATGATATTGCTACACCGCTGTCCTTCTGGCGCCACCATGTGGCCGAACCATATCTTGGCACGTGGCCGAGCGTGTTCTTCGATTTTGAGCCTCGCCGCATTAAAGGACTAGCTGGGTTCTTCTACTGCTTGCCACGTTTGTCGGTGAAAATACTGTAAATGCTAAAACTACAGTTCCAGCTATGTGAAAGTAGCAGTACTTCTGTTCGTCTGCGTCTTTTCTATAATTCCTCTAAACAAATATTCTAACCGCTTTATTGGTAAAATATTTACTCCGTTAAAACTACGCTCTGAATTTCGAGATTTGTTTGAGATTTGAGGTGAATTTCTAACGTGTTCTTGTCTGGACGTAAAATAACTTGCTTTCTGGACAAGTGTCAGTGTGCTCTCTCACGTAAACAAGCACAAAAAACAATAACATATTTTGCTGCATGGTATGCGTACAAGTGCAAATGATCGAAGCCGCAAACATTTTTTCGAAGGCAAGTTACGCACAGCGTCAAGTAAGAAAAGAAATAATTCTGACGCTTCCGCATTGATTTTGAACAAATTAAAACTGAATGAAATGTCGACAAACTTTGTCTACAGGTCCACACTCAGTTTTGCTTAGGAATTGTACTCTGTTCTTCGGCTGCTTTCCTAACAATGTAGTACCTATATATCCTCTATAATTTACTACTTAGCTTGAAAATGGCCCTTTAGGCATACTGGCGACCGACACTTTGATGCCAGAAAAGCTTTCAATCAATCACTAAATGAAGACGCTCACATCACAGCCAGTGAGGTCGAATTGGGCCTCTTCTTCAAGTTATGTTTTCTGCTTATCACATAGTTTGATCCCTTATTGTCAGTTAGTCTAATTAAGAATAGAATGCGAAATCAACTTTATAGATGTCTGAAAAAAATAGTATGATATCGCATGCTTTGTGCCGAATGACGCGCTGCAACCATCACATGATAAAACATATAAGCAACAACGTAATAAAATAAGCTAGAGCTAAATGCATGTGGTTTTCTGAAACCAGATGCGACAAATTTTACCAAAATTTCGTTTAGGGTTTTTTTACAGACCGCGACTTCACGTTAGCCTTGTGCACTAACAGACAGGTGGCGAGCTTCTCTTTCACACACTTAATTCTTCTCTCCTCATCGTTGCCTCACATTGCCTCCTCGATATTTTACCGGCGCTGCGACAGAGGACGAGGGACAAGAAGAGACGACAAGACAACTGAAGGTTTAATGAAACATACAAGGAAAACCCTCTGGAGACACATGCCAGTTTTTTTCTTTCTTGGATTCTATTTTGGAGTTTGTTAACAAGAACAAATACCACGTAATAATAGGTGGAGTCTTCAACATAAATTGGCTTGCTGATAACAGTGTCAAGCAAAGTTTGGAAACACTGTTGAACTGCCACCTATGCTGGAATGTTATAGAGTCACCCGCAAGAATAACACTTACTTCCTCAGACTCTATTAGACCTGTTCATCACAAATTTCGAAATAACCCGTCTGAAATGTGGTGTTATTAATTACGCGCTAAGTGATCATCTTCCGATCTTTATGTTCATTGAGCATACTGTCAACACTAACAAACACTTCACACAACCTATCTATTACCGTGCTATAAACCCAGAAAAGCTATCGTCGTTTCGCGACCGTTTAGTTGGCTTAATTTGGGCTGACGTGCTTGCGTCGACTGACCCCGAAGACGCATACAATAAATTAATGAAAAAAAAATTATCGATGTCTACTACGACTCATTTCCACTAGTTATGTTAAAGCGGCCTAAAAAAGCTCGTAAGCCATGGGTCACAACCGATATAGTTAAGATTATTAAAAAACATGACAAACTGTTCGCTACGTTTCTGCGTACTAGAGACCTTGAAACATTGAACAAATATTAAGAATGCCGAAACTTCGTTAACAAAGAGTTACGTGCAGCCAAAAGGCGTTACCACACGAATCTTTTCAGTGCATCTACTGGGCGATCGGGGGATGTGTGGAAGGTCCTGAATTTTCTAACCGGGCAGTCTCCCGAAACAGTTTCAAAGGTAACGATAGATAACACAGAATTAAGTGGGGCTGAGCTAGCCAATGCATTTAACGATATTTCCTTTCCGTGGCTTCGGCACAAAATAGAAATATGAATAATAATTTATGTTACATGGAGCCAAGCAATGGTCACACTATGTTCTTTAAACCAGTCACTAAGGATGAAGTTATTGCAGCGTTTGTGTCACTCAGCAACAGCAAATCGGAAGACGCACTTGGCCTTCAAATTACACCAATCAAGTACGCCATTGACGTAATCGCACCCTATCTGACGCATGTATTTAATATTTGCCTATCACCAGGTGTGTTCCCGCGCAATATGCAGTCTGCCAGAGTTACCGTAATCTATAAAAAAGACAACAGAGATAATCTATCGAATTATCGTCCAATTTCTATTCTTCCTGTCTTGTCCAAAGGATTCGAAAAAATTATTCTTCAGCGCTTAAAGGCCTTTTCCGACAAGCATAATATAACTCCGGCACAGTATGGTTTCCAAAAAAAAAAACAAATCAACCGAGTTAGCTCTACTCCCTCAAAAGGAGCTGATCTTACAAAATTTTGAAAATAAAAACATTCTGTTTGGCATTTTTTTAGACTTCACGAAAGCCTCTGACCTTATCAACCACCGAATCCTCCTTCAAAAGTTGGAACACTATGGCATTCGCGGTAAAGTCGTGTCTTTGTTATCGTCTTATTTACAACGCCGTACACAGTTCGTTGATATTAACAGATATTGCTCAGCCGTGAAATCAGTAGCTTCAGGCGTTCCTCAGGGGAGTATTTTAGGGCCATTCCTGTTTTTAATATACCTCAATGATATTGTTAACATTGATAAGTCTGCTGACTATATTATATACGCCGATGATACAAGCATCGTTGCGGAACCATCGCTATACAAGCTATACAAGCATGTTTTTCTCCGGACAATCAAGCCTCACTTTAGCCGAAAGAGCAAACAGGACATTGGCGCTGATAAACACTTGGGCAACTGAAAACGAACTGAAAATTAACGTTGATAAGACCAAAGCAGTTATCTTCCATCCACGCAATAAGGTTTTCCATCTTCCATTCCTTGTGATCAATAACACTCCCATTGAAGTAGTTTCGCAATTTAAAACTTTAGGAATAATTTTCTCTGAGAATATGTCATGGGACGACCAGGTTACCTACCTTGTGAGGAAACTATCGCGCACAACTGGCTATTTACGCCGCCACTGTTCACTGTTTCCCATTTCTATTAATATATTGCTATACAATTCCCTGTTTTCCTCAGTCATGAATTATGGCGCGCTTGTCTGGGCAACTACTACACTCGGAAATATTAATAAACTTTCGCTTGTACAGAAAACTGCAATTCGCATAATTGGTAAAGTGCCTTCTTATAAACACACAGCCGAATTGTTCAAAACGTTTAACATTATCCGTATGCAGTGTCTACACCCCTACAGACTGATCCGCTATTACAAATCGGAAAAAAAAAAAAAACAAAATAATTCATTAGCTGAACTAGCCAGGCTCTCGGCGAACGATCCTCTGTATTGTACGCGAAAACCGGAAAAATGGAAAGTTGACGTTTGCCGTACAATATACGGGAAACAAATGTTGAAGGTTTGCTTGCCATCCCTCCTTAACGAGCTTTCCGGAGAAGATGGCACAGACATCACTGAAAAATCATTCAAGGATTTCCGTATTATTTTTTTGCACAAATACATATAGTAATATTGTTAGTTTCTGTGTTTGACCATGTCATATGTACTCATTCAGCTGTGTTTTCCAGTGCTATGCAATTTTCGTTCATCATATCTGTCATGGTCCATATCCTAAAAATTTGTCATTGTTATTCGTATCATATTTGTATCCTTCTTTATGATTTTCTGTCTATAAGCAGCTGCGTCCTGCTAGTGTATTTCTGCTATTGACGCATCAAACGCTGTCCACTGTATGCCTTGTAGGGGGCACAGACCTCGTCAAGCCCATCGAGGGCTTTTTGTCCATGCCCCTAAGCATCATAGGATGTTTGAATAAACTGATTTGATTTGAAATATATTCTCACATGACAACCAGAAGCGAATGCGCTATCCCTTCCCACACACACACAAAAAAAAAACACAGCTATGGATCCAAATATGACAGTTCACAATCATTGATGATTACTGATGGTGCGCTAACGCACGTGTCACTATTTTTATGGATGTGATAAACTTCACTGAGTTCCCTGGTCAATTTGTTTTGATTCCCGAAAATAATCTTAGCTTTATCAAGGATCGGAGTACACGCTTTTTTCGACACCTTCGACGAATCGGGATCATTAAGATTACAATCTCTGTAATGTAGTGCTAAGTTGGATGAGGGAACTCCTTTCAGAAAGGTTTACTCTGGCGCAGGCACGTATTGCAGCATTCCCCCATTTGCCCTATAATCTTCTTCCCGCATGTAAAGGGAATATCATAGACGGCTCCTTCTGCGCATGGCACAAAACGCAACTCATGTTTTACTTGACATCTTTTGCTAGTTTTTTGTTTTTGTTCTTTACATCTCCTATCTACCATAGCACAAATTTTCCCCAGCCTATTGGGAGCCGAAAACAATCCTTTAACCCCATATCTATTGCCAACTTGTTTGAGCCTGTGGAATAGCTTGTGAACGTATGGTATTACCGCATAACTTTTCATTTTTTCTTGTTGTGCCCGATAGATCCCGCTTATCAAATGCCTTTAACTTTTTCAGGATTTTATTGCAGGCCAGTATTATCACTTCCTTCGGGAAGCCTGCTAACCTTAATCTCCGAACCTGTTGATTGAAACTGTTGTCGATAGTGTGGACACATGATTTTGTGATTGCCGAACCCAAACACGACACAGCTATGCCGCACTTGACTATCTCTGAATGTGCTGAATTGTAATTTAACAAGGGCTTTTCAGACCTCTGTTGAAATGACCAGCACACATGGTCCCTTTTGTCTTCTGGTCTCATATCCAAGAACTGCAGCTGATTTTTATCTGGTGTTTCATAGGTAAATTTAAGACCACACCCATTACGGGTAAAGGTATTTAAAACATCTTCCACAGGGCGTCTCTTAGATCACAGCCTCCAACAAAAACCAAATATACGTCCACATATCTGAAGACTTGTATTACATCTTTGCCTAAACAGTTTTCGACAGCTTTGTCCACATAAGAAATAAATATATTACTCAATACAGGCGCTACATTTGATTTAATGCACACCCCCATTTTTTGAATATACAAACTACCATCCTATTATACAAAAGTGGATTTTAGATAAAAAGACACAAGCTCCAAAAAAGATCCTATAGAGACACCGCACTTCGAAATGAATGCTTCTTCGTCATTGTCTTCTTCTATACACTTCCTAACAAACTGGAGGAGCCTATCATGGGGTAATGAATAGTATAAATATTGTACATCTATACTAAGCATCCCACACACACCTGGGTTGCAGCGTTTTACGTATTCTACCACAGCCACTGAATTTTGCACAATTAACGGATCTTCTACAGAAAGTGAACATAAACAGCTTTGTAAAAACATTGAAACAACATGTTGCCATGTGCACCGTTCGGTAACAATGCAACGGAAAGGAATACCAGTTTTATGAGTTTTGCTGAAAAAATATAGCTAGAACATTTCTTTCGGCTTTCATGATCGATGACCGTAGGCCTTCCAAATTCATATCTTCTGCCATCTTTAACGCTTCGCGCCTCTGCTTTAGCGCATTATCGCGCGCACAGGTTTAAAGTTCTTCACAATAAAATTGTGTGCCTTTTCGCTGAAAAGTTTCTCTGGTAAAATAACAAAATACCCTTCTTTATCTGAAATGAGGACACGCAATTGTTCAGATGTCAAGACATTGGCCAAGGGCGCGAAACCTGACCTTTTTGCGGACCCCCCTTCAGTCCCCTTCAACGCATCCACACACTCCACAACGCACCTCGGTTGTTCTTTTCGGGTTCGGCGTTAGATGGTCCTTCCAAGAGATCCCCCAGACCAATGGCCTTACGGAGCGCCAGAACAAAACGATTGCGGACATGATCGCCTTGTACCTCGACGCTGAACACAAGACCTGGGACGCCACCTTGCCGTACGTGATCTTCGCGTATAACACGGCAGTCCAGGAGACGACCAGAGCGAGCCCGTTCAAGCTTGTATACGGCAGGAAGCCCATGACGACGCTCGACTCAATGCTGCCGCACGTAACCAACGAGGACAATTTGGACGTCGCCGCCTACCTGCAGCGTGCAGAGGAAGCCCGGCGACTCCCACGGCTGCGTATTAAAGACCAACAGCGCAGCGACAGCCGACGATACAACTTACTACGACGCCACGGTTTGGACACTAATTCGCCGTTGCGGAAGAAGTGAAACGTTGTTGCGTCGATACTTTGGACCGTACAAAATCATTCTCCGCGTCGGACCACTGGACTATGAAGTCATTCTCGACGGACCGTCAGCATCACAACGGCGACGCGCACGACCAAAAATTGTACATGTTGTGCTTCTCAAGCCTTATTACGCGTTAATGAATCCGTGGAGTTTAAATTTTTTAATGTTTCTATTTAAATTGCTTTGTTTATTTTGGAACACTGAGGCGATGTTTTTTTTAAGCGGGGAGTAATGCCGCAAAACCTTCAAAACTGTATTTGTTGTTTTTTAACAGCCGCCGGCATGAGGCCTTATCACTGTGATTCTAGCACGCATATCGATTCTGTATCCCGTGTTTGTTCATACTCGTCGCGATACGATGCGTTATCATTTTCTTTGTCGCGAACAATGCGCCGAGATCTGTCTCGAAGATTCCGATCACTCGCGTATGTTTCTACAATGTTCCAGGGTTTGCTACTAGCAGTTCGCGACATTATCTAGATTGTTCTGAGCAGCCTTTAAATTGAGCGTTTACAAGTGCGACGGGCATTTTTTGTTCGACAATCGACGAGCACGATTATTTTTATCGCCGCCGCCGAGTTGCTTAGTTATTTTGCGGGAGCAAGTCAGCCCAATAAATAGTTAATTTCAGTACCATCAAGCCAGTGTCTTCTTTTGGTGTCTATGGTCTTGTCACCACTACGTGGCAATATATATACCTATAATCCTGAAGGCCGCTAGCATTGATGTCAGCAACAGAATTCTTCGTGACAGCTTGCTCGTGCGAGGCCTTGATGACAATGAAAACGAAAGCTGGACTGCATCAGAAACAGAAGTCTTGCAATTCTGTTCGAATAAGCTTGAGATCACAATAGACCCCAGCAGTATTGAACGTGCCCACCGGGTGGGTAAGTTCGAGTCTGATAAAAGGCGCCCGATCATTGTTAAGCTGGCACACTTCAAAACTAAAGAAAGTATCCCTGCCTGTGCACGTAAACTAAAGGACACAAACTACGCCATTAGAGAATATTATGCCTTTTCCACGCAGCTTGCTCGCTCTAAATTGAGAAAGTTCATTCGACCCAAAAACTGCGTATTCAAGCTACGTTTTGTTAAACTTCATGTGGAACACAAGTGGCATGTGTATGACGCATTTTCTGATAGCGTAGTCGAGACAGGGAAATAACTTGGCAGTCATGAGAACGACGGGTTCCCCGGCAACTCTTCGCAAAGTACTGCCTGACACCCCACAAAACAGGTTAAGCCAATAAGTCACCCACGTCTTTCGTCTTGCAAGCATCTTAGCATCGCCTTCCCTAACATACAAAGACTGATGCTAAAGCAAAATGAACTGCATAGCCTTATTGACGACATTGATGCCGACTTTGTTCTTTTAACAGAAACGTATGTTACATGACGGTATCAACGACAATTAAAGCCTCCCACTAAATAGGAACTACGTTTTATATGATTCAACAGGGGGAAGTTTTGGCCCATTTGGTTCGACATAGCTGTGGAAGAAAAGGAACCGCGACAGAAACAGGAAGAAGACGAAAAGTGGACATGATGAGCGGTAGAGTTGTACTACCGCTCGTCCTGTCAACTTCTCGTCTTCTTCCTGTTTCTGTTTCGATTCCTTTTGTTTCACAACTACGTTTTATATCGTCCTGATTGGCTTCGACGGAGGGGCGAGGATGTGCTTGTCGCTATCCTAACACGTTATGGCCATGACACTAAACGTGAGCTAACCTGCATGTGCATGCACAACTCTGGATTGAGGTAATTTTCGGTATTTGCTACAAACCACCAGATAGCGATTCGTCATTCTGCAAATCCCTACATGATGTATTAACCAACATTATAAGTACATATCTTAATTCGCCTATTTTTCTATTGGGAGATTTCATCAATCCGCATATAAACTGGGCTTCGCTTCCTTCCCTCTAAAGAATCGAAAGAGTTCTTTGACTTGACTCTGGACTTCAACCTGAATCAAGCTATTACATACCCCCCTAGAGGTACCCACACCCTTCATCTGTTACTGACATCCTGTTCAGACAACATCCACAGCGTAGCCGTGCTTCCAGGCGTCAGTATTCACGCATTTCTGCACATTTTCACCTATATGCAAGTGAATAGGATACCACCTACGAAAAAAGGTAATCACTGACTACAAGCGAGATAATTTCGATGCCATAAATAAGGAACTTTCACACTCTATCACTGATATCCTGAATTTCTATCTAAACCGCACCGTTTATGAAAACTGGGATCATTACGAGTCAGTAATTCTAAGTTTAAAAGATAAAAACATCCAAAACCTTGTTGTGAAATCCGATTCCAATAAACACTGGTTTAAAAAAAAGTCTGAAGCGCCTTCTAATAAAAAAAAAAAGACTATTCCAATTCGCCAAACAAAACCAAAGACAAGATGCTTTGGCACAAATACCGGGTCTGTGCGAAAACATATATTGACAAACTAAGCGCCCCCAAGGACAAATTTTATTCTGTGGACCTGCTATCTATCCTCAGAACAAATCCCACCAAATACTGGCGTATCGTCTCTCCTAAACACAAATCTAACCGACTTGATCTTGTAGGTGCAGTTGGCGAACCAGTTGATACTAACCAATGCGCAAAAGTTCTAAATGACTAGTTTTCGTCCAACATCAATGCTACGCCCGTGACTTCACAAACTAATTGCCAAAAGGAGATGCCAAAATTTCAAATTAACGCCGAAGGAATCACCAAATCCGCTCGCTAAAGCTCTCATCATCCGCTGGAAGGGACCGTATATATATTGTTACGATGAAATAACAAAGGGGTGTTTATTTACAGTGATATGGCAGTGGGATAAGGTGAAGCCTACTAGCCCCAGGCACCAACGCTTCGTCTTCCTCTTCTGTCCCACCATCACCATCCTTCATCGTCGTCATTAGCGTGACATTTCCCCCCTACTCAGACGAAGCCCTCTGGGCGTGTTCGTGAGTCGTACGAGGCTGACATCGCTTCAAGCGGGCAACATGACACAGTTCGGTTTTGGCAGACCGGCGACCCGATGCTGTCAGGCGGGCTATTCCATAAGTTAAATCACTAAGGCGTTTGATAACCACATATGGGCCGTCATAATGGGCCAAGAGTTTGTGATGTAGGCCACGGCGCCGAATTGGACGCCATAGCCAGACTAAATCACCTACAGAGTACGTGACCCGCCGGTGACTGGCATCGTATCGCACTTTAGAACGTTCTTGTGAAGCACCAGACCGTAATCGGGCGATTCTCTGAGCTTCTTCAGCGAGACAGAAGGTCTCAGCCAGGCAGGGGACTTCACGGCTTGTGAAGGGCAGGGTAGTATCCAGAGAATAGCGTGGCGGTCCGGCATAAAGCAGAAAAAATAGACTGTACCCAGTCGTCTCATGCGTGGCGGTATTAAACGTATACGTGATGAAGGGCAGTATGGTGTCCCAGTTCTTATGCCCTGCGTCCACATACATGGCTAGCATGTTGATAAGCGTTCTGTTGACGCGCTCAGTCAAGCCATTTGTCTGGGGATGGTATGGCGTCGAGTGTCGGAAAGTTACGGCGCATAAACGCATGAGCTCTTCAACAACATCAGCAGTGAATTGTCGGCCCCGGTCAGTGATGACAATTCGTGGCGGCCCGTGTCGTAAGATGACTGAGTGCAGCAAGAAAAGCGACACCTGATGCGGCGTAGCAGATGGAAGAGCGGCAGTTTCACAGTAACGTGTGAGATAGTCCACGCAGATTACAATCCAGCGATTTCCATCCACGGACTTCGGAAACGGACCTACGAGGTCAATGCCTACTTGATCAAACGGTGCTGTCGGGGTCTTCACAGGGTGCAGCAAGCCAGACGGAGTTGCAGTTGGACGTTTGTGGCGTTGACATTGTTTGCAACTGGCAACGTATTGTTCAACCGTCGAGCGCATTCTGGGCCAGTAAAATCTTTCTTGAGCACGGTGGAGTGTTCGAACCGATCCCAAATGCCCAGAAGTTGGATCATCATGCATAACACGCAATACGTCTGTGCACAACGTCTTGGGAACTACGAGTAGGTATCGCTGGCCGACAGGCGAATAACTCTTTTTTCATAGGAGGCCATCATGCACACAAAAACGGCTTGTAGGTACGTTGGCTTGGGCAAAGAGAGGCTGCAGACTGGTATCATTTTGCTGTTCCGTTTTGAAAACATTCGTGTCGGAGAACGCTGGCTCGAAGGTCGATATATAATTGTCGAAATCGTCGCTTTCATGTCCAGTCGTGGCCATTGGCATCCTAGAAAGACAATCTGCGTCTGCATGACGCCTCCCGCTTTTGTAAACCACGGCAAAGTCATATTCCTGTAACCGGAGGGCCCAGCGTGCGAGGCGACCAGATGGGTCTCGAAGGTTCCGCAACCAACAGAGTGAATGATGGTCAGTTACGATAGTAAACGAACGTCCGTACAAATATGAACGGAAACGCTGCACAGCGAAAACTACAGCTAGGCATTCCTGTTCGGTGACTGTGTAGTTTCGCTCCGGCTTGCTCAGGGTACGACTTGCGTACGCGATAACATGCTCTCGTTCATTGTGCCGTTGGACAAGGACTGCACCAAGACCGATTCCACTAGCGTCCGTGTGTACTTCTGTCATTGCAGTAGGATCGAAGTGACGTAAGATGGGTTTCGATATTAAAAGAAAATTCAGTTGACGGAATGACGCGTCGCAGTCTGGTGTCCAGATAAAAGTAGAGTTTTTGTGGAGAAGGCACGTCAATGGGTAAGCAACGTCAGCAAAGCGATGTATAAAGCGTCTAAAATACGAGCACAACCCTAGAAACCTGCGCAACTCCTTCACTGTCTGCGGGGGTTTAAAAGACTCAACAGCGGCAGTTTTCTGGGGATCCGGCATTACACCATCACCATTGACAAGGTGTCCTAGCACCAGCGCTTGACGCTCTCCAAAGCGGCACTTTTTGGAGTTCAGGATTAGGGCGGCGTTGTGCAGGCAATTCAAGACACGTACTAGACGGTCATTGTGTTCTTGGAAGGATTTCCCAAATATGACGACATCGTCCAGATAGCAAAGACAAATGTCCCATTTTAAGCCGCGTAAAACTGTGTCCATAAAGCGTTCGAATGTAGCTGGCGCATTACACAGCCCGAATGGCATAACATTAAACTCATAAAAGGCCATCTGGCGTTACGAAGGCTGATTTTTCTTATCCGCAGGGTCCATTGGAATTTGCCAGTAGCCAGATCTGAGATCAAGACAAGAAAAATAGGACGCACCAGAGAGGCAGTCGAGGGCATCGTCTATGCGAGGAAGAGGATAGACGTCCTTTTTCGTAACAGAATTTAAACGCCGATAATCGACGCAGAATCGCCACGAACCGTCTTTCTTGCGTACAAGAATAACAGGGGCAGCCCAGGGGCTAGATGACTCCTGTATCACCTTTTTCTGTAGCATGTCCTCCACTTGCTCATGAATGACTTTGCGCTTAGATTGGGACACGCGATATGGCTTTTGACGAATGGGACGAGCCGAACCAGTGTCGATGCTATGATGGGTCCGATGTGCAGGGCGAGAGGTTGGTCCATCTGTTTCAGAAAAGTCAAACATAGGCGAAAAAGGTAGAAGAATGTCCACAAGAGTACGGCGTTGAGGTGAGCTGAGATCGGCGCTGATCATGCGGAAGATCGAAGTTTCATCAGCAGGCAAAGGTGCGGTGGCACTCGTAGCATCTGTGACCAAAGCAACGACGTGGGGCGCATCGGGTCCACAGGAGGCAAGCTTCAATCCCGTTGGTAAAACTGCGGGCTCGGACGATGGGTTGATGGTCCATAACGAAGCACTACCATGATGCACGGATATCATACAGTGAGGGATAATTACATTTTTCTTCAGGGATGCTGAGTGAACTGGGTGCACCATGGCCTGGAATGAAACCTTCTCAAGAAGTGGAACGGACACGGGGATGAACATGGCAGACAAGGGTGGAACTACTGTGTCTTCGGTAATACTAAAAACTGTTTCTTCATCACGGCCACTTTCAAAAAGTGTCGGCAGATGCGAGCCATCAAAATGAACCTCTTGACTTCGGCAGTCCACGGTAGCGCCACAAAACTTCAAGAAGTCCATTCCTAAAATGATGCCATGCGTAGAGTGGGGTAAGACTACGAATTCGGCTTGAAAAATTGCACCACCCACAGACACTTGCGCACTACGCACACCCAGTGGCCGCAACGCCTCTCCACTCACACCACAAAACGTTGAAGCACGGTCATATTCAAACATCACTTTGCGTCCCAACAAGCGCCTAAGCTGACTACTCATCACAGACACAGTCGCACCCGTATCCACCAAAGCTAATGTATACACACCATCAATAAACACACGAATTTTGTTTTTGAGCATTATAGTTGGAGGGATGTTGGCACACAGCCCATTTCCAGCGGCCTCACCCCCATTGGTCGCGCTGGTTAGTTTTCCTGCTGAGGATGCTGAGGCGACATGGGGCGCCGTCGTGGTGATGGAGAACGACGCGCACGGAAGGCGGGTGGTGGAGTAACACTTCTATCAGATGCAGGGGAGTGGTCGCGGATATTCTGGTTATGGATGTTGCGGTAATACCCACGCTTAGTATTTGATTGTTGAAAAACGGGATTGTATTGCCGATTGTTGGGTACTGTTGGAAGCGCCGGACGGTTATAGCGAAGTGGGAACCTACTGCGGCAGTATCTGGCGATGTGACCTTCGACGCCGCAGCGGTAGCATATCGGCGGGGAAGGTAGAAAATGCTGTTGCGCATAAGAGCAGGGAACAGCTGGGTGCGTCGTAGGTCTGGCTGAATGCTCATACTGCTCAGGAATCCTGGTAGACCGAATGGAAGATCTATGGGCACTTGAGGCGACGTCATACCTTGGGGCGTCAGGCACCGACGCATTCCGGTTGGCGAAATGCTTAGGAGGATAGTCAATGGAAGCTGCAACTTCAGGAGCTTGTGGGAAAGGCTGAACGGTAATCGCTTTTGGTGGTGAAGCCGGCCGTCTAGATGCCCTCTGGACAGAGACCTCAGCAGATTCGTGCAGGGGAAGTGGGTTGAGCCGCAGGAGTTCTTCCCGCACGATTTGCCGGATCGTCGACGGAAGATCTAGTTGGGCGTGGTCATCAAGGCTGGCCACGGTAGGCACGTTGGCCAGCCGCTCAAATTTTGGCACAATACGACGCGTTTTCAGAGCTTGAAAAGCGCGGATGTGTTTAATGACATCGGAGACGGTTTCAAGGCTGTCTTTGGCGATTAAAAAGTTGTACACGTCAGCCGCGATACCCTTCAAAATGTGGCCGACTCTGTCTTCTTCGGGCATGTTGGAATTGACACATCTGCATAATCTGAGGATCTCTTCTGTATAAGTGGTACAAGTTTCATCCGGCAATTGAGCTCTTTGGGCAAGGGTCTGCTCAGCCCGCTTTTTGCTCGGTACAGAGTCACCAAAACGCTGTTTGATCTCGGTGGCAAACCATTCCTAAGTTGTCAAATTGTCCTCGTTATTATCGAACCATGTCATCGCCGTGTGAGTTAGAAAGAAGACGACATTTGTGAGCATGGTGATAGGGTCCCACCGGTTGTACCGACTAACTCGTTCATAATGAAGTAGACACTTCTCAACGTCCTCACCTTCCTCTCCTGCAAACGGTCGTGGTTCCCGGTAAGGCTGGCAGGGAATAGAGCTGGAGGGGGCAGGCCTGTCACCAGCCTGGCTTGCAGCGTCGCGGCCGGCACGGCTAGAATCGGTGTGGTCCATGATGTTTGGAAGCGGTGGCAGTCCAGCAAGGCGGCGACTACGTCGAAACTCCAGTTGTTCTTGCTGCGCCGTACTTGGGGATCGAACGGACACCTCTACCAAGTTGTTACGATGAAATAGCAAAGGGGTGTTTATTTACAGTGATATGGCAGTGGGATAAGGTGAAGCCTACTAGCCCCAGGCACCAACGCTTCGTCTTCCTCTTCTGTCCCACCATCACCATCCTTCATCGTCGTCATTAGCGTGACAATATATACGTACGTACACCGGAAAGAAAATACCGGCCGCAATTGAGACCCTGTAGTCATGTGGCATGGTGACGTGGTTCATGCATTGCAATGGTGTCCTCCGTTTGTTTGTGATTCTTGGAGCCATTCGAACCTGAAGAGTGTTAACATAATAGCAGAGCTAGCGCTCTATAATGACCTTAACGTTACTAAATTTCGGTTAATACCTGATTCCAGGAGACAACTTTTTTTTGGCGCAATATTTATTTTTTACAGCTCATCAAATTCTTGATACAACTGTTGTTTCGGCCGCCTAATAAAGAGAAGTGGGGTTTAAGAGTAATCAAAGCGAAAGTTCGGAACGGGATATGGATCAACTTCGACATGATGGCCCAACTCGAGGTGGAGCAAAGGGCAAAGCATGCAACGCGAGAGCAGGGTATCGACCTTTGCTTATGGTATTAAAGCCGCTTTTAACAGAATGTAGCCATAGAAAAGGGTAGGAAGGCATAATTGGGGGGGGGGGGGGGAGGGGGCTGGCATTGAGAAGATATCCCGAATGATATGACTTAATTTGGAACAAAATATGTATATTTAGGGATTTCTGGTGGCCATTCATGAAGCTAGTCTAATGGCAATTACTGTTTAAACAGTGATCCCTTCAGCGTTTTTTTGTGCCCGTGATTATTTTACTCCGCGTTCTTTTGTACCCTTGATTATTTTACTCCGCAGACGAATCGTGCTGATGTAAATGGTGTACTGACTTTGTGCTAAATGACAACAGAAAATATTTCAGAACTTCAGTGCGTTAGTAAAGATTTACGCAGCTTTAAACCCCTCAGCAAGCCTGTTGTCTCGATAAATTATGTAAGTTTTATAATACCCTTAGTTGACTGATCACCGCGGCTTCCTAGCTTGTGCAGGTTTAGTGGCGAAAGATAACATGCTGGCGGTTAACATTTAATGTTGAGTGAGCTTTCATACCAGCATGAGAGCTTTCTGAACCTGACCAGCTGGGATCATTGAAAACAAAAGGATTCAAAGCACATCAAGTCAACTTTTATTCCACAATATAAACTGACACGTCCAACACAGAGGTGAATACTAGTACCTTGGAAGGCACACATGCAATCCGGCAGATAAAATGCTCCAAATATACACATGGGATCATTTCACCATACATATATGAAGTCTTCAGCAGTTTGCACCAGTGTAAAAAAATAGGGATCACATTTAAGGTTGAATTATTCTTCGCAGGCAATTTCGATTTTATTTTTTAGCGAGCTCTTTGCGCTCCAGTTTTGTTCTTCAAGTTAATAGGGCTCCTGCGGGAAGAATGCTGGCTCTGAGACTTTATATATCGTGCGTCAGTGATGGAGCTCATCATTACGGGTACGTTATTCGGGATGCATCGATGGCGACTGGCTCAGCAGTGTTCCGCGTACGTTTACACTGTGCGTAGATTATATCTCGCTGTCAAAACAAAATGTGAAATGTCCATATTTATTAAAAGGAGCCGTTTCGTATATGTTTCTTTCTTCGGCGGAAATTCTCGAGGAGATTTGCCTGACGGATTCCTAAGGCAAATAAGCAAATCGCTAAACTCTGAGGACCACTCTGCAGACCTTTATGCTAACCTTTTAAAACAGGTCATTACTGACCTCTCAACAATGTGTCACATTTCTGCTGTTCACTTGAAACATTCTAAATTCTGATCGTTCCGG
The DNA here is from genome assembly GCF_055883805.1 of Amblyomma maculatum. Lineage (NCBI taxonomy): Eukaryota > Metazoa > Arthropoda > Arachnida > Ixodida > Ixodidae > Amblyomma > Amblyomma maculatum. The sequence goes on from NC_139352.1 coordinate 103,001,435, forward strand.
ACTAAGGGCTCGCAAAGGGATTACTCTCTTTAAGCATCACTAACGAGCACACGGAGGTTCGCGTGGGATTTTTATTTTCATCTTATGCAGATGTTGAAACACCCATTTATTTTCTCATCCCTGTTTTTAAGCGTTTAGAACCATAGTTTATGTCCTTACAAAGACGGCCTCAAATTGGCGACGAGCGCTTGGTACGCAGGTTCCCAGCTATCGATTGATCTGCCATATTAATGCCTTGCTATAGGTCCTTTGTATGTTTTTGAGCAATCGCAAGTTCTGCTCCGCGCATGAAGACTCGTGTGCCACAGAGCGCTAAAACTGCTCTCATAGACCAAAGATGTACATTCATACTTTTTTTTCCCTGCTCACATTGTGGCACTGTCCCACTCTCTTTTGAAATCATACACTGTTAACTACATTTTTAACTAAAGCGGCCAAAGTGTTAGGTATTCAGGGTTGTATGTGTCACATTAGGGTAGGGCTTTTTCACACTATTGGGAGCGAAGCTGCAGAAAAAATTAGCTGCGGATTAGATTGTCGTTAAACCTGGAGTTACGCGAGAGCTATCTGTACGGCTACGCTTAATTTCGGCTTGAAAGTAAAGACATAACTTTTGTACATAGTAGTTTACTGTATTGTTTCAGCTTTACTGATGCCATAGGGGGTACCCTTCACCACTAAAGTACGACGAAGCGAAAGCCTCTATCGTGCGGTGGTTCGAAGCCCTCCACTGCGGCACCTCCCACCTTGACTCCAACCTTAACTCCCACCTTCGCGATGACGCGATAGCGTAAGCTACCAGCCAAAATATAAAGCCTTGCTTTAACCGAGCTGTATGAACATGCATGCGTGGCCTAGGGATAACATGATTGCAAGAGACTTGGCAGGCTGATTGTGATATCCCCCTCCCATGAAAGGAGATGCTCGAGTTGGCAGCTCCGGCCAAACGTATTTAAGGAAGCCCCACGTCAAGTTAGTGCTCGGCCATGTGAGCTGCCAGCTCGCCTCCCACGACTTCCTCTTCTTTCTTGGCTCTTCGGACACGCACGGACAGTCACGGACGGGTACGGAGAAATAGCCAAACCATGGCTAAAGTAGCTCTCGGTACAAAACTGTGGTATGACTCTGCGCACAACCAGTGGCTCTTGGTTTATTACTAAGTGACGTGATAATGACATGAATGAGCGATCATCTATTTTAAGGGAGGATTTCGAGGTAATTATCTGAATTCAACAAATATATCCTAAAATGTGACCTCGGAAAGTTGGTAGACATAGCTCAGTCATCACATTAATGAACATTTCTTGCGCAAGACATTGTAATGCAGAGACAGGGCATAAAAGTGTAGATGTGACCTAACAGAGACACCTAATCTTCGTGTTAATGTAAATGAGTGGTATACGGGAGACATTGCCGGGGTAGCTGTATTACGGCTCACTAAATATATTCAGTAAAGTTAAAGAAAACGGTTGATACTCGATTCAGACATAACGTAAGCCATGATTCAGTGTCTGCTCTTGTTTTCGAAACGTACTAACTGTAGCTACCGAAATTATTTAGGCCAGGGAAAATAAAGTGCTGATATAGACATACGGAATCAGGATCCATACTGTGCAAATTAAAATATTACGAAGCTTGATTTATTTCAAAGAAGCAAGCGTAACAGTAATGCACGCATTATAAATTCATCCGAATGTCGAGTGTTGCTCTGCGCTCGCACGCGCGCTTGTCTATGTGCGTGTTCAGTTAAGGTATTGTTAAGAGCTGCAGATCACGCGAAGTGGATATCCTATGCATGCCTACGGCACGTGGTACAGATAACCCTCCGTTCACATAATGGACAAATAAAGGGTGTATAGTGCAGAGTATTGCGTAGGTGACTAGATTTTGGGAAGGAAATTGTCGCCAGGTAAACACCGCTGCATTTGTGAGATATGTGTCCCGGGGACATCGATTACATTTCCGGCAGACGTGTAACACAAGTTTTTGATAGAAAACTATATTGAACTTACGTTGAGCACACGACGGGTTGTCCCATCGCTTAATTAGAAGTTCCAGTTTTATGAAGGCGCGGGATAGGCCCGCCTTGTGTGTGCACTCGGCAACAGCGTCCCCGACTAAGTGCAATGTTTCTTCAATTTCCGCCTCACGTCCGGGGAACACCCACATCGTTATGTCATCGGCGTATAACGTATGCGACAGATTGGGTATACGGTTGAGTTTGTCCGTAAGTTATAAGAGAGACATGTTAAAAATAAAGTGAGCAAGCACGGACGACTGTGGGGTGCCGCGGCTTCCAAGTGACAAGGTAAATTTTTGAGGGCTTCGAAATTTACTTTCGCCTGTCCGAAAATCTCTTTCGTAGTTAAGAGGCAAAATGCAGCAAAGTTAACAAAGGCCTTTTTATGTACTACCTTTGCGTTTTTGTGATCTCCTCACTTCGGCAGAAAAAATCAGAGGCAATTTTAAGATTTAGGTGGCATATACAAGCGATCATTAATTTTCTGCAAGTTGCTACATGGTTATGGTATCATGTACATAAAATTTATAAAGACCCTATGACTCTTTTTTGAAAGATATATTTTGCTTTAGAAATTTATTTCAGGAAGCCTAACCTTAAACCAATGAGTATACAGCGGGTTACTTGTTAAATGTAGCACCTACCAGAAGGATGCTCATAATTTTTCGGGGCACCGACGTTTCAAATTAGGAATGAAAATGTCCCCGTGTGTGTCACGTGACAAAGAGCACCCTCTGAAGGCATGCTCCTAACGTTTGAGGCTGTGAAGCTCCACATATTCGACGGCCCTTTGCCGCACTTTTTTTTTTCAGCATGAAAGTCCTAACGATCTTCATTAAAATCTTGACAGACACGTGCTGATTAATGGTATGGATATGATCGATAGTAGAGTACCGTTTCCGAAACCCTGCTTGATTCTTTGCTTGATTGCAGTCTAAGGTTGTTCTGATTCTATTAGCGATTATCTTAGTAAATACCTTATACGTAACAGAAAGTAAGCTGATTGGTCTGTAATTTTTAAGGTCCTTAGAGTCCCCTTTCTTGTCAATGAGGATAATGTTTGCATTCTTCCATGGTTCCGGTACCGTCGATGACACCAGTCACTGCGTATACAGGGTGGCCAGTTTTTCTAGCACGATATCCCCCCTGTCCTTCAGCAAATCTGTAGTTATCTGATCCTCTCCAGCTGATTTCTCCCTTTTCATAGTTTCTAGTGCTTTCTTGACCTCGTCCTTCGTCACTGGTGGAACGCCTGACTGTTTTTCCCTACCGCCAATCTCATTACGGTCCTGACTACTTTGGCTACTGTAGAGATCTGTATAGAACTCTTCGGCTACTTTGACTATCTTGTCCATATTAGTGATGACGTTGCCCGTCTTGTCCCTTATCGCATACATCTGGTTTTTGCCTATGCCCAATTTCTTCTTTACCACTTTAGGGCTTCCCCCGTTCTTTACAGCTTACCGACATTCTAGTGGAAATTAAGAAGAAATGGACATGGGCAGGACATGTAGTGCGAAGAGAGGATAACCGATGGTCGCTTAGGGTAACAAACTGGATTCCAAGGGAAGGAAAGTGTAGCAGGGGGCGGCAGAAAGTTAGGTGGGCGGATGAGATTAAGAAGTTCGCAGGGGTCAAGTGGATGCAGCTAGCACAGAACCGGGTTAAGTGGAGAAATATGGGAGAGGCCTTCGCCCTGCAGTGTGTATAATCAGGCTGCTGCTGCTGCTGCTGCTGCTGCTGCTGCTGCTGCTGCTGCTGCTGCTGCTGCTGCTGCTGCTGCTGCTGCTGCTGCTGCTGCTGATGATGATGATGATGATGATACACGTGCTCATCATTCTTTGAAGATGCGAGGCTTAAAACTGCTGACGTAAGTCAGACAATTTTCCCTGCAAGCGTATACTAACGCTCTCGAACTTAAAATGGCGAAATTGGCTCCTGGAAGCCATACGGCCTGCACAAGAGGACCTGATGGAGAAGTAGATTAATAGGTTTTTGAGCATTTCCGCATTCGGTGCGAAATGACTTGTTTACGAGCATCTACTTTATTCAATACACGCACGCCCTCAAAGCGTGCTTTGCCAGAGTGCTGTGTAGTTCACCGTCTTTACCATCCACCATCATAGTCTGCAAGTTGGCTGTGTCTCCATCGCTTGTCATTGTTCACTGCATTAGTTTTTCGCTTTGTTTGCTGTGGCACTGTGTACAAAATTAGCCCGTTACACTTCAAGAACACTTCTAGTTACGAAAATTGTGTCAGATAACAAAACGGTCCAACAGAGTATTACTTCCGCACATATTTGGGGGACTAAACATGCATGCATTCTAAGCCACAATTGAACAGCTCGTAAACGTTTTTCTTTTGGCGTCAGTGTGAATAGAGCAGGCGTCCTTCTCATTAAGGAATGTTAACGCCGAGTATGAGTTAATATTTAAACATCGCGTTCACCTGGTAGTCATACAAATGTAACAAAGTTATTATGACGCCTCATGAACTTGCTTATGTTGCGATAATATTGACAACGTTAACACAGCTTTTTTTCAAGAGAAAGAAGCGCCAGACATTGTTCAGGTCTGACTTAACGCACTAAAGGAACATCCAGATGCTTAACATATTGGAGAAAAGTGAAAACATGAGTAATGGAGGCCTAAAGTTAAAACGTCCTCTTAATTTTTCTTCATTATTCATTTGCTTCATTAAATTAATAATTATATTAACTATATAATTTGCGAAATTATATATTTTAAACAACTTTGTCATAACTGTATAAAACTTGTCTATCTCTCTCTTTCGCTCCTAATAATTGACAAAATGAGGAGGATGCATAGCTTCACTTTAGCAATAGACGCGATAGCACCTCCACCACACCAAACGGACGTCACATCCTCTCCTATCTGGAATTGCGGCCTATTGGCACTCCCTGGGAACGCATCTACAGTGTCCCCAAGACATTTACATTCTTAATCAGCTCATTGTTCACACTCTCCCAGAAAACATGCACCCAGTCCATCATCAAGCCCGGAGGAAGGCCAGGGCGTGAGCCCTTCGCAAGACATATGCGGGTGATTCAGACGTGGTTTATGTAGACGCCGCAGAGTATCCGTGCCTTCAGGCCTGTGCGCTCTCAGCTGCCTCCCATCGCCTCAAATTCACTACCTCCGGCTCCGTTAGAGCCCACACCTCCGTAGAAGAGGAAAAATTCGCCATAGCCCTAGTAATCACTTCCTCAACTGCGACACTCACCCTAAGTGATTCTAAAACCGCACTTCAAAATTTTGCCAGAGGTCAGCTACATGCGCCTTCTCCCCAAATCCTCGACTCTAAACCCCAGACAACCCTGCCCATTCATTAGTATTAGTACCTGGGAATTCGGGTAACCCCTGAAATGAGGAGGCCCACTCTGCTGCTCTAGCCCATGACGACCGAGCTGTAAGTATACCGTCGACCCAGACAGTGTCAGAGATCGACTATTCACGTACAACGACATAATAATCCACTACCGCGCGGAGACACTCTACCATTTACTAAGCCACACTAAACCACTTGAAGACAATTCCAAGCATGTATCTTTCGCACGGAAGAAATGATGGCTTTGTTCTCCCCGTACCAATACCAACCCCGAATGTACCCTCTCTGGGGCCCCGCGGGCTACCTTCGAGCACACCATCTTCATATATAAAGAATTTCAACCAGCAATCTGAATGGAGTCTCGCAGACCACGAGAGTTGGGAGATAACGCTGTCCAGCTCAGATCCGGCCTCACAAAGGAGGCTCGTCGAATAGGCAGGAGCGGTCAACGACCTGCCTTCCACCCGCCTAGATCTGGAGCTTGCCAAGCCGTCATGAAATCGTCTTGTCAACTCCTTACTAAATATTTTGACCACCACCGGTGGCGGTCGAAAAAAAAAACGATGTTTTCGGCAGCGGCAATTGCTGTCTAATATCAAGCACACGAGCGGCGGCCGATGGAAAAGAACGGGACCAGGAGAGGATAGCGAGAAGAAGTACCGAGGGGAGCAACATCAAGAATTCACAGAGGAACTCTGTATAGTATTTTCAAATAAAAAATGTAGACGAGATTGCGTCGCACGCATGCAAGTGTAAAAACACTTTAATAATAACAGTAATTAACTCACAGGAAAGAAAAGGCGGTGTATCTGTCATGCTTTATTCTGTGGAAACCTGAACTGCTCCGTAAGAGAAGGGAAGAAGGAGGAAGGTAAAGCGAAAAGAGAGAGATGCTGGTAGTTAAGGGCTTCGGAGTAATTTCGACCAGAGCTCTTTAATATAACCACTTGCAAAACTTCCCAGAGCACCCACATAAAAAAAAAAATGGCTGTTTTCAATGATCAAAGTTCGGCTGTATATGAATAGTGGCGGCGCCCGCGGCCAAACAAAGAAGTGTGTACGCGTCAAACTTTCAGATTCTTGATAAATGTACAATCACATCGTTAGTAAAATAAGCTGAAGAGTTTTCGTAGCGAAAATGCTTAGGCAAAACAGTTGCAGTGTTAGTCAAGGTGGAAATTAAGAAATAAAAAAGGGCAATGGCGGTAAGAGCAGTAAGCATCTACTGACCGCTTCTAGAATACTTGGAAACTCATAGGCATCAGAAAAATAGACATTAAAGCCAGTCATTTCTTAGAGGGGAGTTTTCCAACGAATAAGATCCAAAAGCTCTGATATCGCACAGCACACGGACACCTCTCCGTTTCGCTCCCATTAAAACGCAGCTGCCTGCGGTCGGGACCAAACCCGGGTACTTCTCATAGTAGTCGGGCATCTTAAACACTCCACCACCGCGGGGGTAGGGTGGCACTAACGATGCAAAATTGTACATATGTGGTCGGTTCGAAAATTCGCCCCCAACTTCACAGGCAGATTCACAGCATCGAAATGTGGGGTGAATTGTTATGACACCGCATTGAACCTGGTACAAAGAAGGAGGCTTACAGTTGTGATCTGCTATAGGAATACACGCTGGGTGGGCTGCTTGTGCACGGTTAAAAAAAAATGCGGTACGCAACACAGACATCACAAAGGAAAGAAAGACGAGACATGCGGCGTCTTGCCACTGTTTATACACTTAGGAAATGAGTGAATATATAGAAAAAGAGGCAAAGGCAAAGACAGGTATGATAGGAGGTCATGTGCATATTTGTATTCTTTTTTATGAATTGTGGATGCATCAACGGCTGTTCACTTGAACAAGCCTTATGCGACATAAAGAAAATTATTGTAACGTGATTACATTTAACGTAGACATCCTTTAAAGCGCCGCATTCTCCTGCCAACTGACGCTGCACCTCAAGCTTCTCCTTACAGTTCTCGATAAAAAGTTATCTAATATGCCACTCCCTTGGTTCCGGCTTTCATTTTACTGTGCGTCATCCAGCTCCTCTATGTCGTTACGCCATCATTACCTTCCGGCCGCACAAGCAAAAAAACAAAAACTTTTTGTTTCAGACAGCCTTGTGAGCATAGCTGGCAACCCCGTCATGTGACGACAGACATCTAAAGTGGAAGAACAACGCTTTTCGATACACTAGTTACGTGGACGTTCTACCTAGCAACGTTATCAGTTTAATCAAACCATCACTCCCCTTTCTCTTCCCCCCCCCCCCTAAAGTTTTGTTTCCTGCCCAGGACGGTTGTAAAGTAATATCGAACGTCCTTCTTATATGGCTTTGGATTTAAAATAAGGCAGTGCAGCAAAGCGCCAAGTTGTGGCACCGTCACACGCCAAGTCTGTCATGTTCAGTCACAGAAATCCAGCTATCCCATTTATCAGCGCTTTTCCCCAAAATAAGGGCATTCTCAAGCTGCCGTTGTGATATGGACTGCTGTAACGCCGTCTTCGCGTTCTCTGACACCCATTACATAATTGAGTTTGTTTTCTTGCACCGTTATTTTACAAGAACTTCTTCTTAACTTAACTAGCTTCTTAACTATTTCCGAGTTGCTTTATTTCGATCAGGTTGTTTATTTCGTATCAATTTGTGTTCATTACCACCCTCTCTTTTTTATGCTTCCTCAGACGCCAAAGTTTGGCGGTCGCCTCAATCTCTTTTTCAGTGACTGATAGATTATTCTGCATCAGTTTCTATTCTATACAATTTTCTCTTTTTTACACTTTTACAGAGGCTAAAGTTCTCCGGCCGCATCACTGCTATTCGCCAGGGGGATGGCTATTCCACACTCAACATGTTGCAGCATATTTGTCTGACCGTCGCAGTAGTAGTTGACACCACCTTCCATCGACTATATTAATGTAATTGGTTTAACGATGAGCAAAATGTGCGCGCATTCTTCCTTCGCACCTGGAGTGCCGCGGCCTTTGGTATCGTACGATGAACAGCGGTGAACGAGGGTACGGGCCTAGTCATGCCTTCGCTTAGCTTTTTTCCCGCGCCCTAGCACCCACAAGCTGTTGAATAAACATTGCATTTTCGCCCAAAAAATCTTGTGTGGGCGAGATCTGCACGGAAGATGTGTCCTCAAGATTCCTTTGGATACCGCAGGGTTCTGTCTAATCTCTGAGGAAAAAATAATCCTCCGCAGGGAATGGAACGCCTACCCCCGATCACCAGTGTGTGTGTGTGTGTGAAAAACTTTATTAAGCATTGAAGGAGGGTTGAAATCTGGGTCAGTTGGTACATAGTCAGAGAATAAAAACCAGCCAAGGGACGAGGACGAAGAAAGACGATGTACACACGGAAGCTTCCGTGTGTACATCGTCTTTCTTCGTCCTCGTCCCTTGGCTGGTTTTTATTCTCTGTTTATTAAGCATATTCCTAATATTTATAACATGTAATGTTTACCAGACTTTGCGATAAGCAAGCGAAGTATTTTGCAAGACAACCGCTTTGTGACATCATTTCCCTCGTCTGGGTGAGGTAGCAATATTATTTCCCTATAAAAGATACCAGCCTGACTTTGTTTATTTGCTAATTATGTTAGCGTAGGCATGTGCCGCAATTGTACACAATGCATGTAGTGTGAATGGACTCGAGGTTGTGAAAATATTTTTGAACATCTAGCTGCAGGCGCTGTATAAGCTGGGTGATCTGCTTCTTACAGAAACGTTCTAGCGCATATGAACAAGGACGAGATAGATGTAGACAGAAAGCAGTTTTCTGCGGTGGGTTTCAATGGGCTGAGTAGTTCTGTATTTACCACTTCTATATAGCTTAATAGGCAAGGTTGGAAGACGTTTTGGCCCTTCAATAAAAAATTGATTTTGCTATGTAATAGAACAGCCATTCCTTCGTCTAAGCAGAAGGTTGCCTAAATTTGGTCTGAATGCCTATCTCTCAAATTAGGTAAAAAGCATAATATTCAGTTAGACCTTCGCGGTTAATCGACACGTCAAAGAAACAAGCGCCTTTTTCAGAAGCAAAAGTCGAAAAATGCTCTGAGACTTCTTTTCACACAGTTCACATCCTTTCCGCAAAAATGACTAAACGTGGGAGGGCAGCAACGATTATGCTACGCATCGAGGTTCGATCAAGCTTTTATCTGCGGTGTACTTCGTGTTTCACGTGAAGCATGTAACATATTTGAAGCAGGTTTTGCTCCTGTTTTGTGCAACCAAAACATATTAAGAGTTGGCAGAATACAGAAGAGAAACCGCATTTTACCCTGCTGCTTTTTTTGTTCGTTTAAAAGCTGCTTTAGAAAAGTCTGAGTCAGAAAAGCAACGTCAGGCAAGCTGTCTCATAACAAAAACAGGCTGCTTTCAATCTTTGTTCTGATGCGCCGTTTCAGCACCTTAAATTGGTGAAGCATTTAAGCCTTCCAATTGCCGCCTCAAGGTTTGTTGCTCAAGCAGCGGATAAACATCAACGGCGAAAAATGAGACGATGCCCTAGGCTCTTCCAAAGAGGCGTCTTAGGAAAGAGGGAGACAAAGACACGGGGATCAAGAAAACGCGGATTGAATACGCGCAGCGCATGGTGCGAAACAGCAGTTTGATCGCTGTAAGTCATGCTTCATTTTTCTTTTGCTTTATTTACTTGGATAGGCTTTGCCGTTAAGAAAAGGAACGCGCTATTTGAAAGGATAATGCAGGCGTCCTGCCTATGCTTAAAGGCGCTGAGAACGCAGCAGATTACAAAGCCTTTGCTGTCAAGGGAAGATTGATGTCACCCATCACGTTATCGCAACGTTCAGACACTCTGCTAAGTAAACATTTAGACGTCACTGTGAACTTTGAAACTGTCGCTTTTTTGCTCTCCTGTCCGAGAGTGTAGCGCTTGTTGCTTCCCTAATTGAATGAATTTTGCTCCTGCGGAAAGTTCCCGAAAGTGAACTTTTCGCGGACGTGAGAGCGGTTGCAGTCAGCTTTCTTTTTATTGACGATATATATATATTTATTTTGTAGGCAAAAGTGGGATATTGATATTCTGCTTGTTGCAAGGCTAAGCGCGACCATTTGAATGTTTTGTTTTTGTATTTGAACCTTGCTGAAATTTGGTGCACTGAGAGCATACGAACGGCTATTTTTATCGCCAAATTTTATTGTAGGCATGTCTCATTCCATTGTCATTAATTATAAACAGGCATTCAATGTAGAATAACCAACTCGAAACAAGTCACGCATGCATTGCTGATAGTTGTGGTGCCGCCTGGTAGAATTCCGTGTAACATATTATTCACATCATTATGATATTAATATCCCCATGTTTTCCGGCCTTTCTCGCCCGGCCCAAGGTCACGTTCACAAGGTGCGAACCGGTGCAGTGTACACACCGGGCATACTGATTTAATGGCGCCAAACCCGGATCGGCTGCAATGTATAATTTTCTTGCTGACTCCGTATATTTGCAACATTTTTTTGCGCGTTTGTCCTGACCCGAAGAGTCTCTGTACCCATTACACCTGTGCTCATCATATCCAGAAATATCAAAACTGGATGGCCCCCAGTACCGATGCCAGGCGCAAGCTTAGAGACCTGTCAGACTTCATTATGCAGTCCGACGCCCTCACCTTTCCCTAAGTTAACCCCCCCCCCCTTTCCCCTCAGGCCTGATATCATCCTTGATAATGTAGGTTGATGATTGACTACTGATTGCCAGGGGTGACACGAAAGAAAAGCTCAAGACAACATGGAATGCGGCAAAGCTAAGCACAAGAAACAGCGCAATGACAAAACAGCACAGGGAAAGAGCAGCACGGTGACAAAAAGTACACACAAAAAAACGCTAGAAAACAGCACAGCAACAAAACAGCTCAGCAAGACCACAAAACTGCACTGCGGAAGTTTTGAATTATCGAAGTAATAACCACGAAGGCCGAAAGAAGGCCAACCCACATGGCAGCGGAATTTGGAGTAACACGTTGCTGTTTTCGTTGAGTAATTAAAGAAAAATGTTTATGATCTAACACTTCAACAAAATGGAAAGATTGGCGAGTTGGAGGCCGCTAGGCAAACTTTGCTCTTTTCGCCGCTTAATTATAGGAACAGGATAATGATATAATGTTTGAATAACAGGATAGAATGCTGGCCGAGTCGGAGGCTGCTAGTTGTGCGGTGATGTATGAGTGGTGTAATTCAGTGTCCAGCTAAGCTGACTTATTCGCCTCAGCCTGGGTTAGAATCCACTCATGCCCATTTTCTTTATTTCATTTAAGGACAGAAATCGGTTTGCCGCACAAACTGACTGACTGCGGCCAACTATAAGTATTACAGTGTGAACTATTTAGGAGAAATGACTGAGAATAATTGTTTTTGTGAGAGTTCATGAAGCATACATACTTATTATTTTTTGAAGTTTTCACTTGTGTTAACCACTCAGTTACCTCGAATATGTCTTCTTTAAAACGTTAATGACAGTAGAAACCTGAGAAACCGCCTTGGGAGTCAGCTGTATGTCTAGAGCAATTGCAGTATCATGTGCATATTGGATGTTTACTGATGCTGGTTTCATTTATCCCAAATCGGACTCAAGTACTGAATATCAATGGTATCAATGTAATTTCTTGCGGAACCCCGGATTCGCAAAGTTCAAGTTCGTTTTGCTTATTCTCATCCCTAAAAAGTTGCTGCCTTTCCGTAAAATGCTACTGAAAACACCAAATGGAGCTGTGCTTTAAAACCTCAATATTTCTACGTTTCCAAATTTTCAAACTCAGCTCATAGTCATTACTATCAAAGGCTTTTGTTGCGTCTAAACATGGTGCCAGTATGTACCGGCGTTTATTTGTAATTGCAGAGTTGACGGGATCTGCTAACTATAAAATCAAAGTTGTGTTTCCTTTCCTAATGTAGCCGTAATGTGTAGTTGGTTGGTTGGTTGGTTTGTGGGGTTTAACGTCCCAAAGCAACTCAGGCTATGAGTGACGCCGTAGTGGAGGACTCCGGAAATTTCGACCACCTGGGGTTCTTTAACGTGTACTGACATCGCACAGCACACGGACGCCTTGCTTTTCGCCTCCACCGAAAAGCTGCCGCCGAGGCCGGGATTCGATGTTATTTAGGAAATATTTTTGCAAGATGATTGATAGACAGCTGCACGTGTTTTCTCAGAACGTACGCATGTGCAGATGTGATAGCTGTCTGCAGCTTGCGGAATCAATTTGTTCTCTGTTTTATATAGAGTATTTTTCTATTCTTTCGGCATTGTTTTAATATCTAACATCCCACTTGGTATGTTAGGAACTACACCATTTATCATTTCGAAGTATTGGATGCCATTCACAAACTGATGGCTCGAATCTTTTCATTCTTATAATGTCGACTTCTTCCATGGCTCTGCGTCTTACACTTGACGGTTGGCAATAGCGAACTGCTTTACTTCGTGGTGGCGTCCACGCCAAAAGGGTATTTAGTTGCATTCGGAGAATCGCGCTGTGGGAAAAAGCGGATCCGATGTTTGCCAACGGCAAATTATTCAGCTCGTAAAGAAATGTTTCTGTAATCTATCAAAGACATGCGGCCGGTGTCTTTCATGCCATCTCCGCAGCCCCAAAGATGACCAACGCGCTGACTGTGGAGAGCGCAGTATTCGGAGGGTGCTAGAAGCGCCCCAATTCTGTATTGCTGACGCGATGGAATATCTGCCTTTGTCGGCACCATCGCCGGAAGCGCGCACCCCGACGGTGTCTCCTGAGTCTTCTCTTGTTTGAGTCAATCAGCGTATGGATTGCGAAGCAAAAGAACAGTCATGCCAGTTGAGCATCGCGGATAGCGTAACCACGGTGGAAACGCCTCGTTATGCCAAGGAGCTCAAAACGCATGAAGGAATTGCTATGAAAAGTTGCCGAACGTATTTATACCTGAAGAAGCATTTTAAACATGTGGCCCACATCAAATAATGCAAGCTCTGCAGTACTGAATTGCGCGAATGAAACAAGGATCTTCAGGAAGAGGGAATGACAAATACAATTTCATCTGGCACATGAGAAAAAATATATATTCTTTGTACCTTTTATTAGATGCTCTTTAGAATTGCTTGTACCGTTTTCTTGCGGTGGCGATGTCTCTATACTAACAACCAGTTGTTTCGCTGTCATCGGAATTGTAAACTGATTTTGCTACAGTGAAGACTTTCCATCGACATACACTTCAAGTCAGTTTGTACCTAGGCCAGCCTTTCCCGGAGGCATTCCAGAAGGAAAAAGAAGGCATTTAACGTTTCTATTACATAACACTAAATGGTAAGAATTTGGGAAAAGAATAGTAGATCTACTAGCCGCTGACTGTATACCACTCAGCGTTGTCGAAGTCGTCACTTTTAGGAGCTGTATTGAAAACCAAATACCGCTTTCCCTCGGGATTTGTACGAAACAAGGCAGTCTTGAAACCCAGTTAGCTATTCCCATGCACCGTTACAGAGACGCTACCCTGCTTTGACACCCTGCTTTTTCAATACAGCTTTGTACCTCACCCATTGAGACGCCCCTTCAATTCTCCTTTCCCCTCCACGATGTGACGACCCTATTGCAACGCCACAAAGAAAAGAAGAAAGGGGGGAGGATGGAAGCGAGGACGGCGTGCTTAAGACGTCTTTTAGGGCTTGTTCGTTTGTTTTTGACTAATCTTGAGCGCACTTGTATAGTGCAAAAAGGAAGGCGCGGAAGATGAAAGAAATAGGATCACAGCCGTATCTCCATCCGCTTTTTTCTCTGGATGTTGATGTTGAGGGCTTGGTATCACAATGAAGATATTAAATTAAACTGTATACTTATGCTTGAGAGAGGGTTCAAGGAAGCCACGGCGGCTCTGCGCGAATGTCAGAAAGCACTTTATTCCAATGTCCCAAGTATGAGAATCATCAGTGATGCAATTTGTATGCAGTTTTGCTCACTTGCTATCACCATTTTTAACGCGATAGCATTGAATGTCCGTTACACATAAAATGCAGCGTCTGCGTGGGCGTCGACAATCACGGCCCTAGCGCTGGCAGGTGGTAGGTGGCATTGCCGCATACTTATTCTTCGAATATTTGTGCTACTTAACGAGACCATATTGAGCTCCTTAATAAGACTATGGCCGACACGATATCTATGTATGTGGACGTAGAGCACCGTACATGGGACGACATTCTTCCCTACGTAACTTTCGCTTATAACACCGCAACTCAGGAAACAACCGGGTTTTCACCGTTCCGCCTAGTGCATGGCCGAGAGGTTATTACCATGCTTGACGCCATGCTTCCCCATGAGCCGGTGGCCTACTCTTACGACGATGTCCAACTGGTAACCCAACACGCGGAAGAAGCCCGACAGTTGGAACGACTACGCATCCAAGACCACCAGCGCGTCGATGCACGCAGGTACAACCTCCGGCATTGTGAAGTTCATTTTTCATCTGGTGATAAAGAGTGGGTGTTGACTCTCGTTCGCCGTCGCGGTCTCAGCGAGAAGCTCCTAAAACGTTACTTTGGACCATACGAGGTCGTTCGCCGTATAAGCGACGTGAATTACGAGGTGATTCCGATTGTTCCGGGCACATCTCGTCGGCCCCTTCATTCTAAAGTGATGCATGTGGTTCGCCTCAAAACTTACTGTGAACGCTAGAACTACGTATTCTGACTGAGCTGTGCTCGATGTAACATTTCAGTTACGCTGGAGCGCGCATCGCGATGATGCGCCTTTCAGGGGGAGGAGTAGTGTAACCACCCGCGCTAACCGTGTCAGTTTGGAGGGGGAAGAAGACGAAGCTCGTGCGGAGTGCGCGTGGTTCTGGGCTGCCGCTGCTTTTGCCTGGTCAAGCGCCTGCTCTCTGCCTCCTGTGCCTTAACCCCGTCCTTTGACCCTGTCCTTCTGGACTGCCGTCCGGGTAGCGATAGAACCCGTGAGAATATGATATGACACAATTGGAAGGAGTCGCCAACTAGAATTGCCCATTTGAGGTGGGAAGGTGAATATAAGTCAACCTCCTCAGTGCTCTTGGATGCGGAGTCAGACAAGTTACCCCTAGGCCACGCAGTCACGTTCATACGGCTTGGCTAAAGCTTGGCTCTGTATGTCGGGTGGTAGCCTATGCTATCGAGTCGCACCTTTAACTGCGGAGCGTAAGTGTCCCCTCTTGTGGGACAATTCTAAACTGTCGTTCATTTTCGCATAGTACTCGTCAAAAGTGGCAACCCAATCTGAATATTATACTTATGCCCATTTCTAGCTCAGGATCTGCGGCAAATTTCATTTCATGTTCTTTACACATTTGCGCAACTGAAACCTAAAACAAAAACAGCAATGATCGGCGATTCTACACTTTGATCTTAGCCAAAAGGAGGTGGTCGAAATTACTCCGTAGCCCTCCACTACGGCTCCTCTTTCTCTCTTTACACTTTCATTCCCACCCTCCTCCCTTCCCCTACGGCGCGGTTCGGGTGTCCACAGAGCAAGTGTGACAGTTACTGCGCCTTTCCCTTCCTGTGAACCAATTTAACTTTTAATGATCGGCGTCCCAGCTTGCAGGTACTGATAAGCGGGCGTTTATGGATTCGAACAGCAAAGGCCTCAAGGAGCCCCTAACCCCCTTTTAACGCTTCTATGCCAACGTACGAAGGAAGAATAGGAAAGAAAGGCCATTTTACCCAATTTGGTTTTACCCAAGCTGACTCAGTTCAGCACCTCATAAAGCCCTTAATGATCTCGCCCGCAAGCGGCATCCACCTGCAGTAGCAAAAAAATGAAAGGCACAAGCAGTCAGGCAAACGAACTGGCTAACAGCTGTTTATGTGGAAGGGAGGGTCCTGACCCTTGCTATCTCGTCCTTGGAATTGTTGCTGCCTTGAAGAGCTTGGGGTGAGAAAGGATGATGGGCTGGGGAGGTTATGCAGGCGGAATTTCGATATTGACTTTGAATTCACGGGATTACGGTACTCCTTGAAAGATGGAACATGGCTTCTGACAAGCGGAAACCGCCAGCATGGCAAGCGCGCTACGCAATAAGGTGCCGCTGTGTTTGACAGGAACTGACGCGTTACACTCAAACCTGACGCTATTCGACTGATTTGAACGGATCCTAGTGCCTGCTGCCGCCGCGGTAACGAAGGGAATTATCACACCGTAAAATAGCCTATCGCATATGAGGATCACGTTGCACAAGGGCATTTCCACTTCTACGGCAGCGCGAATAAAACGCAAGATTCGTTACAGGGTTTAGCCCATGATTGGAAATTAACTATTGCGTTGTTAGTCAGTACATATTCTATAAAAACTATAATATATATTTTATTAATTGTACAGTTTTGTTAAGTGGCACTGCTCCTTTCCCTCCAAAACAAACCAAGTATTACTGAACTCTTTTTTGATTTCACAAGCAAGGTACGAAACTAATTTTCTATAAACATTTGCGTAATTTCTAACGAATTCTTTCAATTCATGAAAACAATAACGTTCAAAAGCCATGTTGTGTTTACTAAACACTCGTTTGATTGTAGTATCCTTTTATGCTCCAAACATGCACATTACACATAATTCACAGAAAATATTATGCCGTTGCAATTGGTAAAACAATTAAAAGCGGCTTAGCTCAGCTATGACAGGATGTACGTAGCGAGAGGTACGTTTCCCTGGCTGAGCGTGTTGTGATCATGCACGTGTAGCAGTGCGAGACATTGGGTATACACATCTCTTAATCATTTTACTTGACAGGGACGAACACTGCCCCATGATCTGTGAAGTAGCATGCAGCGGTCTCAATTTTGTCTATACAGTATTACGATTTGGCGGAGTCACCAAACGCAGTCTCATACATTAGATTACTCGCCAAGTCTATTTCATGCCACAGCCTAGACGGATTGCTCGCAAAGTCTGCTTCAAATGTCTGGGTAGGAGACGCACTTTCAGCAGCTCGAAAGGAGTGATCGGTCACATGGTGTGCCTTCAGATGCTCTTTTGTTGCCCATTGACTGGACTATTCTATAGTATCCATCTCAGCAGTTTTGCTCCGTCTATTACGCTCGGCAGTCTGGTACCACGATTCGGCAGCCGTTCCTCTCTCTTTTCGGGCGTCTCCGCTGCTCTATTCGCCTTCTAACGCTCCTGCTATGCGCCGTGTTTTGCTCTCTACCGGCGGCTGCGTTCCGATGGAGGCGAAATCCAGAGACGTCCGTGTGCTGTGCGATATCAGTGCACTTTAGAGATCCTCAGGTGGTCGAAATTTATCTGTAGCCCTCCACTACGGCTCCTCTTTTTCTCTTTCCACTTTCTGTCCCACCTTGCTCCCTTCTATTACAGCTCTCGCGGGGTTGTTGTTCGTGCCCTAGGGGGCTGGGACTGGTAGGTCAACACCGCTTGCAGTGGAGGCTAGCCTGCCCCCGAATTTTTATGTGTTGTAGGCCGTCATTGTACCCTCCACCGCTTCGGTGGTAGACGATGGCTGTTTCGACACGTCTTTCTCTCCCTCTTCTTTTTCTTTCTTCTCTATTTTCTCTTCTATCCGCACGAGGTATGGAGGTTGTTGTTGTTGAGGCTGTAGGGAGAAAGAGAAAATGCACGGGCCTGCTGCTGGCTCTGTAGCTGAGCCACCTCCGCTGCCTCGTGTTGTGAGAAGAGAGAAAGCAGAGAAGAAAGAAAAATTACAAGGGTTCAACGCTGCTGAAAAACTATTAAACAAAAGCATTAGCTGCGGGTGACCGAGTGTTCTTTTTTTTTCTTCTTCCTCAGCCCACATATAAAGCCCCGCTTTAACTAAGCCTTATGAACGTCTCTTAGTAGCCTATAGGGGTAACGTGAATGCCAGGGTCCTAGCAGGCTGATTCTGATATAACCGTCCCATGGGAAACGAGAGACCCAAGTTGGGAGCTCCTGCCCATGCCCATTTTTTCTTCTTAATTTCCAGTAGAATGTCAGTAACTTGAGTTATTTTTTCTGACCCACTCTGCACGCTCCCTATCTCCATGTTACCCCTACCATTTTTCGTTCCATAGCTTTCTGAGTTGTCCTCAACTTAAGAGAACCCTCTAGGTTAGCCTCCACGTTTCAGCCCCATAGGTGAGTACAGGTAAGATGCAAGTGTTGTATACTTTCCTCTTGAGCGATACCGGTAAGCTGCTAGTCATAATCTATGGGTGCTTGCCAAATGCGCTCCATCCCAATCTTATTCTTCTGTTTATTTCATTTTCATGAATTATGGATCTGCAGTTATTACCTGTCCTAAGTAGACATATTCGGCTACTACTTCCAGTGCTTCGCTACCTAACATAAACTGCTGTTCCTTCTCGAGGCTGTTGAACATTACCTTAGTCTTTTGCATATTGAGTTTTAAGCCTACCTTTCTACTTTTCCTGTCTAGGTCATCGATCATTATTTGTAGTTCATCCCCCGAGTTATTCAGCAAGGCAATGTCATCAGCAAATCGCAGATTACTCCATCTACCCTTATCCCTAACTGCTCCCATTCCAAGCCAATGAATACTTCCTCTAACCAAGCTGTGAATAGTGCTAGGGAGATTGTGTCTCCTTGCCTAACGCCTTTCTTTATGGGAATTTTGTTACTTTCTTTATGCAGAACTATGGTTGCTGTGCAGCCACTATACATATAGCACTTTCACGTACGGCTCGTCTATCCCCTGATTTCGCAATGCCTGCATCACCGCCGAGGTTTCTACTGAGTCAAATGCTTTTTCGTAATCAATGAATGCTATGTATAAGGGCTGGTTATATTCCGAGCATTTTTCTATCACCTGATTGATGGTATGAATATGATCGATAGTAGAGTACCGTTTCCGAAATCCTGCTTGATCCTTCTCTTGATTGCAGTCTAAAGTTGTCCTGGTTCTATTAGCGATTACCTTAGTAAATACCTTATACATAACTGACAGTAAGCTAATTGGTCTGTAATTTTTAAGGTCCTTAGAGTCCTTTTTCTTATGAATAAGGATAATGTTCGCGTTTTTTCATGGTTCCGGTACCATCGATGGCACCAGGCACTGCGTATACAGGATGGCCAGCTTTTCTAGCACAATATCCACCCCGCCCTTTAACAAATCTGTAGGTATCTGATCCTCTCCCGCTGATTTTCCCCTTTTCATAGTTTCTAGTGCTTTCTCGACCTCGTCCTTCGTCACTGGTGGAACGTCCGACTGTTTCTTCCTGCCGTCAATATAATTACGGTGTCCCAACTACTTTTCTTGGAACCATATCTAATATTTCATTGCTTGGAATCATATTTAAGGCTAGCCAAAGCTTGAAAGAATAAATTGAAATCCTAACCAGGAAGGTGTCAAAACAGCCAATAAGGCACTAAGCAGTTAGTAAACGACGATACAGGACCTGCGATGTAAACATTGTAACGAAATTGCAGACATGATACACATGGTGTGGACACGCCCTCGCTACAACGAACCCAATAGGAATGGGGAGTCCTAACGCCCTCGCTACAACGAACCCAATAGGAATGGGGAGTCCTGAGGGACTTTAATTATCAGAAGTCTAAAAGAAAGTAATTCATCCAGCAGTGAACACCGCTGAATCCTAAATGATTCCAGCTTGCTCAAAAAGGTAGGAATATGACTGTGGTCTTCATCGCCCTCTGATCCCTTGATGGATCCAAATAAAGTGCATACATCTATGGCAAGTTATTTCCCCACAGACCTATCAATTGTTCGGTACATAACGTGTTCGAGGAAGTAGTGTCCTGATTTAACGTCACTCTACTATAGGCGAAATCTGGTAACCAGTGCACATTTCTTCAGAATTCACGGAATGTTTCTTACTATCTACTGTACTCTTCCTGCAGCACTGGCGGCCGTGGAATATATATATATATATATATATATATATATATATATATATATATATATATATATATATATATATATATATATATATACATATATATATATATATATATATATATATATATTGTGGAAGAAGGCCAGGTCGAGACGGCAAGGTCGAGACGGCAAAGCAAGGGATGCCGTGTCTGGCGTTTTACTCCGATGACAAAGCCCAGGCGCGCGCCTGAGCCGGCGCCGCGGGACGATGATGATGGTATGTACAAATGAAAGAGGAAGATCATGGAATGAATAAATTAAAGAACATCCACGGAAGGCTCACACAATCTGCCCGGGGGGTCGGAAGCGGCCAGCCTGGCCGCTCCTAACTAAGCGATGCATCGCGGCGCACAAACGGTTTCAAGCGAGACACGTGAACAATTTCAGTTCCACGGTGGCGTCGATCAGCTGGGGTATCAACAGGCGTCACTTTGTAATTCACTGGGGAAGTTTGGTTTATGACCTCATAGGGACCTATGTAGCGGTGGTGGAATTTGTCACTAAGGCCAGGGGTGCGCAACGGTGTATAAAGCAGCACTTCGTCGCCAGGACGGAAAGAGACCACTCGATGTGTAGAATCATAGCGAGTCTTGCGGTCTTCCTGGCACGCTGCCGTGTTGAGGCGGGCAAGATGACGGCATCTGGCCACACGAGATAAAAAATGGGTAGGTACTGATGTGGAGTAGTCGGGCGGAGAGAAAAAGGAAGCGTCGAGAATTGTAGTGGGAGGACGGCCATAAACGAGGAAAAACGGAGAATAACCGGTAGTCCGCTGTACTGCTGTGTTATAGGCGAAAGTGACGAATGGTAGAATAATGTCCCAATTTCGATGATCCGGTGAGATGTACATGGAGATCATATCCGATAAGGTGCGGTGAAATCGCTCAGTCAGCCCGTTAGTCTGGGGATGGTAGCTCGAGGTTGTCTTATGAAGGGTGGATGACGCTTGAAGAACTTCGGCAACGACTTTCGATAAGAAGGCTGTACCGCGGTCACTTAGGAGCACCCGAGGAGCGCCAAGGTGCGTAATAGGGTGGCGTAGGCTGAGCCGTCGTCACGGCGTTGATGTGGTTGTAGGGCGGTGCCAGTTGTGGCGGCGGAACAAAAGGAGGGGGTGATGCTGCGACGTTTGCGTAAGTCGATGCTGGGCGGGTTACAGGAGGGTCGGACACCATAGGCCGAGTGATTGTTGCCAGCTCATCTTTAATGATGTTGCGGAGACCGGCGTCATTAGAAGGTACCGAAGAATGATCGCACCCGTGTTGACAGACAGGCTTGAGGGCTTGGAGCTCCTCCGGATGATGGCTCGAATCAGTGCCCGCAGATCCATGTCAGCAGAGGTCGGGCCAGTAGCAATGCCGGGCTGCAATCGGGAGGACTGCAGCTGGTCGATACGTTGGCAGGTCGCAATAATGGCGTCAACGGTAGAAGGATTCTGGGCAATCAGGGTGTTATATGCCACTGAATTAATTCCTTTCAAGATATGGTGTACGCGTTCAGGTTCCGGCATGGTGGGACTAATACGCCGGCAAAGTGCAAGTATGGCCTCTATGTAAGACGCGTACGACGCATCGGGACCTTGGAGGCGAGAGGCGAGCTTATTCTTCGCGACCTCTGTCCGAACTGCTGGGTCCGCAAAATATTGGCGGAACTGCTGCTTGAACGTGTTCCAGTTAGTGGTGGGGGGTTCGCGGTTAATAAACCAGGTTCTGGCGACCTCAATGAGGTAAAAAGAAACATTCAGAAATTTTAGAGCATCGTCCCACCGGTTGTAGTTACTGCAGCGTTCATAGGTGTCCAGCCAGTCATCGACGTCTTCATCGCGACGACCAGCGAACAGCGGCGGGTCGCGTTGTCGTGTGGGCGCAGTCAGAGGGGGTGGTGCAGCCGAGGTAGAGGGTGCTGCGGATTCGTGGGTACTCTCGGTGGTCATAACGATGGTGGCAGGCGGTAAACAGCGACCGGAACGTAGCTCCAGCGAGAGGCAGGGCACAAAACAGCAAGGAGATCAAGTCCTACCTCCACCACTTGTGGAAGAAGGCCAGGTCGAGACGGCAAGGTCGAGACGGCAAAGCAAGGGATGCCGTGTCTGGCGTTTTACTCCGATGACAAAGCCCAGGCGCGTGCCGGAGCCGGCGCCGCGGGACGATGATGATGGTATGTACAAATGAAAGAGGAAGATCATGGAATGAATAAATTAAAGAACTTCCACGCAAGGCTCACAATATATATATATATATATATATATATATATATATATATATATATATATATATATATATATAAGCAGATAAATGAAGGGCATATGAGGGTACTCGATATAATACATGACGGAAAGAAGCCAACAGTCGGCGAGGCCAAGGAAAGCACTGGGGATTGTATTTTTTTTTTATTTAATCCCCAATGCTTTCCTCGGCCTCGCCGACTGCTGGCTTCTTTTCGTCATATATATATAAGCTTTAAAACCAAATATGCGCATGGCGACGCATTCCGTCCAGTTGGTGTAGACACAATTATTGCGCGTTCTTAAATTCCTGCGCTACGTTTAAAGTAAGCGGGATAATATTGCATGCAGCGAACAAAGCTAGCAAACCTGCAGGGTAATGTCTGAGTCCGGACGTTATTAGTGGTCACAATTATTGAACCTTTGTGTATGCACCTCGTGAAGAGAAACCTGCCCCTTGGCTCCTCAGAGAACCTCACAGGTTGAAATAAAACGGCGGTTCCTTAATGGTAGGTCCCCATTTCATCCATTGCGAGTTCACTTTTACATTCTTGCACCTCCAGCAGAAAACGAAATCAGGTGCTAATGGGCCTTGGGGTATAAAAGGTTCCCTAGTCCAGAATGCGGAAGCGTCCGCCGTTTTGCACCGAAATGTGCTAAAGAAAGCGATCTTGAGGAAGAGCCTTGTATAGTATGACGTTCACTAAAGCGTTACCGCGTGTCAAGTCTCATGAAACACGCTTGCTTCAGACGGCACAGCCACGCCTAGTTAGGGACACCAGTATCATTAGCATCTAATTGAAAGAAACGGCCGCTCTTTGCAATGAATACTTTACAAGTGGGCCAGATGTTCGGTAAGGCGTGCTCCAATTAAAAGCGCATGCTTGCTGTTGCTCCAACTCATTGTTTATGGTTTGTTCAAATGCAATCTGTTTTCTTGTTTCTAATTTTCACCGCCAAAGAAGCCTGAACGGTGCTCTATAATGTTAGTTAGCTGGAAAAGGAAGGCCCAGTGCCTTTCACACTTTGGCGCGTCACCTACACTTATTTGGGTGTGCGATATTTTAGTATGTGAAAATATTGACCGACCCGCAACGTCTGCCGTGCGGTTAGATTCGACTTGGCGTCTTTGGTTCACAGCCCAACGACGGGCAGCCGGTTCATTCAAAGCTTTGCAGAACATCATATTTTGCTGCGACTGTGGGGTGAAGGAGGAAAGGAAAATGCATGGACCTGCCAATTAGCTTGAGCTAAGTCACCATCGCTGCCTTGTGCGGACGGAGGAGAATCGAGGCCCCGATGAGGTGGTGAGTGCAATGACGCATGCAAAGCAGATACAGATACACCAGTGGCAACAAGCCTCCACCAAAAAGGACGAAAGCGCCTAAGTTCGGAGCCCCGGAGAGCCGGAAATAACCACGTCTCTTACGCGGGGAAGGGCTAGTCAATAGTAAGGTGCAACCACGATGCGAATGAAGCGCGCGGTGGCGAGCCAGGAGCGAGTCACGTGGTTAGGAGCACCTGCCGAGTGAGCGAGTGACACTGTTAGGCGAATACTTTCAAAGTCACTGATATCGAATGAGAGACTCTGTGCTTGGCATGCTTTGGGGTTACATTTTGAAGTGGATGTTTCGTTCCAAACAATTTTCCCGAGGAACGAAATTCCTTCAAAGCCCAATGCTCGACTTAGCGAAGCCGCATATTATCTTCACTGCTTTTAGAATAAAGGCGGGTCATTGATTATTTTGTTTCTCGATACCAAATTAAAGGGCGTGTCTTGAACTAGTAGCTGTACCAGCAATCGGTTATTCGCTGTTTTAATCAACAAAATAAGATCTTTCACGCCAAACATAGGCTATCAGAAACGTGCTGAAATGACCCAGGACGCAAAATAGCTGCGCAGCGATGCTTTGAAAAACATTATTCCTCTTTAGGCGAACAACATTTCACAACATTTGATAATTGATATAACCCCGTTTGCGATTCCTAGCACCTGGAATCTTGACAGCACGAGCACGCTGATAGCAGCCCTTTTCATGGCGAGCGGAAATCAGATATTTTGTGTGATTGAATAAATCATCCGAGCTCAGGCAGGTGGCTTGAGCGCTGAACATTGATAACAGATATATTTAAAAACGTTTACAGCAGCTTTTCAATATTGCAAGAAGCACATCCGCCAATTTCACGAAAAACAAACTGCCTATTCCATCCAACAGACCGCAAAATAGCTGGGGAAATTCCTGTTGAAATTCCTTACACACCATCAAATAAGGAATAAAAATATAAAGCGGCAGGAACATAAGCGAAAGCCTGTCGTAAAACTGTAAAAAACGTCAGAGATTCTTAGCAGAATAGACAAAACTCAAAGTTTGAACAATGTTTTTCTTTAAGAGAGTGGAGGGCCATGCAGGAGTTTGTTTTTGTTTCTTGGCGATTTTGCTCCGTAGCTAAAGCTTACCATCGATCGCATCCCGACCGGCCTGAGGGCAATCCGCCCGCGCATTCCGCCGGATTGAATAAGAGTGTTTTTAGCGCTTGTGCCTTTCGCGGCGTGTTTCAAACTGCAACAATTGCTAGGTGGTAACCATGAAAATAAGGGCACTCTAGAGAAAACAAAACAGAGAAGGAAGATCTCTTCCTACGAGATAGAAAGCGGGACCGCGGTACGTTAGGAGAAAATGCTCTTGTTCTACCGATCTCCTTTGAAAACTAGGAAGGAACAGTAGAGACATAAAGCACAGGAATGGGTGCAGTGGGTAGGTGTAGGAAGAATAGGACAGAAACAGAGGCACTCTGCTGCCCATTATCGGCACGCCGCCTTTTCTATCTTCTTATCCACAGATTATTTTATCAAAATTTGGCCTTCCGTCAATAGGGTGAATACAGAGTTGGCAAAAAGCTTCCACTACAATGGGGTTCCCGACCGAACATGATACTTTCCTAATTTATGCATGAAGCTGGACGGACGGCAAAGTCCCACTGGGAATATTTGGGGGCTGATAAAATCATGGTTCAGGTCTGTAAGAAGTGCATTAGTGAATATATCTACACGTTGAAAAGATGCACGCGTATACAACAGTACAACAGGTCGATCTTATTTAATTTCTTTATGATATGCTTCAGAGAAAGCAGCATCCGGATATTTCGCCCTCGCCGATGGTGCAGGGCCAGCAAAGTGTGCAATAAAAAAGCAGCCGCTAGCAAGTACTATGAGCGCAATAAAGTTGGAAGTAACTGAGGATTTGTGGTGAACTAGTTGACTGTCAAAAGTTACCTTCTCGCTGTTTTGAGAGAGCATGAGGCTGGAAAAGACAAGCAAATTCAGTGAGGATGACAACACTTGCCGACAAGATTGATCAACGCCGGTTCGAACCCGACCAGAGCGGCTGCGTTTTGATGGGGGCGAAACAAAGTGGCGTCCGTGTGCTGTGCGATGTAAGCGTACGTTAAAGATCCCCAGAGAGAGAGAGAGAAGAAACCTTTATTTAGCCGGATAGTTATATAGGGCCGGGCCGAGTTATATTGCCCTACTAGATGGCCAGCAGGTCAAGCCTGTTAGCGACCTCGTAGGCGCGATTGAGGATCCGGTCTTGTATGCACGGGTCCGAGCTGCGCAGCAGGGTCTCCCAGTCATCTGGATGCAAGATTTCTCCTAATTCTGGAGGGGGGGGGGGGGGTCCTCCTTGCATCCCCAGAGTATATGGTTGAGGGTAGCTCTTTCATCGCACAGTGTGCAGTCGGGAGAAAATTGGCTGGGGAAAATATGTGTGAGAACTACCGGGTTTGGAAACGAGTTTGTTTGGAGTCTCCTCCAGGTAATTTCGTGTTCTTTGCTTAGACGCTTGTGCGGGGCGGAAACTTCCTTCGTTCAAGGCGGAAGTGGTTTGTTAAATCATGAAATGATATAAGATTATCCTTGGCTGTCCCAAGAGCGGAGGTGGTCCCCGCCCAGCCGACTAAACCTCGGGCTGTCTGGTGAGCCGCCTCGTTTCCAGGGTTGCCAGAATGTGCCGGTACCCAAATCAATTCAATGTCCCTATCTGGGAAGGGAATCTTATTAAGAATATTTAGAGTAGATTGTGCAATTCTACCTCGGACGAAATTGTGTATGGCAGTCTTGGTCGAAATTACTCCGTAGCCCTCACCCAAGGCTCCCCTTTCTCTCTTTCCACTTTCACTCCCACCTTCATCCCTTCCCTTACGGAGCGGTTAAGGTGTCCACGGAGCAAGTGTGACAGATACTGCGCCTTTCCCTTACTGCGAACCAACCAACCAACCAACCAACCAACCAACCAACCAACCAACCAACCGACCGACCGACCGACCGACCGACCGACCGACCGACCGACCGACCGACCGACCGACCGACCGACCGACCGACCGACCGACCGACCGACCGACCGACCGACCGACCGACCGACCGACCGACCGACCGACCGACCGACCGACCGACCGACCGACCGACCGACCGACCGACCGACCAACCAACCACCAAAGGCAATGAGGTTTGAGGCACTGGACACTATGATTTCAAATTCGTTTATTTCACCGCACACGTTGTAGGAAGTCTTGGACAAAAAGCTGCTCGAGGCTGGTTGACTCGAACCTAAGAGACCACACAGGGCAGGTCAACATAAAAATATAAACTTAAGATGCAACAGCGGCGGGAAAATAATATAACAACGTAACTGGCATGTTCACACATAAGGATACACGATATATAAATCAAGTTGCAAAACAGTAATTGGTATTAGAATCGTGCAATCAGTTACCAGTATGCATAATGTCATTGGATGGTCAGCATACATTACATATGCCGAAGAGAGATCACTTAAAATCGCAATATTTTAAGCAAAATTTTAATTCAAGATTCACAAATGCTAACTAATGTTGAAGTACGAGAAAACATATTGTAAAAAAACGAAAAAATATATTATATAGATATATATCCATATTTAAAGTCATCATGTATAAGACATATATATATATATATATATATATATATATATATATATATATTTATATATATATATATATATATATATATATATATATATATATATATATATATATATATATATATATATATATATATATATATTTATATCTATACCTATAGGCAGATCAATTAAGGGGAAATGAGGGTGCTCGTTATAATACATGAAGGAAAGAAGCCAAGAGTCGGCGAGGCCAAGGAAAGCGTTGGGGATGGTACTTTATGTCTTTTTTTAAATGTTTACTTGGATAATCACAGAAATTAGTAATGTAATCTGTTCAGGGGAAAGATAATTAAATTAAACACAAAGTAGAAAAAAAAACAACGTGCCGATGGTGGGAATCGAACCCACGACCTCCATATATCGCGTCCGGTGCTCTTCCAACTGAGCTAAATAGGCCGCTGTCCCCCCTGCTACTTGCTTGGGTACTTATGTTGCCTGTATACGAACCTTGAGAGTGTTCACCAGCGCCACCCTCAATCATAGCGGCGGACGTGGAACGTCCTTTGTTACCACCAGCGTCACGTAGAACGTGATCAAGAGCGAGGGCGAAAGCTGTGTTAGAACCCTCTCACGCTACCTATGGCTTCAAGACTGCCAGAACCGAGAACCCCATAAGCTACAAGCAGATCAATTAAGGGGAAATGAGAGTGATCGTTATAATACATGAAGGAAAGAAGCCAACAGTCGGCGAGGCCAAGGAAAGCGTTGGGGATGGTACTTTGTCTTTTTTTTTTAATGTTTACTTAGATAATCACAGAAATTAGTAATGTAATCTGTTTAGGGGAAAGATAATTAAATTAAATACAAAGTAGAAGAAAAAACAACGTGCCGATGGTGGGAACCGAACCCACGACCTCCGAACAACGCGTCCGGTGCTCTTCCAACTGAGCTACATCAGCCGCTGTCCCTCCCCCCCCCCCCCCCCCCCCCCTGCTCCTTGCTTGGGTATTTATGTTGCCTGTATACGTTGGAAGTTGGAAGAGCACCGGACGCGATATTTGGAGGTCGTGTTTTCGGTTCCCACCATCGGCACGTTGTTTTTCTTCTACTTTGTGTTTAATTATATTTCCCCTAAACAGATTGCATTACTAATTTCTGTGATTATCCAAGTAAACAAAAAAAAAAAGACAAATTACCATCCCCACACTTTCCTTGGCCTCGCCGACGGTTGGCTTCTTTCCTTCATATATAGTCATATATATATACAGACATGGTTTACTTGTGACTATAAAGGGATAGGGAAATTCAAACAGGATGTTTGTAGCTTATACATGCTCACTTTAAAAGGAGCAATAATACGTAGAACACACAACAAAAGCCATAAATGTTTTTGGAAAAAAAATTCATAGGCAGTTTATATGTTTGTCATAACGCGTTAAAACATTGCTGCTCCCACTGGTTTATCGTTGGCTTCGCATACTATGTATATGTATTTCGAACTCAAGGAATATTATGTTCTAGCGAGGGATATCTATAATTTATCCTAAAGCGGGAAATGTACGAGTAATTAGTACTTCTAATCGAAAGGACATGTTGGTGGCGCTGTAGGGATGCGGTTACGTATAAACTGGCTAGGTAAAAGAATCAAAGAAAGCAGGCCCGGATTCAAGGTAACGAGGGAAATTGTTTAAAGGGAGACAATGCGTTGAACTACATTATTTCAGTTATAGCCGAGTCACTTAAAAACGACGATAGGGTAATCTCCACAAATCAGGGAGCAACATAAGATAGCCGCATACAAAGCAGCTTAGAACTGACCAATCGAACCTTGAAGAGGCGGAAAAAATATTAACAAAAACTCTACAGGAATAGATAGAATTCCGATCATGCTGATTAATGAACAATCTCGAAGAAGCAAGAAATGTAGTTAAAATGTCTGGAAACAGTCAAAACAAATAAGCAAATTCCAGACAGGTGGCGGCAGAGTAAAATGAATTTGATTTATAAAGGGCAAGGAGATAGGCTGCATATAAAATCCTACAGGCCGATTACACTACTCCCACCCTCTCTGTAATGCGAAAGCCCTGAGGGTGCAATAAATGAAATGAAATGAAATATATGCCTGTTACATGCAGGTTGACCATGAAGGCGGTGAATAATCAAAGATGCAATCATGGGTAGAAAGAAATAAAATACTTAGAGAACCTCAGAACGAATTTAGAAATGGTAGGTGCTTAGTGATAGCCTCTTCGTGCTTACCCAATGCATCAAAATATCTAGAGTGGAAAATACGCCTTTGTATTTGGCCTTCCTGGACATAAACTGGGCGTACGACAACGTCAACAAGGAACTCCTGTGAAACATAATGAAAGAAGAATGTATCGGTCATGAGAAAACAAATTTTCTACAGGAAGTATACCAGGATTACAAAGTAGAAGTACAAGGGAAGAGATAAGAAGTACGGAAGATGTCAAAGTATGCAAAGGATTAAGACAAGGCTGTCTATCACCGCTGCTGTTCATGCTTTATACTGTTAGGGAGAAGATCCACGGTCCGATGGCTGTCCACACAACTAACACTGATGACAGCACCAATCTCACCACCTCAGCGTCGTAGTCTTCTGGGAGCCTGCCGCACTTCATTATCCTCAGCGCGACCAGCGAATACCACTAGGTGACACTACCCCCCTCAAAAAAAGCACAGTACCAGTGCCTTCTACGTTGGCGAAATAGAAAGTGCATAATAGGGCTTCTGAAAGGACACATGCACTATTTTGGAGGTTAGCGCTCTGGACGACGACTTCGGATACGCAGATTCAACTTGATATGTTACGTCAGACACGGGTCGGAATACACGGTAAGGGCCTGTGTAACGGGGCAAAAGTTTTCACACAATCTCACTCGACGGCACGGAAGCCACAGCAAGACAAGAGATCCAAGCAGTGTAGTAGACGTCACGGTAGCGACTGTTGTACCGAAAGTTTGGGAGTCTCGGGATGCAGAGTGCCTGGCACGAGCTTTCCGATGGGCATCATGAGCGCGGGCAACGGCATCACTGGCATAAGTACTGGTAGAGTCTTCCATTGGTAGTGAGGTGTCCAAGGGCAGTAACGGGGATAAATATGGAACGAAGGATACAAAAAAGTAACCTAGGTTTTAACCTGTCATATAGAGTAGGCGGAAAGTTGGCAGAGCAGCGCCTCCCTGGTTCAATGTATGCAGACAATATTGGGCTGTTAGCAGATAGCTAGGAAGAGTTGCAAACTCTAGTTAAGTATTCAGGAGACGAAGGGAACGCTCTAGGCTTCAGTTTTAGCGCAGTTATGTCGGGTCTGATGATTTTCAACAGCTCAACTGATCACGATCCTAAAACACAAGGCCATGAAATACCCAGAGTGGCAGAATATAAATATTTCGGGGTATGGGTAAACCAAGGATTGGCATACATTGAAAAGCATGAGCAATCACTTAGGGTAAAAGGGTAAAGAAATGCCAGGACAATGAAGCATAGAGCACTACGTGTATACAACAGGCATCAGGGGCTGAGAAGTATTTAGAAAGGAATTATGGTGCCCTGGATTACGCTCGAAAATACGATTTTGTGCCTAACAACAGAGGTACAGTCGACATTAGAAAAAAAGCAGAGAGCCATCGGACGATTGGCACTGGGTGCCCACGGAAAATTCACAAATGAGGCGGTACAGGGAAATATGGGCTGGACATCTTTAAAAGTACCGGAAGCTCAAAGTAAAATATTATATGAGGAACGCCTGAGGAATCTGGACAGTAACAGGTGGGCGGCTTAAGTATTTAAACCTCTATGCCTAAAAAGCGTTGACACAAAATAGAGGTAAAGAAAATCAGTAAGTATGATTTTCACAAGGACGAAGAAATAAACAGCGTTAAGCTACGGGTGAAAAACACAGAAGGCAAAAGTTGGATAGATATAATGGAAAAGAAAAAGAGTGTAGAACTATACCGAAAGTGGAAAATCCAGATCAGGAAGGAAGCTTTCTTTGATAACTCAAGAGGCAGTGCCCTACTTTTTGAAGCTAGATCAAGGTGCCTTTGGACGCACAGCTACCAAAAGAAATTTAACCCTGAAGATGACACATGTGCAGTATGTGGTAAATTCATATTAACAATAGAGGGTTTACAAAAGTACGTCTGGCAACCGTGAGCGGCACGCTGATCCCGCGCTGGCCACCATATTTTGTTCGCTCCATCTGTTCGCTTCGTGTCCGTCCGTCAGCGCTCGCCGTTCTGTTCGCGCTTTTCACGTTTTAACCTAGTGTGCTGTGCTTGGACCTCTCTTCGGTCTCTGGCGGTTTCTGTTAGCGACGCCTAGAAGCGCATTTTCACAGCCGAGACGTGGCGGGACCCACCGGCCGCGCTGCCGAGCGCAGTTACAAATTGCTCTACGAGTCGTGCATGCCCCCCCCCCCCCCCCGCCCCTCGGCAATCCGCAGCGTCATCCCTATCCAGGTACAGTATCCAGAGTTTTGTAATGTGGATTTTTTTTTGTCTGTGCGCCTTTGCTGTTTACTTAGATGCCTAAGAGAGATCATCGCCAGTTTGTTTGCTTGGTTTGCGCAATCACCGTCGCTCATCCCACTGGAAGATAATTGGTTGGTGAAATGAGCGAGGATGCATTTTATTTTATGATAAAAGGATCGTGCGTAATTTGACGCAAGTTGGACTGGCGCTTAGCACTTTCCTGCCCATGCCATCGACGCAGTAGTTGGCATTAGTCTCGGAAATAATCGGGGGCTACGTAAAAAAAAAAGTGCCATGGTAATTTCTGCTTCCAGTGATTGAATATTGATTGGTGTGCGATAGGCGATGACGAGTTAATAAAATCTTTGTAATTAATTGATCAATTGAAGAAATAAAGAAACGAAAAAAAATGAAAATTTGGAAAGTAAGGGTTTAAAGGTGTCACAGTGCGTGGTGATGCTAAGGAAGAAAATTTAGAATGTGTAATTGATTAATTGAAATAATTGAAGAATGTGTTCAAAAGTGTCAAATTGCTCAGAATGGAAGGCCGACTGTTGCTGACGCATGCGTATTGGTGTATAAAAATATAAAACGCAAATAAAATAAAAATAAACAAAGAAATGATAGAAATATACCATAGAAATATAACATACATAACATGTAACATACTACACATGTGTGTAGTATGCTATTTTTGATGAATTCATATTTCACTGCATTGCATTATTTTCGCCCCTCCTGCTAGGGCCCAGTTACGGCCTGCAGTATTTGGTAAATAAAATAAATAAATAAAAGAGCTAAAATGTAACAAGTGAAGAAAGAAAACATCGTGCGTGTGTGTGTATGAGAGAGAGACACTATCGCGTTATACCTTTAACGGCGGAGCTTAAGTGACCCCCTAATTTTTCTATAACGATATGATATAAAATAAATCTGATTTTATGAACACAGCCAGTTGCACAAAGCACAAACACTTCGCAGTAATGTGAGTTCACTTTTCAAATTTCTTTTCGTTTCAGCCGAGTTCCTCCTCCTCCGAGTTCCTCGAAGCTTCCAATGTCAGCGCTTTCATATGAGATTACGGCTTCAAATGTTTACTTTCTGACAGAGGGAATAAACAAGAAATCGACCTATTTAAAAATTCCAGTGAATTTCAGGTAGCTGTAAATTAGCGAACCATCGGGTGACTTAAAAAAACACACAAAAGTGAAGCGCACGCTTCGTTATTTTATCGGCCGCTCTGGCAGGTATAAAACCCGAGCTGCGCTCTCTAGACGTGGACCGGTCGAAACGGGCTGCACGTGAGCATGTTACAACACACTAGTGGAATGTCATCTTTTCCTGCTTTTCTAGACGCCGCGGGTTTGGCAGCCGCTTGCTTTTGCAATGCGAAACACGCACCTGGGGCGCACTAGACTCTCTCTGCACTAAGCACTACCATTTCGTACGACTGTGAAAAGTAGTTTCGGTAATCATGCCCGTGTCTTAAATCCAATACACAATGGTAAATTCAACCTACGTACAAAAGGTTTCAAAGAACGTATTTGCACAATAGCGTTCGTAATACATGCATTGCTCCTTCTCCCGTGTCCTCCATCGCAGCATAAGCTTATCCTTCAAGTTGACAAGGCTCCATAGCGCGCAAAACAACCTTGCTGTTTTAGGTGATAGCACATTATGTGAGCTAGATCCCAGTCAGAGGGACGTGCAGTAATGCTTTACATGATGCAAGTGACCCTTGTAAAGCCGATTAGGACTGCAAACGAACGGTCGCATACACGCGTATACCTTGATTCCGTGCGCGTCTACGATGGTGCGCTGGCTGCAGAAGGGTACGCAGCAGCATGCTGGCATCATTCCGAATAAAGCTTGGAGCTAACAGCGACTGCTGTGATATTAAAAAAAGGAAACAATCGCTTGTGAGCATTCCTATGCACCTTTCGGTACATGCACCGGTTCTACGAAGGCGCACGTTGACAGCGTACTCGCTGGGAGGCGCGGACGGACTGAACAAAACATGGCCGCCGCGCACAGTTTCTGTTTCTTTCACTAGATGGCGCTAACTTTTGTAAAGCCTCTATTGACCATCTTATACTCGAATGCGATGGCATCCATTCAGAAGTCGGTGCAGGCGCAATCTTCCAGATGCCCTGGGATTTAGAATTACGAGTGGCCGGGAGAATGAACCTGCGGTGGAAGCTAGCAAAAAAAAAAACGATTGGAAGATTGGCGGCCTAAAAGTAGAAAACTGTCATAATGCTAGTAATGTAGAAATAAGAATTCGATAAATGGCATGATGGTATAGTTAACTGACCTAAATCAATAATTAAGATATAGGAAAAAAACGAGCATGATAGCAATTGCATCCTCCCCCGTTTCAAACGGGACGCTCCTATATTCCTTCTATCCATCCATGCAATAAGAAGCTCAAGAAATGGACTGTTTGAAGAATGAAACGCACTAAAGTTTTAAATTCGCCCAAAGATGTCACGGGAATTATTTTATAGGCTGCGAAAAAGATACCGATGTACGAGAGGCATGGTTAATTTCCGATGTACCTAATGATTCTCTTTTGGTCTGTAAGAAGTTCATGCTTGTTATTACTTATAGCGGTGCTCCAGACAAGGTTGCAACAATTGATGCGGGAAACAGGAATATTCATAATAGAACTTGAGTACTATTTGCGTTGGGAGGAACGTTCGGCAACGTATGATCAGCCGAGCTGCTGTAGGAAAGTTTTTGCATATTTTTTCAATACCCTAAAGGCCCTACGGGGAGGGTATATGTTCATAACATGCAAATCCAAGCTGAAGTTACTATAGAACCTGACTTCAAATATTATGTAACATTTTACGATTTCAATATTCTGAGCCTCATAAGTATTGTTCTGAGTAACCTGAAATATATTATTTTTTTTTTTTGCTCTGAAGACAATTTTGGTATTAGAATGACTATGTTCCAGTCCGTTGGATTGTGTTCACAAGCATAATTCTAAAAAAATAAGCATGGCTTAGCTCTGCTATGCCTGGATATACGGAGTGAAAAGCAGCTACTACCTCGGGATCAGAAGTTAATTTTCCCAGTCTTCTGCGCCATTCGCCAGCAGCTAAACTCTCCTTGGCTTCCATGTCAAGCGCGTCTAAGTTCACCGGCGGTCTATAATTCGTTTACAGGAAAGGAAAGCCGGAGCATCTGTCATTCGCGGAAGGCAGGAAGCGCCGCCTGGAGGCGTTGGAGAGCACTTGTTCCCGCTTGGTCCTCATAGATAACGGCAGATGGGTGACGTCACATCCTTGACGTCATCCTAATTTAGTGACTTAGGGAGAAGGCGGAGGAGAAAACTTTATTGAGGGGAAATTGATGTGTTCTTTGTTCGTGGGAGGACGCTTCTCCTCAAGCCGCCCCAGGGGCGGTCGTCGCTCGATGGCGCTCGACGACCTCCTTGGCTCAGGCCGTGATGGCGTGTTGCCGGCCTTGATCACAACTAAGCAATGCGGCCTCCCACTGTTCCGAATTTCAATTCAATTCAGTTTATTTTCGTCAAATAGGCAGGGGTTCGAACAAAAGTGAAAAACGTTTCACTTGACGAGGTTCAAGCCCCTGTGTACCAGGCATACAGCGGTCGTACAATACAGCCTACAGCGGTCGTAAATGTTTACATAAGGAGTGCATAATCTACAGTATAATCTTTTATAGAAAAAAAAATAAATGTGCAAGGACATTGCATGAACTGAAGCAAACATAATAAAATAAGAAAGCTACATTTGCATGTTAAAAAATTGCTTAATAAGTGTAATGAACACAATACATATATAAAGGATGGAGAAAAAAAAAAGAAAAAAGAAATCGTCATCATTTCACAATTCTTAACGAAGGTACCATCTCTTTTATGATGCTACAAATGTCTGCAACGTTGACATACTACCATTTTCTGCGTTTATATTGTGAGTGTGGAGATAATTATGTAACAATGGAAGTAAAAGTTGCAACATTTGACGGCTAAAGGTTGTGCGTAAAAAAAGGAACTTTCCAAATTTCTGGTGACAGGGATGTAGACCTACCTTCCCTTAAACTTAAATTTGAATTGGATGTAATAAGGTCCTCATTGCTATGTAGATCTTGCTCGTATCTTCTGGCCAAGGTTAAAGAGTAAAGGTTATGTATGGAAAGTATTTTAAACTCCGTGAAAACGTTTCTGGTGTGTGTATTTGCTTCTACACCTGCAATGAGTCATCTGCAGGCCCACTGGCGATTGCATGTTTTCACATTTAAATATGATGTATTCTAGATCTACTCTCTGATCACCGCAAAGGGAGTGAATTACTGTTTTAGTCTTTGGTACTTTCAAATTGTGCGCCAATCGCAGTATCTGACACGCGCCGAATCCCGCTATCATCCTCACGGTATACAAGAGGAATTATGAGAAGCGTTTCGCAACCCGCGGCTTGGGACAGCGGTAAAGCGCTCGGCTGGGGATCCAAGGGATGGAGGTTCGATTCCTGAATGGATACTAACTTTTTTAGTGAGGAGGAGTCGCATACCTCTTAAGCATTGCTAGGCAACGCTGGTAGACCTTAGTGAGCAGGCTGCGCATTTAGCCTTGGCTGTGACGTCACGGCACGCGGCACATGGCATACGCAAAGCTCATCTGACGGAAGAGGCCGCAACAACTCGAGGGCTACCTCCCTGCCTCTAATCCGCAGGCGCACGACTCCCCGTCTTCCCCGACACGAGTGCAGGGGGCGGGGAAGACAATGCCCATTTTCGATGGAAATGATTTTGTGAAATCAACCAACCCATCGGCTCTGACCCTCGTAGTGAAGCTTTTCGCTTCAAACACATGCGCCTTTCCTAGTGACGTCCCTCGGCGAGGTCGCGCATGCGCAGCTGCGGCTAAACGTGATCTCACGCAATCCAGATCCGGTGTTGACTAGCCTAGTGAAGCTTTTCGCTTCAAGGAAGTCCTCACATTGCGTTACCAACAAACCTGCTTCTGGCCCCGGAATATGAAACAGTTATTAGCATATAGGTTAAAATTTACAAATTTGTCAGTGACAGCAATACCTCTGGTAAAACAAGAGAGGCCCTGAAAGGCCTTTTTGCAGAACTCCGTTATTAATGGACAGATAGCTTGATCGGTGATTCTATAAGCATGCCAATGATTTTCTGCTGCTTAGGTACAATTCAATTAATTCTAGATATATGCCGCAAACTCCGCACCGGGACAGTTTAGCTATCAGAATGATGTAGCTCAAGCAATCGAAAGGCTGCAGTAAAATCTGCAAAGAGGCCTAAATTAAAGTAGTTAATATTGATGTTATCAACCGTAAATTCTATTAGATTAAGAGAGCTGTTTCAGTTGATTTCCCAATTCTGAACCCTGTAAGTACCAAGCAAACATGTCTTACCAAAAAAATATATCATGTTACCAGAAAACAAAATTTCCCGTCCTTTTTAGAAGATCAGAATGAAACTTATGTGTCTGTAATTAGCCATTGAGCTTTTATCGCCAGCTTTGTAAATGACAAGTTTAGAGCTTGTCATTTTATTTGAAAATACGTCATATTCAATAATTAGATTATGAACGTGCACTAGCGCGGGAAGAAGGAAGTATAAGACATACTTTATTGGCTTAATAAAAATTATTCCAGTACTTTTGTTTAGGTTATCAAACGTCCGATGCATTTCTACTTTGTCTTTTGGGTCCATAAAAGCCGGCTGAGCCATTGCACACGTCGCTAACACGCTTACATTTGCAGTGCAGGCTCTCGTTCAAATTTTCACCTGGACTCTACAGCTGGCCTTCATGGTAGCACGCCGGCCATCACTCTCGCTACCATGCCATCACGTCAAGGTGGCAACATGGCGCACTGTCTCCTGCACACCGACATTCGGCATCACCTCGAAATATTCTTGTCGACAACCGGACCGTCGGAGCAGTATCATTACCTCTATGAGCAACCCAGTCATCACCAAAAACATGGAAAACGTCGCGTATAATAGAACGACACACATCCCAGGCGCCGAGGGCTCTCCGGCTGTATCACTGCGCACGTCGTTAATAAGCTTACCTTCGAAACGTAGGTTAGTAAAATGATCCCCTTTTCTCTTGGTGCAGCTGCAGAGCCTTCCGTGTTTGATTGGTCTTACAACACAATGTACAAATGTCATCTGGGCATTATTACTACTTTGTGACGGTGTGGAAATGAACCTGAGATTCTCAGATACTCGCACTATCTTGTCTGAAATACAGAAGTTAACCGCTGGTCAATCGCAGCTTATTATTGAAACACCGGATTCCAAAAACCAAATAGCATCAACTGATAAAATGTTATCAGCCTTAAGTGACCACATTGCAGACCTGGAATTTAAATGGCAATGCTTCGGCAACATATGTACAAAACTTGAAAACCTCTAGTTAGACGCTGCAGACACCACCCGCCAGGTTTCTGTCCTTGGCTTCCGCAATAGATGACCCCAAGAACCATCCGAGAAGCACCAACCGTTTATTTTATGGCATCCCCGATCCAAATCCATAAAAAAATATAAGAATCACAAAAGACTATAAACAGCTTTCAAAATCTGAGGTTTCAAAAATGAGTCCAAAGTTATTGTTAGGCTGGTGCTGGTGCGTTCACTTAACGTTGGCGAGCTTCCTCTTCATCCGACTTCCTTCTGGCGTGGTTCATCCTCGCATTTCCTTCTTCTCTCCTCACCGCTGCCATACATTTCCCCCTTCGCAGACGAAGCCCGCTGTCAGTGAGAGTCCCGAAAGTGGCAGCGCTTTATTCTTGCGACAAGCAGACCTTGTGTTTTCCGAGAGAGCGGACCTTAGGAACATCGGCGAGACACCACGCAATTCATGTCATTGATGTGTGTGACCACAATAAATGGGCCTGTGTAGTGCGACAGCAGCTTCCGGGGCTAACCACGCTCGCGGAGAGGCGTCCAGAGTCATACGAAATCTCCGGGAAGGTAGCACACATCCTGATGCTGACGATCGTAGCGCTGCTTAGAGATCCTGCGAGGCCAGAATGTGTTGGTCGGTTCGTTTGGTTTATGGGGTTTACCGTTCCAAAGCGACTCAGGCTATGAGATACGCCATAGTGGAGGACTCAGGAAATTTCGACCATTGGGGTTCTTAAACGTGCACTGATATCGCACAGCACACGGGCGTCTTGCTTTTCGCCTCCATCGAAAAGCGGCCGCCGAGGCCGGGATTCGATCCCGCATTCCTGGGAACAGTAGTCGAGCGCCGTAACCACTGCGCCAGGCAGGTGGGGTGAGGCAAGAATGTGTAACTGGGCGAGCCGACGAGCCTCTTCAGTGCGACAGAGGGTGCTCGAAACAGAAGGCCCGGTGTCGAGAGAGAATGGCAAAATGGTGTCGGAAGAACTTCGAGGCGGACGTGCACAGAGAAAAGAAAAATGAACTAAAAGCATTTGTTTCATGCTTCGAGGCTTCGCTTCGAGGCATATGCTTTGATAGGCATATGTAATGAAAGGAAGCACGTTATGCCATTTCTTGTGTTGAGAGTCGACATACGTAGCAAGCATGTTCGTCAGTGTTCGGTTTGTACGTTCAACGAGGCCATTTGTCTGCGGATGCTGCAGTGTAGAGTGAAGCAATTCGCAAGTACAAAAGCGCGGAAGCGGTTTCACAATATCTGCCTTAAACTGGCGGCCATGGTCACTAATATTGACCCGAGGAGGCCTATGACGTAGGACGACAGCTTAAAGACGTCAACGGCGGTGGCGAATGGGATGGCGGCAGTTCCACAGTAACGAGTGATATGGTCACCGCATATGATGACCCAGCGATTCCCTTTGTACAAGCGGGGAAACGGGCCTATGAGGTCAACACCCGCTTGCTCATATGATGTGGTCTGTGGTGTCATCGAATGTAAGCGGCCCAGAGGAGAAGTCGCGGGGAGCATTAACCGCTGGCCTGCACACAGGACGTCACGTAACGATGACTCATTCGACGCATATGTAGCCAGTAAAAACGTTCCATATTGCGGGTAAAGGTCCTGGCAAACCCCAAGAGCCCAGCTGTAAAGTCATCGTGCATTGCGTGTAGAACAGAGTAGATGATAACCGGAACGACGAGCAGAAAACGTGCACCGCCGAACGAGTATTTTTTTTTTTTTTGGTACAGCAAGCAGTGGCGAATGCAGAAAGGGTTCGTAGGTGCCGGATCACGAGCTTGCTCAAAACATGGTACCAAGTCTT
Source organism: Amblyomma maculatum (assembly GCF_055883805.1). NCBI lineage: Eukaryota > Metazoa > Arthropoda > Arachnida > Ixodida > Ixodidae > Amblyomma > Amblyomma maculatum. Next base: position 103,041,576 of record NC_139352.1, read on the forward strand.
GACCTTTTTGTTATTCTGGATAGCATGTGGTAAGATACGGAAATTGTGCGGAAACGGCAGCAAAGTAGCCACTAAAGTTGTCATCATCGCAAATAGTAGTCGCGAGAGGCAGCCTAATGAGGCATTCCGCGCCGGCGTGCTAGCGGCCACTTTTGTACCACACTGCGAAGTTGAACTCTTGAAGGCGTAATGCCCAGCAAGCCAACCGACCGCAGGGGTCGCCCAGACTCACCAGCCAGCAAAGCGAATGACGATCGGTCATGAATCTAAAGGCACGTCCATAAAGGCACGAGCGAAACCATTGTACGCCAAAAATCACGGCACGACACTGCTGCTCTGTCATGGTATAATTGCGTTAAGAGTTGCTTTGGATGCGACTTGCGTAAGCGACAACGTATTGATTCTCGTCATCCCGTTGTATGAGCCCAGTACTTACGCCGATGCCGCTTGCGTCAGTGTAAAGTTCAGTGGCAGCTGCAGGGTTGAAATGAAGCAGTATGGGCCGCTAGGTAAGAACAAACTTGAGCTTGTGAAACATAGAATCACGTTCAAAAATCCATTTGAAAGGAATATCTCCCCGCAAGAGGCATGGGAGCGGGTAGGCTACGTCAGCAAACTTAGGGATGAAGTACCGAAAGTAAGAACAAAGTTCCAGAGAGCACCTGAGTACTTTCAGAGACCTGGGCTCATTAACGCAGCTGACAGCTTCAATCTTCTGTGGGTCAGGCTTAACACTGTCTTTGTCAACCAGATGCCTAAGCATAACGATCTGGCGTTTCCTGAAGTGGTACTTCTTAGAGTTCAGTCAGAGTTCAGCATAATGCCGGCTTTCTCCATGCAGTTAAGGACAACAGCTAAACGGATGTTATGTTCGGCGACAATCCTCCTAAAATTCACCACATCATCTAAATAGCACATGCAAATTTTTAATTTCAGTCCACGCAAAAGTGTGTCCATAAATCTTTCAAAGGTAGCCGGAGCATTGCATAGCCCGAAAGGCATCACATCAAATTCATATAACCCATCGGGAGTCACGAACGCAGTACTCTCTGTCTTCAGGATGCATCAGGATCTGCCAGTATCCGGACCGTAAATCAAGAGAGGGAAAATAGAAAAAGTTGAATGGAGGCAGTCAATGGCATCATCAACGCTCGGTAGCGGGTAAATATCCTCCTTTGTGACAGAGTTGAGGCGGCGCTAGTCGACACAAAATCGCCATGTACCATCTTTATTTTTCGCGAGAATCACATGGGTGGCCCACGGTCTAGATGATTCCTGAATAATTCCCCGTTGCATCATATCACGGACCTGTTCGTTAATTATCTTGCGTTCTGAAGGTGAGACACGGCATAGCGTCTGTCTAATTGGGTGTGCAGAGCCAGTGTCAATCATGTGATGAGTGCGGGAAGGTGGAATCAGTTGTTGCTGATCTCGAGCAAAGTAGGACACGTCCACATGTTTCCTAAGAACTTCCATCAATATCCGGCGGTCGCTCGTGGGTAGCAATTCGTTTATCATGGACTGGAACTGAGAATCAGTAGGATCCGACTGTGTAGTTGAAGGAGCAATGCCGTCACTGAACGCGGCGAGGGGCATAGAAAGGCGTTATTCTTCGAAGTCGGTGAGTTTCAAACCACGCGGCAATACAGCAGGTTCTTCTAATGGATTTTTTCAAATCACGCGGCAATACGGCAATACGGCAAGGCGTCTGATGGATTCCGGTAAAGCGGTTTCAGACGCCAATATGTGCGTCTAAGGGGTTACTTCCGAGCTAGTTACTTCTCGGCTGGTTATCTTCATAGGTGACGTTCCGCTGTCATATGTATAATTTTTGACTGTTCTATTCTCTTCGCAAAGATGTGGCCCTTAAACGAGTTCGTTTTGGGAGCAGTGTTTTTTTTTGTGGCCACACCGAAGGTGTTTCGAGTGCGAGATAGAGATGATCGTTTACGTACACCGGCTCCGAGTTAGTGAAACCTTTCTCTTCATTCGTAAGCCTGGCTTTCTTTGCAGGTCTGAGTGTCGCGTCAGGTTTTCACGTGATTTAAACTACACTACTCAGATCAATTCCCCTTGGTTGCCAGTTGGCCCTCGGTGGTAAACAGCAAGTTCATTGGGAGTGATCGAGACTTCGAATGCATTTCCTATTTGGCGAATATGTCAAAAAATTAGATAAGGCTTAGCTCTTGTTAAGCCTGAGTGATTGCGAAAGCAATACCTCTCAGGGCTGCGCTTGGCTCTGCTGGTGATTTGCCATGGCTTCGCCTTTTGTGCAACTAAAAGGTTCACTCTGGACACAACAAGATTTCTACTGTTTGTTTATTCCAATGAACACGCTTTGGGGGCCTGCGGCGCCCCGTTTATCCTCTCCCAGCGAGCGCCCTCACGCGGCGGGCCGAGGAGGCCGTCACGTAGTAGCCGCCGCGCCGAGCGAAGGAGCCACTACGGCCGAAGAGAGAAGTTGGGGCCCTTGCTCTCCTCTGGTCGTGACGTCACGCTGTCACGTGGTCGTGCGCCACAAGCGAAGGAACGACCTCAACCGACGGCAGAAAAGTGTTAGCAGTATTGCTTTCGCAATAAAACGTTATCGTTGTATACCCTGTGGATGCCTTTGATTGCGACATTGGTATTACATAAGTACGGTTCTAGATTTACAATTCTTTTCTCGTGTTAGTCTGCATTTTTATCGAGATGCTCGAATTTCACCCGGAGTGCTTCGTTCTCAATTTCTGGTGCCACGTTCCGTTTAATTTCAGCTTTTTTTTAGTTCCTCAATTGTGGAACCGCAGCCGAGCTTTCGGCTGCGGTCGTCGTTCAGTTCGTATCTCATGAAGTTCTGGGAGAAGGTCTCGTTAGCATGCCTAAACGGGACATATTGCCTTCCTGACGGAGTTCATCCTTTAGTTCTTGAAATCCGCTCCCATGTGTTCTTCAATTTTAGTCAGCTTCTATTCATTTGAGCAAAATAAAATATTAAACACGAACATAATTAAAAATAATTCAAAACAAATCTCTAACTTGTTAGCAGCGACACGACTATAGAATGAGGAAGATTGCACACAGGACTAGTTTGCGGCAAAGATTACGACGGTGCTGTGGCGTTTATTCAGGCGTTGTTGCTGCTACCAAGTTTGCCGACACGCTCACAGTGGTCCCTCATATGTGATCGATGGCGACAACAGCACCAGCTCTGAGGCCTGCAAAGATTAATGGCAACGCTGCCAGGTGATGCTTGTGCGGTTGCGTGCGATGACAGGTCACCATGGTAGGAACGTGCGACAAGCAGTTGTCCTGTGGTGCGGTAACGTTTCACCGGTGGCAATCCGTGGCAAACAGTAGAATGGCGCTCAAGCCTTGCTCCAGGTGGCGTTGCTGCTGCCAAGTGCTACCAAATCTGTCACTACCAAAGGATTTGACATTTCACCATTATAGGGCTACTAGTGACATAGTTCCTGTGCGCACTAGTATCCAGAGCGCTGATGTTGTATCATCAAATTTTTTTTGCCAAGGCTATATATAAGAGCACACTGTAGCCCAAAAAATCAAGCTTTTTTGATATGGTTTTACAAATTTATAGCAGAAATACTGCATTATAAACATTGTTTTTCGTTAAAACAAAAGTTTATAAATGCGCGTCGCAACGCAGACTTGCTTAATGGGGAAATCCCCCAGTCCAAGTAGATGCGGACACTTCGTGTTGCAACGACTGTCCTCTTCGGTCACAAAAAAAAGCTGGAGTATTTTCTAGTTTTCCTTAATTAAAAATAAATAGAAACTCAGGACAGAAATGAACTTGGGAATGCCAATAACTGAGTGCCTTGCTAAAATTCTATCATTTTGCAATCATTTTTAGAGCAAAAAGATTGACGTGACTGGGAATGGCGCGTCAACTTCCCTTGGCATTCTCATAACGCGCACGCGCTCCAATCGAAAGGCAGCGCTACGTAAGGAACCGACAGCAGCTGCAGTTGACGCTTGCCGAAATTGAAATATAGATCGGGGGCGCATATAGGCGTGAGCAGATACTGAACAGAATTAGGGTTTAAAATTTAAAATAATAAACACTGAAAGTTTTTACTAAAATTCTCTTCAGTATTACCGCGAACTTGCTTTTTGCGGAGCATGACAAGAGTCCTCGTTTTAATAGCTATAGTCTGTATGTCTGCATAAAGCCTACTTCCGCGCGCGCGCGCACACGTGCGCAAGCACACAAACACACACACACACACACGCACACACACACACACACACACACACACACACACACACACACACACACACACACACACACACACACACACACACACACACACACACACACACACACACACACACACACACACACACACACACACACACACACACACACACACACACACACACACACACACACACACACACACACACACACGCACGCACGCACGCATGCGCGCACTGCGTGTACGTAGAATATTGTTTCCACATGTCGGCAGTCAGTCCCAACATCACGTAAAACTCAGCCGAAACAAAGCACCTATGTCGAGGTTCACAAACCGGATAAAAATAACCTCATGCAGTGGCCTCAGCAGAGGAGGCAGATTCAAAATTGACTGGAAATTATATTCTAGACACATTACAGCGGTAGTATGTTGCGAGTTGCTTCTCAGAGCGCATGTGAATGCGTATGTGGACCGTGTTGATAAATCGAACTTTTTTTTCACCATTTCACGTCACAACCAGAAGCGCCAGTACCGTAAACAGAGTTTGATCATAGCTGCTTCTAGTGCCTATGCGACCGCGCTTCAGCGCTCTGCCCAACGTTGGCTGGTGTAGCCTGCGCTGCATGCGTTATTGGTTTCAAAACTCTGGATCTGCTTCCGCCCTCTATACGCGGAAGAATACATATACCGCTCCTGAACAGCGCCAAGAAGGTCTCCTTTTAGTTGTTCTCCCTGATGCACCGAGACGATGCCGAATTCAAGCCGCAGTTGTCACAAGCAATACGTGACTAACACTAGCTCCGTTGGTATGTGCAAACGTAGTATTCTATAACTATATTTCCTGGCAATTATTTTTCCATCGCACACGGAAAGCTACGCCTGTGTGGTATTTTAATCGGACTCGCCAACATATTTTCTTTTGCCGGTTTCCAAGAAATATCACTGGTGAATCGCCGACGAATGTATGGCGATTGGCTCTTCAGTAGATAACTACGCAAATATTGGGCACTTACGGAAGATCATTACCGTTTTACGTTAACGTTTACGCTCTTACCGAATTTTAACAGTTATTGCTGCGAAACACAGAACATGGTTTTATCATACCGTTTTCCCCGTATGTAATTACCGTCCAGGGGCAGTTGCCCCATCTAGTGGCAATAAGTCAAAGCACTCTATCTAAGGTCGAATAAACTTTCCCCTATCTATTAGTAGCAACAGTTAGTTCATTACCAGATTTTATTTTTCAGGGACGAGATTTCTAAAAAAAAGGAGGACAATGTTTAATCTGACAGAAAACTCAGTAGCTGCTGTAATAGGCGTGAGAATATTCATGGTTTACGGTAATGTTTAAGAACTGAAGAATCGCCAATTATTTGATAACTGGGTCTATTGGTCACTTATACTTGAAGGTATTAGCAATAATATGCGAAATGGACGCGAATTCAGCCATTTAATGCAATATATCACACCGAAAATTATAGGATGTATTAGGAACCTGATAGAACGTTACTGCAATCTTTATTGACAGAACCCCGTCGTTTAACACATGGTATGAGATCGGCTTATTCAGTGCCGCATTCGAGATCAGTATCTTCACCTAGCGGCCCGGACCCCAACATCATACATTAGAGTTTGAACAAAATTCATGTCTAACCTAATGTGACTATCTCCGATTCATTCATGACCTGGCTATGCCTAAAATTTGGACTCGGATACAGCAAGAAAAAAATTTGGAAAACTAATGTCAAACAATCAATTTGTATTTTCACCAAAATAAAATATACATGGCGAAAAAAGAGGGTGGGAGAAAAAGCTGAACAATAGCAGCTTGACAAAGCTCCAATCATTTCAGATTTTTGTTCAGTGCACTAGGAACTGTACAAAACAAAAGTAAAAAGAAACCTCTAGTTACACTAATGCTCGTTTATAAATAACTGCTTTATGTAACCTTTGTTAAGCGTCGTAATGTATATGTATTGCTTCGCAAAGTCCCTGAGTGTGTGGGGAAGTGTGTATTCAACGCGTTGGCGGCCATAACCTGTGCGCATGACGGGAACTTTGCATGGTAGTTTATGGCAATGAGGGTATACTTATTCCTGTTTAATGGAGCTTGGCGAGTGAGAGGAACGTATCGAACTTGCCCTGTATTACTGCAGTGTAACTTTTTACTAATTGGTGCTTCTATATGTTATCGGCTTTCATTATTTTGTACTTGTAGAATAGAGGTTTAGTATGCTCGTTGAATGGAACATTTTCTATTGCCCTAACAGCTTATTTTTGTAGTAAGATTAGTTTGTTTAAATTTTGCACACTAGTGTTTCCCCCCACCAGTGCGCAGTAACTGAGCCCGGAATGGAATACGGAATTATACAAAAGCTGTTTAGTTTTGGCAGGAAATAAATGTCGATTTATATTGAGAATGCCAACTACCTTTCGTGCTTTTGAGCAAAGATGATCATCATGGTCGTTCCAAAGCATGTGTTGAGAGAAAATAACTCCAAGTGTTTTCATAGATGTCTCTCTATTAATTATATATGAACCAATGATAATTATTTCAGGCATTTCCAGACATGTACTGGGTGCGCGGAAGAAAACACATTTTGTTTTCGATTCATTTTATAAGAGGTTGTTTTTCTCAGCCCACTCCTGCAGCCGAAAACAAAATGAGCTTACGAGTGGTAGAATGAGCTCACACCCTGAAACTAAGCTAGGTCTAATCCGTTTGACCGAACACGCCGCCCGGGTTCGTGAACTTCAGGCCGCCATATTAGCGTATAGGCTGACGCTTATACTGTGGTTTTGCAACCCCCCCCCCCCCCCCCGAAAGCCTAAAATTGGGCGTTGTAAAATATGAGCACAACTAACTTCTAACTCAAGTTTAGAACTGCCAATTCAGCGGTCTCCTTCAAATTTAGCTAGGCCGCGCCCAGACTTTGGCTTCCCGGACCCTTCAAAATTAGTCAGAGTTAATTTCTAAACTAACTAGAGTACTGGCAATCAATTGGTGACCTCCAAATTTAGGCAGGCCGAGCCGGAAACGTCTCTGGACTACCGAGATTTTGACTTCTTCCGAATTTAGCCAAAATTCGAGTCTATAACCTAATTACACTAAGTACAATTGAGTGGTTACTGAAAAATGTAGGCGGGCCACCTCAAAAAGCTGGTTCCTGGAACCTTAAAATTTGACTTCGTCTTAATTAGGCCAGAATTGCGACCTAAGCTAATTTTGCTGTTGCTAAATAAGTGCTGCTTTCCAGATTGAGGTGGGCCGTCCCGATAAGGTTCCCGACTTGTACGCTTGAATTTTACTTCGTCCTAGTTTGAGCTAAATTGATGTTGAACTAATTTAATATAGCCAACTAAGTGGTGACACCAAATTTAACTGGGCCGCTCCTAACTTGGCAGGCTTGCGCGTTCAACGCGCGTTGGAGGATACGCGCGTCCTTAGAATTCTTTATACCGATCCAAAAACAAATCAAAGTGCGCATGCCAATATCAAGCACCAGAGCGAAGCACCCAATCGAGGCTGCTAAGAACGGCCTGCAGCAGTTGCAAACCAAAGGCCTCAGCATCCTAGAACGACTAACGAAAACACATTCTGGGATGAATTTGACGTTGAAACACAAGAAACGAGGTTACCTACGTAGACTACGCACGGCAAACAATTCCATATTTTGAGTAGCGTTTCCATCTTCCCTCGCTATCCTGGTCCGCGGCTACACGTCATCCATGCTCATTGCGGTAGCACACGCTCGCTGCCGACAAGGAGACCGTGAGACCACGACCCTGCAGCGCACCTCCTGGAATCTCCCGATTATAAATTTCTAATCTAGACTAATTACATCCACCCAAATGCAGCAACCCGCGATAAACAATTGACCGAGGCGCAGTAGCGCGCGGCCGAACGCAGCTTAATCAAGTTTAACGGCCGTGCTCGAAAGCGCTAGTAAAATCGAGGGCTAAAAACCGGGTCGAATTGAGCCTGTGAATTATTACCTAAAAGGCGACACGCAATGGTGAGTGTCTTCGAGACTCGGTAGCATTTAATGGCAGGAAGCTGTCGGAAAGGGGCATCTGGAGGAGGATTTTTTTGAAGAACCAATCAACAGCAACTTTTTCGAGCAAGAAAAAAAATGGTTTGCTTCTTCGGTTTTCTTGCTATCTTTACGCTTGGCGTATTTCGCAGAGCATGGTTTTAGAAAACCTTTCCTGAAGAGCACGAAAGCCCAAACCTGACAGTAAGCTTCAATTTTCATTATTTACGAAATAACACTTATATGTAAGCAATGCGCCATCCAAAGAGATTTTAGTAGATATTTCTTTTTTATTTCCATTTCATTCGACGCACAAGCTCAGGCCCTGCTTCCTAAAAACATGCCCATTCAGGAAGTGAGCCTTGCTTCCGGCCTTTCTGGAGACTTCAAGCGATGGTGCTGCGTAGCGACGAACGCGCTTGGAGATTCTTGTCTCAGCGCTGCCGTCTGCGCAGATGTTTGCACAGAACGCAGACATGTACCCAACTTTCGCTGAGCGATCCAATGCGAGGGTGTCCCCGGAGGAAGACGCTCGCGCGCTCCGTAGTAGGGTAAGGTCGTGTGCACATTTCTTCCGACGGTTTATAGCTGCACCAGAAACCTCTTTATAGTTATTTGAGGCGAAAGCAGGTACTAGGCTATTAGGCATGGGACGTGTCCACGAAATCTCGGCAAAATGCGTCGCCTGATGTAACGTCATTAGTTGATTACGTCGAGAGGCATGATCCAAAGCATAAGGCGGTGAAGTATATAGAGTCAGGGTCATTAGTCATGATCAGTTGTGACTTTAAAGAAAATAATGACAATAAATGACAACGAGAGTATCACGTGTCAAATTCATGTGACAGTAAAGTTGCATGAATGTACCCTGTTTATAAATTTATTTCTACATACTGCTAATCCTATTGGGATTGTCGCAGATGGGCATATGTTTATAGGATAGCGGTCTGCAATTGACAACACTGGACTTAAGGTAATGGTCTATGAGTAAGAAGAACAATGACCACTTCATTGTGTTAGTATACATTAAAATAAAGTACAACGCACGACAACAAAGCTGGAACGTAAAGCAATAAAACGTCAATAGGGAAGCGGTGCGGTCAAAGTAAGAACTGCAATATTGCTTGATAAAATATGCAGAAGGGTTTTATGCAGTGAAGACTGCCTAGTGAGCATAACATTGAATGAATGGTTGATTAGTTGTGGTGAGATTGATGAAATTGTAGGCATCTGTGACAAATGCAATTCAGAGTATAATAATAGCGAAAGGGATGCACAAATGAACAAGAAGTGACTGACTAATCAGAAGATACACTACCAACTGCAGTTACAAATTTTGTCAGTGACCAACTATTACTAACAGATGGACTCAGGCTGCTTCATTCTCTTGTCGCTAATGAGAAAAAAAGAGCGTTTAAAGCCTTAAGTATGAAAATGCTGTTCGGTTAGTGGATGGGAGTGCTTATGATGTAATAATATGTTAATATGGGAGTATCAGGAACCTGTATGAAGGGCAAGAGGCCACAGTTAGAACTGGGCATGGTCTTACTGCTTGGTTTCCGATTGAGAGAGGAGTGAGGCAAGGCTGCATACTGTCGCCCTGCCTATTTAACCTATATGCTGAGTGTATAATGAGGAAGTCCGGTCTGGACGAGTCTTCAGCTGGAGTGAAGATTGCTGGAAAACGTATCAACAACCTTAGATATGCGGATGATATCACTTTAATGGCAGAAAGTGAAGTGGGACTCAAGAGACTTCTGATGCGCGTACAAGAAGAGAGTGAGAAGTTTGGGCTTAAACTGAACATTAAAAAGACAAAGATCATGGCGTCTTGCCCTATCAAGTCCTGGAGCATCAAGGGACAAGAAGTGGAAGCTGTGACAGATTTTCTCTTCTTGGGCTCCAAGATTACCTCGGAAGGAGACTGCGGCCATAAAATTAGGAGACGCCTGCTTCTGGGAAAGAGAGCAATGGTTAGCCTTGACCGCCTAGTAAACAGCAGAGACATTAGTCTGCCAACCAAGATCCGTATAACTCGTACTATGGTCTTTCCAGTTGTGATGTATGGATGCGAGAGTTCGACTGTGAAAAAGGCTGGCCGCCGAAGAATTGACGCGTTTGAATTGTGGTGCTGGCGAATACTCTTGAGAGTTCCTTGGACTGCCAGAAGATCAAATCAGTCGATATTGTCGACCATGACCATGACTGCTTATTGGAGGGTAAAATTCTAAAGTTAAAGCTCAGCTACTTCGGTCATCTGATCTGAAGAGAGGAGTTGCTGGAGAAAGATTTGATGTTGGAAAAGGTTGAGGGTCGCCGGAGAAGGGGTAGGCAGCGAACGCGATGGTTAGATGGCATCCTCGAGGCACTGCAAATGAAGTTATGTGATGTTAGGAAGATAGTGAGAGACCGGAAAGCGTGGCGTGACATGGTCCACAGGGTCACGAAGAATCGGACATGACTGAACGACTGAACTGAACTGATGGGAATATCACGTGACAAGGTAGCGTGACAGCCAAGTTACATCAAAACATTACGTGTCAAAGGACATCTGACAGCCATGCTGCATGAGAATTTTACGTAGCTATAAGAACGCCATACGACAGGAGCGATAGTGCACCCTCCTATCTTACACTTGCGGGTGAGCAGTAAGGAACACGTGCAAAGCAAAGGAAAATTCGACTGTGCGGCACCAGCCCTGGCTTTGCTAGCAAAAGCTGTACAAAAGGGAGCGCATTGTAGTGGGAGCGCATTGTCTTTAGCAGCAAAGGCTTTCGCATTTCTCCACTACAGATGATGCAGTACTTTAGGAAATTTTCTAGTGGTAAGGAGTGCTTTTTTCTAGCTTGTGGAGCTAGTATACACAGCAGATATGCAGAGCAAACTTCCTGACATCAGACGGCTCGCTAAACTGTTGAACAGCTGGGAGAATCCAACAGCTTTTAGAACATAATATGTAGAAAAGGACCCCCTTCTCCTGGATATAACGCATATGTGTTCCCATAAAAGTAGCAAATAATTTACTGAAAGCACTCTCTTTAAGGTATCAGCCCCTCTTCTGGGGCTAAACTAATTTTAGCTCACATTTGATATAACGAGGGCAAGGTTGTCTGTGCGCTATTTAACTAATTTCTGATGCTCACTTTCTAAGCGGGAGACATTAGCGCACAAAGGAAGACTGGACGAACGAGTGGACACGGAAGGGCTAACTATCAACTGATATTTTATTGCATCTTCAGATGCCAATATATACATTCCCAAAAATCCAAAGGGAAAGAAAACATCAGTGACACCTTCATCCGAAACGCACACTAAGGACGAGCCGGCGCAACCTGTTCGCACCAAAAATTTAAGTTCTCTTAGCGACAAAGATATAGACGCTGTGCTGACACATCCAGTCCCTGCTCTCGCAATCTTCGACGCTTCAACAATCTCTCGAGGAATCTGTTAGTGATGAAAATAGATTACAAGAGTTCCCTCAAACATCTGAACACCACCCTCACATGTGACCGCATAGCTACTTTACTAACATTGTGTGAAACTTTACATATGTAGTGTATGACTGCTTAATTTTCTTTCCCTCATTTTTTTTCCTGTCCGCTGCTCTTTCTTCGGCCCTCAAACGCGATTTTCTATGAAAAACATTCACCTATTGACGCTATCATTTGTCCAAGAAAGCCCGCCGCCTCTATCTGTGCCACTAGAACGCTAATACTTTCGTCTGTTACGTGCCGGCCCAACTTGTCAAGATGATTGGACAGGAAAAAAGGAACAACATTTGTTTTACCAGCTTTTGAATGCGTGGAAAAGTACGGCAGTGGAGACCTATTGGCTCTGGAATCATAAAGCCAACACATATCATCATACCTAACTCGCAGCCGCAAAGCTGAAAATCTTACACTGTTGTTGTGAGGCATTTCACTCAGGAATTTAACGTGTTCAGATAAGCAACAATTTTTTCTAAAATTCGCGTGCCGAAAGGGTTGTTAGATTGAAGGGAGTTAACTCCCTCCTCCCCCCCCCCCCCCCCCCCGCAAAGGAGTTTGTAAAAATTGACGTGTTTATTAGAATTAAACCAATATCATTCACATATTAGAAAAGCACTCAAAATCTTTAGATCTGCTAGTCGCTCATGAAGGGCGTTGTCACAATCTGATTATTTATAAAGGATCTGGTGTCAATTAGATATATTTGTCGGCTGATATTAATAGCATTGCCAGTTGTTTAGATTATCAAAAATATAGTTACAAAAGGCGCTTTGGTAAAACAAATTTTAACTGTATCACGCCAAAAAACTTGTGACAGCAAAAACAATAAGCAGCGCGCCCACCTCCAGCAAAATAGTTTTAGGACAGTGTAAGTTTGGAAGCTCGTACGATAAAGATACGCCCATTCTATCGTCATCCGAGGGGCGCCGGATGTCAGATGTATGCACTCGTAGTAGACAAGCCGGGAAGCGCAATCCAAGCTTGTTTTCAGAGCATGGTTTCTTCCGTTCTTACACGGGTCGGGAATCAATTACAGGTTACATGCACAGAAAAATGCGCACCACTTGTACCAGGGTTATTAACTTGCTGCGGTTGAGGTAAAGTTTCAAAACGCTGAGGTAAAGAGCGCAGGTATACATGAAAGATATGATATAGCTGGAAATATTCGGCGCGTGGTATTTCTCAAACCTAGCGATTATAAAATCTCGATATGATAGGAAATACGGAAACTAAAACCTTATTTTACGTCTCTGGTCTTTCCCTATGAAAATACCATATCGCTTTGAAAAGATTTTTGTGGGAACATCGGGTGCGGTATCAATCTGATATTGTTGCGACCTGTTATGTACAAAGCCTTAAACATTACCGGCCCCCTTTAGCGCTCGAACTTCACAGACCAATCAAGTATGGAACTAAAACGGGACAAACCATGTCAGATTCGGAACTCAGAATCAACGCACTAGTACTCCGGTATGGAGCTTAAAGGGAGGCCACATACGCTTCAGAGCTACACCAGTGCAGTGGTAATTATGAAATAATGTACACTGCATATTACAAATTTTCTGTACATGTGATATGTGGTTACATATGCAGATACTTCGAAATTATGAGGTCATCGCAATGTATCCTCGCCAACGCGCAAACTAATCAGAATTGCTTGTTACGCGTGTTTCCCTGCGAGCGTGTGCATTAAGTACGATATAAGCCACAATTCCTCCACCTTCTGCGATATTGTGGTGCATTTTCATGTGAATGGCTGAACAACAGCTTCGAAAGCGAAAGGTCAAGGAAGAACTTGGCCTTTGGCCAGTAAACTAAAAAAGAATGCACTAGCATAACTGAAACACACCGCTGAACACACCGCTGAAACACACACTGAATTATGCTATAATAGGAAAATATCAGACGCCGTAGTGAACAGAATAGCTATCACAAATGCACTGTCGCGGCTAAGTGCAAAACCACAACACAAACGCCCTGTGTTGCACCAATTCTTCAGTTTTCTTTGCTCTCGCACTTAGTGTCAAGCAACGGTGCTGTCGTCAGTTCAACTCACTCAAGATTTTACGCATGCAAAAACTTGGACCCAAACGCGTCACTTCTTCGCTGGCAGCCCATGAAGCTGAAAGATAGATGACTCACATTACTGAACCAGATATATTTATATCTGAGTAAAATAAATGCGTTCTAAGAAGATGGCGTGTGAAGAAGGTGGCATGTGGATTTTATGTGAAATGCGAGATCGCTTGCAATACTTTTGACCGTGGTGTCTTTTTGGAAATGCACGTCTTACGTATGGGTATAGAGCAATGATGTGGTTTTGCTGGACGCTTGTTGTAGAGTTTAGAAAGCACTAGAATATTTTTGACGGGATCAAATTCCAGTTGCGGCAGCCATTTTTTCATTTAGACGAAAAGCAAGCCACCCGTGTGCTGTGCAATGTCAGTGCACGGTAAACAACCCCAACTGGTAGAATTTTCGGAGCTCTCCACTACCGCGTCTCTCATAGCCTGAGTCGCTTTGGGACGTTAAACACCATAAATTAAACTAAACTAAAGTATAATATCCCTGAGGTATGTCTTAGGCTTGTATCTTAGCCTTGGTGCTTTTCGGAATAGTTTCTTACGGGCGTTCGTTTGACGTTAACATTGAGTGATACTTCCGCAAAATATTATTTATGTTTGGAAGGCCATTCAGTATTTCGTTACAAAAGAAGGTCGGCCTTCAGCTTTCGCTTTCGGTCATTTCGTGCGCGCATCGTCGCGGTTTAATGTTGTTGCTTTCTCGAAGGCCATATTAAGTGAGTTCCACAGACAGTTTCTTTAAAGTTAGTGTTGCTTTAAATGACTGTAGTTCGTTCAAGCAAGCATTACTAACGCTACACCATCTTGTCAGTCGTGTCACCTGTCCTACTAATATTCCTTGCTTACAATGTTCAGATGACGACTAGTGTAAACAAGGTACTGTTGTTGATCCGTTCGTTTTCTCCGCAAGGAAGGTTTAAGTTTGCCATTTTCCAAAGACACCGTGGTGTCAAGAAAATTGAGTTTCAATTGTGAACACTCTTAAGTAAATTTAATGCTACTGTGATGGCTGTTAAGCTTGGAGACGAACGAATAAAGTGATTTCGATAAAGGCTGCGACAGTTTGACGATTTAATGTAGCAAAGGTATATGAGATGTTTTTCGCGATTGTATTTAGTATTTTGAATTCCAGAATTCAGATTAATATATGTGAGTAAGTCGGCGCGAATTAGTGTCCATGCTGGTTCTGAATATCTGCAGGTAATAAGATTAATCAAACTGGAAATAGCATAAAGTGAGAAATAGATCAAGGATCAATAGATAAACTTCCGACTCGTGAAGGTGGGGGTTGTTGATGAATGCTTGACAGAGGGCGTCGATACCTTCATCGATATGAATATTAGTGTAGAGGGTCATGACATCAAGTGTGGCAAGTATGGAGTCATCTGAAAGGTTGGTCGTGTGAGTAATAAGCTCAATTATTTGAACAAAGTGATGTATGTCTTGCACGAAGGGAGGAAGGAAGGTTGAGGAGGTCTGTTAGGTGCTGATGTAGGAATATTGACAGCTTTCTATGCACGCATTATGGTCACAGACAACTGGCCTTCCGGGTATGTCTGTGGTAAACAGTGCTTCACCGGAAACTTTGTGAATTAGGCCGTAGGTAAAAATGAGCTGCTTGTTTGCTTGATGGCTTGATAAGTTTGTAATCAATTTTCGTAATTAACTTCTTGGTGGGAATTAAGGTGGGAGTGTAAGTAGGAAGAGAAAAATAGGTACCGTAGGGGAGGTACCGTAGGGGGCGCTTAGTAATTTTTTCCACGTGGATATCTTTAACGTGCGCTGACATCGCACAGAACACGAACGCCTCTTCATTTCACCTCCATCGAAACGCAGCCGCTGGTAGTCGGGATAGAACCCAGGTACTCAGCAACAGTAGTCGAGCAACTTAATCACTGCACCACCACGGCGAGGAAACAGTACTTTCTTCCCGCTTTTACCCCTACGTTCCTGTCTTCCCTAGAGCTATCAAACTGCTTGTACTGCCTAGTTTGTGGTTTTGGCGTGGGCATTTCGTGCTAATCATCCAGCAGCTTAGACTACTTTTTGTAATCTGCTCTGGTACCCCAATCTTTAGCTCAAAACCACAATGCCGAAAGCAAGCCCTGGCGCCTTTATTTCGTTCCGAGTACCCCACAGCACACCATACTAATTGCATCCACACGATGAGCTATGTGTAAGGAAGACAAAGGAAAAACCGCGCCGCGGCATCTCGATCGCCTTCGCTTGCCTCCGGCAACCATCTCTCACGCTGCAGTTGTGCGTCACGGCTGGTAGTTCTCCCCTGCTGTGTCAGAATACTGGCAGCGTTCGCGGTCAGTTTAATTCTCTGGGCACCTTTTCCTACTTTTGTGTAACATACTCTTCGTGTTTTTACATGCATGTGAGTGCTTTGTGTGCCCATAGTCAGATAAATATATATTCTGCCACTCGAGATATTTCATTACCTTGGATTTTAAGTACCTTGTCAGTTTAACCATTTAAAGTCATGAACTACGACTTCATTGCGCTAAAACTAAAGTCTAGAGTACCAGCTCCGACTCTGCAAGAAATTAGTAACTAGAGTTTTCAATCCTTCCTGGGTTATCTGCTAACAGCACAGTATCGTCCGCATACAATAAGCCAGGGAGAAGCTGCTAACGGCAGATTAAGACCGAGATTAATATCTTGTAGCCTTCTTTTCATATTGATTCTATAATCATGAGCATTATTGATGACAGAGGACAGCCTTGCGGAATCCTTTTCATATCTCGGTTGTTTCATTGGTTCTTAAGCATTCACTTGTAATTTCTACATATTCATGCCAGTATATTTCTTGTAGGAAACCTATTACCTCTGCACCAATACTCACCTCTCATAGTATGTTCCCTGTTTACGTTGTTGCATGCCCCATTTATTTACAGGAAAGCTAAATTCAAAGGACATTTGGTAAGCAAGAATAGGCTATCATCTAAGCGCCTACTGTTTTTAAACCTATTTTAAACCTATTCTCCGCGTATCTTATTAATTTCGACCCATGATTTCATTCTTTATTTCGTTGTTTGCGTTGCCAGCCTGTATAAAACAGATGTTATCATAATTAGCCTGTGGGATGTTTTTTGCATTCTGTCTCTTTTCCCATCTAAATTTTTTTTTTTTACTCTGTCACCAGCTCTCCGGAATTTGCTGAATCATTAAGATTTTATCTTTTATATGTGCAACGTAATGTCTCCGTGGCGTGGAACGGCGAGCTCGGCCGCGAAAGGGCTTGAGCGCGCTCTCGTCGGTTATGTTACTCTATGCCAATAGTCCGGCCTCTTCCCAGTAGCCGGGACTTCGTCACCCAACAACGGCTACAAATGCGAAATGGATCCATACTAGAATACAACTTCTAAATTGGTTTATAGAAAAACAAAGACTCAATGTCGGTCACACAAGTGGACACCTGAACTGCGCCTAAGAGAAGGGAGGAAGGTGGGAGTGAAAGAAGAGAGAGATAGATGCCTTAGTGAAGGATTATTGAATAATTTTTATGAACTTGACATTTCCAACTTTTGCTGACGTCGCCACACGGCTCTTTTGAGATATCAGTGTATGTTTCCGGAAACGGAAGCCTATGGCATACGGCCCCTGGTACATCGACACTGTCAGCGTTACACCAAGACCATAACGAGACGTGCCATCTCAGATGCATGCCAGATGATGATGCTTCCCCACGTGCACATTTTGCAAGCGGCAGCGGTAGTTGTCGGGCGGCCAACTTGATCAATTATAAGGGGCACTCGCATGGATCCCCTGAGCGATGACCTAGCGAGACGTTCTAAATACTAGAGCATATGAACAATGACATCTTAAGGAAGTTTCTGCACGGATTATCAATCTTAACTTTTTTTATGATGAAAGGAAAGAATAACAAAGCTGAAGACATAACGGGGCTCTCCTAAGTCAGTAAAAAAATTACCCTTTAATCTATAACATCTCAAAGAAGGGGAAAAAACTTATATCTCCGTAGGAGCTTTCTCTCAAAGCGAAGATTAACCATCTTAATTGGAGAACACAAATCAGACAAATTTACTCTGAGGAGCAGAGGAACACTACAGGCCTCAGGCCTTTAAACCCCGCTCTTCAAGTTTGCACTTATTAAGCTTCGATTATTGCTAGAAAAATTTGAGAGCCTAAACCACAGCCTGCACGCGGACTACATAACACTCTAGGTTGCGGAAGGAGCTCATGGACGAATTGAAGAGACCCTTCAGTCAGCGGTCAAACGTTTAAAGAGTACGTAACCCCTAGATCTCCCGAAACGTCTGAGATGCTTGCGTACTAGCCACCATGCTAAGCAGACGGAAAATGGTACCACAGGAAAAAGGTCATCCCGGAGAAACTATAAGCAACCTCGAAGTCTGAGCACATCAAATGATATCTCTAATTAGACGCATCTCTAATCGTAGGTCGGGCATGATAGAAGCCAGCCTCTTAAGACCCGTACAGGCTTTTGTCATCAGCAGGTTCGCCTACGTTGTCCCTTACTTACACCTGGCCAACTTCGAGAAGGCTGAAATTGAAACAAATACCAAGAAGAGCATAAAACACCCCTTATTACTCCG